>NC_042964.1:29332508-29661258 GCF_901001165.1 Salmo trutta
GGCCGTGATTGGGAGTCCCATAGGGGCTTGGCCCAGCGTTGTCTGGGGTTGGCCGGGGTAGGCGCCATTCTAAATAAGCATTTGTACTGACTTGCCTAGTTAAAGGTTAATAAAAATAAAATAAAAACTTGGAACACACGCTTCACCAGTGTTCCTCATACTCTATATAATATATGTTTATAGATGTGTTGTTTGTTTGATGTATTGCTAAAATAAAGGTTCAATAAAATAAGTAATGCACATGAATTCTTACAGATTTTTTCTTCAATAGCGGTAAAGACTGACTTCAAAGACACCACATTCAAATCCTCCATCCACCACTTAGTCTGACTGCTGCTCTCTCTGGCTCCACAACAAACCCCCACCCAGCCATCTAGAGGTGTTAATACCCAGCCAGCCTACAAGTAGAGGACGGTACTGCAGAAAGGGACTTGGGACCAGCAGGACAATCTTGTGTAGAGGGTGTTCTAAATACCGTAATTGTAAATAGTGTGTACACTTAATTGTTTTACTTTGTATGTGGTGTGTTCACTTATGACATTAGATCTGTGTTGGCTGCTAACTTGGCCCTTATCTTAAATATTTAACTTCTGTGTTTGGAGACATTGGATCAGCATTCTTGTTGCATCTCCTGTATGCACTTTTTATGTAGGGAAGCTAATGATCCATCATGTATGACATTCCTGGGAGTGTGTAAACTTGTATTTTTTATTAGCATAGCATTTTTGTATGTTTTCTATAGTTATGTTCTTGAAAATGTATACATTTACCAATTCGGCCACTTAGGTACATTTGGGCAAATCGTGAGGGACACCTGAGTGACTTCATACTAAATGTCATGTAGCTTGCTCATTCTTGAAGTTATCAGTCTTGTGAACACCATCTAAATCACCTCCAGCTTCCTAGCTGAATGTGTGGGTTTTCTTTTTCATGTCAAAGATGATGCAACAAAAATAAAAAACATATTTTTTTCTTTGTATTATCTTTTACCAGATCTATTGTGCTATATTCCTTTCACATTTCCATAAACTTCAAAGTGTTTCCTTTCAAATGGTACCAAGAACATGCATACAGGCAGTTAGATTTGGGTATGTCATTTTAGGCGAAAATTTTAAAAAAGGGGCTAATCCTTAATTAGAGGTATCTTTACTTTTATGCAAGTATGACAATTGGGTACTTTTTCCACCACTGACTATTGGGTTTTACCAAAATTATGTTTTAAAGTTAGAGGCATATCCACGATCTCTATGAACAATAGTTAAGATTCGTTGGGTCAATTGTGTCCTTCACTATCAAATAAGCGTTGAAACACATTTTTATCCAGGGTCTCCGGTTTTCCGCCTGTAGAAGTGGGAGATTACATTATAGCCTATACTCTTACGTGACTGCGTCGTCTAGAATAGACTACAATGGCAGCCCAAATGCGGAAAATGGTTAAAAACAAGTTTTAGAAGCGTATTTGATAGTGAAGGACACATTAAACCCAATGCATATTAAGTATTGTTCCTAGAGATACTGGATAAGTTCCTGTAACGTTAAAACAGTATTTTAGTGAAACCGAATATTTCAGATTTGGTTGATCAATGATGCCAGGCTATGAAAGCTCCAGCTGTCAAAACAATGGTGTTCGAGTGGATCAAAAGCGCAATGTATCATGGGTAAAGTGTGATTGACTGACTGAATTACAAATAATAATGAGTCGTTATTTATGATGCAACGACAGTCAGTCGTTTTGGTGCTCTCGATCACAACCAGTACAGAGAAAAAATGTATGAAATGTATGCATTCACTACTGTAAGTCGCTCTGGATAAGAGCTTCTGCTAAATGACTAAAATGTAAACACGACCAATAGCTCTTTGCAAGTTGACGCTAACTGGTATCTAGACTTTGGGTTGGACTTTGAAACCCACCTCCCTGGTGAAATGCTGTGAAAAGAGTGGGCTTGTTTGAGTGGTAAGCCTGAAGCAACCCACTGCAGAAGAAAGTTGAGTGAAGTCGGGGGAGGTGCATCTACTACAGCCAAAGGTCAGACACTGATGTGATTTTCCAACAGCAAGGCTCAGTGCAACATGGCAGTGTTGCCATTGCTTACGAAAGTTTTTATTTGTAATGTTGAAATATAACACCCATATCACACACTCCCAAACTGTAAATATGTATGTACATTGTACTATCAATTTGGGCGAGAGAGCCTCAAATGATTGTAACATAAAGCTAAACAGTGCATTATTTCTGGAAATGTACAGCAAGGTTAGTTACGAAGAATAACAGCTGGTTCCACATGAATCGCGCACATTTGCATGCCGTTTCAATCACGTCTTTGGTCCCATTCGCCTGGGTAAAACTGCATGACCTTTGATCATATGCACATGGTTGTTGTAAAGTCCATGTAGTCGCATGTTGGACAATTTTTATCCCCATTGTGAAACACTTTGAAAGGCGGTGATCCACTAGAACTCTCAGTGTTTCCCAGAGGAAATGGAGAGGAAGGGGTGTCTCGGAATTCCCACCACCTCTTTATGATAATGAGCATTTGATTGGTCCAAATCGAAAACATGGTAAATATATATACCATCTTATTGGTTGAGTCCTCCAGGTCGCTTGTCAACACAGCGCAAAACCTCCAGACAAGAGATCCTTGTGCGTCTCGTACTATGAGAAAGTAGTACGTGTATACATATCCTTATATCTGATAAATTACACAATGGTTATTTAAAAAATATATAATATTTAAAATATTGTATGAATCATCATATTAAATCTCTACATTTCAATTAATTATTGCCGGATATTAAAACAAATTCCAGTAAAATACTGAGTAGTCTTTCGGGGCGGAGGGATATAACCATCCTCCACGCGTCAAAAAATATTGGCGTTATAGAAAAGGTAGGGAAAGACTGTGCCAGAGCTCAAATCAGTTCCGTGATATCAACACAGTCCCTTGGATTTCTTACAAACTTATTCGATTGCAGTTAACGGCTCTGCAAGTGTCCTTTCTTCAGTACTTCTAGAAAACTGTTGTCTTCCAAGTGCAGTTATCAAGATACAAGATTCTCTTTGTACGCGGCGTTTCTAATCTGGAAAACCTAGAGACGGCATTGTATTTGAGTCACGGCGACGGGCGGGTGGAGTTGGCATACTGGATTTAGTAGCTAGCGTTAGCCTTTTCAATCATATTCCTTAGGATTGGATCGGGATCTACATTCTCAGATAAACAAGGATTTCGTCTGTCTTCCGTTCGAATATGTTGCTGTCAAAGTTTGGCTCATTCTCGCACATTTGCAACCCTTCGAGCATGGACCATTTACCGGTGAAAATACAGCTCCAGCCAGGTATGATTCGAACCCGCTGTCATTCTTCGTACATTGCCAGAAATAATGTTGCACTGGTTAGTGAAGTAGCTTTATATTGCAATCATTAATGCGTCCAATAGTTAGTAAAATACAATTATTTAATTAACTCTAATATCCTGTGCGTGGAATTATGTAAATGACTTCGTGCGGTGGATACGCACGCCAACGTTGATTTATTAGCAAACATCGCTAATATTAGTTAGTAACTGTCTGTAAAGTCTAGTCAACGGCTGCGACTCGAGTGGTTAACGTTTATTTATATTGATTTTTCTTCAGTTAAAGTGGAAAAGGAGCCGTTCGAAAAGGTTTACAAGGTGGGATCCGTGCTCGGCAGCGGTGGATTCGGCACAGTCTATGCGGGTAGTCGGCTCTCCGATGACGCACCGGTAAGAATAGGAATGCTTTGATCTCGGCACATGGCGCCATCAAGGCATCTCATGGTTATTGACTAACTTAGTTGTTGCTACAATGTATCTAATGTGTATTTTTATCCCCGAAATTAGGTCGCAGTGAAACATGTGCAGAAGGAGCGGGTGACCGAATGGGGTACTATTGTAAGTATCACCACAACGATTTGTTTAGGTTTTTCACCCATGCTAGTTGTCGTTGTTTGATATTTGAATCGATTCTAGGTCACTCAACTCATTTGTGATGAATATTGTCTTACAGAATGGTGTGATCGTGCCTTTGGAGATTATTTTATTGAAGAAAGTCAGTTCATCGTTTCGAGGGGTTATACAACTCCTGGATTGGTATGAGCGACCAGATGGCTGGTTGATTGTCATGGAACGACCGGAGCTGGTCAAGGATCTTTTCGATTTCATAACGGAGAAGGGCGCTTTGGACGAGGAGACTGCGAAGGGATTTTTCCGTCAGGTTTTGGAGTCTGTCCGCCACTGTTACAGCAGCGGAGTAGTTCACAGAGATATCAAAGATGAAAATCTGCTTGTAGACCTACGCACTGGGAATCTCACGCTTATTGACTTTGGTTCAGGGGCGATTCTCAAGGACACAGTCTACACTGACTTTGACGGTACGTACCCTACCCTTCCTCAGTGCTTTGGCCAGCAGTGACGCCATTGTATTTTCTGGTTTTGTTTTTGAAGGTGCATGATGGTCTGCACTGACCCTTAACTTGCTTTCAGCTATATTTGTTTGACTCCAGTTATTTTAGACTTTTTGGTTCACCCTTATTAGATTTGGAGTCTTTTTGGCTTTAGTATAGATAGCTACTTGCCTTATTTGATCATCAGCTGGTAATTTCTCTTCCCCCCCATGTATTGGCGGGTGTCCACACAACGCTGTGACGCAGTGGTTTGTTTTTGGTACCTCATGAAGTGTTTTCCCTCGGGTGGTAACGTTATCAGCCATGTTCATTTTGTTGTCCTTATGTAGTTATTTATAAAGGTGATTTATATCATTTCATATTAGTCAATAATATAACACACACTAGTGTAGTAAAATAGGTTGTTATATGTTGATCATTGCCTGTTATGTTACAAGGAACGCGCATTTCAAAGCCTAGGTAATGGCTATTGGGCCAGCTGCCACGTAACATCTGTTTGTTGTGAAACCTGAGCTTGGGCTGATTCGTGTCACGTGATAGCTCGCATTGCGCACACGTTTTTTTTGGTGTCCAAGTTACTCATGCCCGAGTTGTGGAAAAGAAAAGGGCATTATAACGCCAGTACAAGTCCTTGTTTGGATGGAATTACACTTGCCTTTATAGACATTATCTGACAATTTTTGTAAAATATCAATTTATAATGTCTTACAAAATCCTACAGTATTGCAATATAGTCCTGTTATTGTCACATGAAATGCCCCAAATAAACTGTTTGTTTATTATAGAAGTAGAAGTAAAACATCACTAATGAGCCTTCCCCCCTTTTTCTCCTCCAGGTACAAGAGTATATAGCCCGCCAGAGTGGATACGCTTCCATAGATACCACGGGCGCTCGGCTACGGTGTGGTCGCTAGGGGTGCTTCTGTATGACATGGTCTGTGGAGACATCCCCTTTGAGCAAGATGAGGAAATCCTCCAGGGGAGACTGTACTTCAGGAGGAGAGTGTCTAATGGTGTGTACTACCTCCAATATACAACCAACACATTGCTTAACACTCACTTCTAATCTTAAAACATATTTCTAAACACTAATTTCTTATTTTCGTGTGTGTTCCTATACACCTCTATCTCCCTCTTGAGATTCTCCCACAAAATATAATACTCATTCATGTTTTCCCCTTTTCTCTCCCTCCTTCCAGAGTGCCAGCAGCTGATCAAGTGGTGCCTGTCGTTACGGCCCTCAGATAGGCCTACTCTGGAACAGATCCTGGACCACCCGTGGATGCGCTTGGCTGGGGAAGTGTCGATGTCCTCCAAGACGGAGGATGGGGACATCCGGCTGAGGACCATTGATACGGACATATCTAGCACAAGCTCCAGCAAGGAGAGCCTATGAAAGAGGGGATGAGAGAAAAGAGGAGAGAATGGACATGGGGGGGGGGGGGTTTAACTGGACTTAAAGGGCTCTGGTCCTTATGCCCCACCATGGCTGGGCAGGTAGAATACATTGTTTATGTATGGAATTATAATTTATTACAGTTTGTTCTTCCTTTTGATCTTTTATTTTTATACCTCATTAACTGTTTCCTAATGTGGGACATTTGCTGTTTGGGGCGGTCTTTACCAGTGACTATTTATTTATTTTGTACTTTATTATTTTCTAATTTGTTATAACAGTGGGTTTATGCATCTGGTTTAAAGCCCCCTATTCAGACAGACATGGCTGCTCTCATAGAGCTAGGAGAATGCTTTATTTTTAAATGTTTTGATTTGTAGTGCCTTTTTGAAAGCTGCTTATCGGGGCTTTTGTCATAATTTTTGTTTTGTTATAACCCTTTCCGGCTGGTTTGTTTGTACGTATCCCACCCTGTCATGATGGAGATGAGTTGTCTTCCTCCATAACAGTGTGGTAAACTACACCACCCAGCATGCTTAGGGATCATAAGGGGGGGGGGAAGTGTTGACCATGGAATACTTGAAACACAACTCACTCACACTGCACCCCCTTACTAAGCTGCTCACTCATACTACAGCCTCAGTCGTTTTGGATTTCTCAAAATTGAATCCTTTCATTTCTGAATGTGTATTAAAACTACATTATATCTGTCTGTTTAGCCCCTTGGAAATGTATTTTATTTAAATGTATTGCCTTTCCCCCATCTCGTAGCTGGCACTATAATTCTCCTGCCCTGAACTGCTGTATCCATGGCTTAAGTGTGAAATGCACAATCAATGCAATATTCATGGTCTCTTTTTTCAATACAAATATTGTGCAGGTTTTTTTTCTTCCCATGCTTTTAATTTCTTCAGAACATGTAGACGTTCCACACTCTTGTAGCTTATTTATTGTCAATGTTTAAGATTGAGAAATCCCAGAGTTTGCATATCTTTACATGGCCTTTTGTTTTGCATTCCTGTTATTTTTTTCTTTACACAATTTGTTTCGATTGTGGATGGATGCACTGAAGTTGTCTGAAGGGAATAAAACAAGGTTTACTTACATTTGGAAGAGCTATGAATGTTATTTAACTCCTTTTTATAGTCCTATCTGTGGTAATGTTGGAATAATTCATCTAAAAGTACATCTGTTTTTTGGGGGGGTACATTACACATGTGCTGTCTCCATGCATTGAACTCCATGGTAGACGTATGGCTATTGGGTTGGATAGGGCTATTCTAGTTAGTGACTATGATGAATCTGTGGCTTGCCTGGTGTTAGATATTCTTTCAGTTTAGCTGTATGACATGAATGATAGATCTGGAGATACTTTTATTTTTTTATACAAACCTTTCAATTAAATCTTTTTGTACATAAATCATACTTGTGTTGTCTTGACCTACTGGTAAAACTTCCTCAGTCATTGATGGAACCCTATAAACCAAATGGGTAAGGGTGTTTGCATATATACAGTAGTAATACTAGTCATCAAAATAGTTATTACAGCTCCTCTAAAGATGGCTCAATTTACACATTGAGTAAGCATTTCCACACATACTATTGGTAGACTAAATTCATTACACACTAAGAATTAAAGTGTTGTTCATAAGAAATCTGACAGCTTCACTTAGAAATTACAGAATCCATTAAAATAATGACAATGTGCTGAAACCATAGTCCTTAATAGAGGACATACACTGAGTATACCAAACATTTTCCTCTATTTCGTCGGGCATGAACTCAAGGTGTCAAGCATTCCACAGGGATGCTGGCCCATGTTTGTATTTCTATTTATTAAGAAACCCCAGCAGCTACTCTTCCTGAGGTCCAGCAACATAAGACCGTTACAGTTTAAAATACATGACATTACAGTTCATAACACCTTACCCAACACATTCAGTGTGTTCCCTCAGGTTACCACTCCACCACCACATATTTACAATACAACGTCCATGTGCACGTGTGTGTCTGTGCATGTGTGTGTCTTTTCTCAGTCCCCGCTGTTCCATAAGGTGTATTTTTATCTGTTTTTTAAATCCGATTCTGCTGCTTGCATCAGTTACCTGATGTGGAATAGAGTTCCATGTAGCCATGGCTATATGTAGTACTGTGCGCCTCCAATAGTCTGTTGACTACAATACTTCCCACAGTTGTGTAAAGGTGGCTGGATGTTCTTTGGGTGGTGGCCATTCTTGATACACACAGGAAACTGTTGAGCGTGAAAAACCCAGCAGCGTTGCAGGTCTTGACACAAACCGGTACGCAAAGCACCTACTACTATACCCCGTTCGAAGGCACTTAAATCTTTTGTCTTGTCCCTCTGAATGGCACACATACACAATCCATGTCTCAATTGTCTCAAGGCTTAACAATCCTTCTTTAACCTGTGTCCTCCCCTTCATCTACGCTGATTGAAGTGGATTTAATAAGTGACATCAATTTCACCTGGATTCACCTGGTCAGTATATGTCATGGAAAGAGCAGGTGTTCGTAAAATATTTTGTGTACTCAGTGTATGTGACGTGGCTGTATTAGCTGTACACAGAGGACTGGGTAAGAAAGTGATGTAGGAATGAAGCAGGAGCCAGAGACATGCATCGTCACACTCGCAACACAACCCTGAACCTAGCTAAAGCTAATTGCTTTTCCATTTATTGCTGCCTGCTTCAACTGCCTGTCATACAATAACAATAACATAAGTCACTCCATTATTGGTAGAGCAGAGCAGTGGGCTGTGATTGAGAGAGAGAGAGAAAGAAAGAGAGAGGTAGACGATGGTCGTCATCATCTGTAAGTCAGTGTTTCCCAGGAACCAATAATAGGGGATGGAGGGGCGAGTGTTGTTGTTGTGGTGGGGAGGTGCTGCCCCCCCTGGTGACTCCCAGCACATGCACTGTTATGGCACCTCAGCATAGATAATGACCATAGGCACAGATCTAGGCGCTACCCTTCCTCAAGCTAAACCTTAACTGTTCAAGGTGAAAAATATAACAGATCTTAGTTCAGTGTCTAGGTCAAGTGTCCATGGTTAACCGTTAAAATGTATCATAAATATGATATGTAAAGTACATTTTTTAGAGCTCTCCCTATCTAAAAATCAGACATCAGAGGCATGCACATACACTTTAATTTCCAATATGGCAGCAGGCATATGGACATTTAAGGGTTTTCACATTGGATAGCTGGTTCCTAAAGCACTTTAGACATACACAAGGATCCACACAGTGATTAAGGAACTAATTTGCAGTATGTGCTGAGGAAAAAGGCACGGCTTACCTTTCAATTAGCTATCTTGCCTTGCAAAAATATTCAGACCCCTTGGAGTTCTTCATATTTTATTGTGTTACAAAGTGGTATTAAAATGAATAAAACATTTTGTCAACAATCTACACAAAATACTCTAATGTCAACTGGAAGAAAAAGGTGATAGATTTTTTAAAATAAAAATGTAATAATTAAAATATATTTGTTGCATAATCCTGTTAGGGCTAGGGGGCAGTATTTACACGGCCGGATTGAAAACGTACCCGATTTAATCTGGTTACTACTCCTGCCCAGTAACTAGAATATGCATATAATTATTGGCTTTGGATAGAAAACACCCTAAAGTTTCTAAAACTGTTTGAATGGTGTCTGTGAGTATAACAGAACTCATATGGCAGGCAAAAACCTGAGAAGATTTCATGCAGGAAGTGGCCTGTCTGACAAGGTGTCGTTCTTCTTGTCTCTGTTTATTGAAGACTGAGGATCTTAGCTGTAACGTGACACTTCCTACGGCTCCCATAGGCTCTCAGTGCCCGGGAAAAAGCTGAACGATATCGAGGTAGCCTCTGGCTGAAACACATTATCGCCTTTGCCAAGTGGCCGATCAGAGGACAAAGGGCTTAGGCGCGTGCCCGAGTCGACCCCATGCTGTATTTTCTTTTGTCTGTTTACCTAATTGCAGATTCCCGGTCGGAATATTATCGCTTTTTTTACGAGAAAAATGGCATAAAAATTGATTTTAAACAGCGGTTGACATGCTTCGAAGTACTGTAATGAAATATTTAGAAATCTTTTGTCACGAAATGCGCCGTGCGCCGTGCGCGACCCTTATTTACCATTAGGATAGTGTCTTGAACGCACGAACAAAACGCCGCTGTTGGAACATAACTATGGATTATTTTGGACCAAACCAACATTTGTTATTGAAGTAGAAGTCCTGGGAGTGCATTCTGACGAAGAACAGGAAAGGTAATCAAACTTTTCTAATAGTAAATCGGAGTTTGGTGAAGGCTAAACTTGCTGGGTGTCTAAATAGCTAGCCCTGTGATGCCGGGCTATCTACTTAGAATATTGCAAAATGTGCCTTCACCGAAAAGCTATTTTAAAATCGGACATATCGAGTGCATAGAGGAGTTCTGTATCTATAATTCTTAAAATAATTGTTATGCTTTTTGTGAACGTTTATCGTGAGTAATTTAGTAAATTGTTAGTAAATTCGCCGGAAGTTTGCGGGGGGTATGCTAGTTCTGAACGTCACATGCTAATGTAAAAAGCTGGTTTTTGATATAAATATGAACTTGATTGAACAAAACATGCATGTATTGTATAACATAATGTCCTAGGTGTGTCATCTGATGAAGATCATCAAAGGTTAGTGCTGCATTTAGCTGTCTTCTGGGTTTTTGTGACATTATATGCTAGCTTGAAAAATGGGTGTCTGATTATTTCTGGCTGGGTACTCTGCTGACATAATCTAATGTTTTGCTTTCGTTGTAAAGCCTTTTTGAAATCGGACAGTGTGGTTCGATTAACGAGAGTCTTGTCTTTAAAATGCTGTAAAATAGTCATATGTTTGAGAAATTGAAGTAATAGCATTTCTAAGGTATTTGAATATCGCGCCACAGGATTCAACTGGCTGTTACGTAGGTGGGACGATTTGGTGCCACCTGCCCTAGAGAGGATAAGTATTCAGCCCCTTTGTTTAGGCAAGCCTAAATTAGTTCATTAGCAAAATGTGTTAATTTAATTTAACCTAATTTAACTTAACCACATTAATTGTTACATGGACTAATTTTTAAATAACTAACACTTCCTCGATCCTCCATACATTCAACATCTGTAAGGTCCCTCAGTCAAGTATTGAACTTCAAGATTCAAATACAAAAACCAGGGAGCTTTTCGAAAGCCTCATAAAAAAACTGCAGTGATTGGGTAGATAGTTAACAACAAATCAGACATTGAATATCACTTTAAGCGTTGTCTAGTTAATAATTGTGCTGTTCATTATGTATTAAACAACCCAGACAAGATACAGTCGTCCTTCTGAACGGAGCTGCAGGACAGGAATGAAACTGCTCAGGGATGTTACCATGAGGTCATTGGTCAGCAGTTACAGTGTTCAATGGCTGTGATGGGAGAGAACTAAGGATGTATCAACAACATTGTAGTGACTCCACAATAATATATGCAACAAGGCACTAAGGTACAGTGCCTTTGGAAAGTATTCAGACACCTTGACTTTTTCCACATTTTGATAGGTTACAGCCTTATTGCAAAATTAATGAAAAAAAATCCCTCATCAATCTACACACAATAACCCATAATGACAAAGTAAAAACCTGGTTTTTAGAAATGTTTGCTAATTTATCAAATATAAAAAACTGAAATATGACATTTACATAAGTATTCAGACCCTTTACTCTGTACTTTGCTGAAGCACCTTTGGCAGCAATTACAGCCTTGAGTCTTCTTGGGTAGGATGGCTACAAGCTTGGCACACCTGTATTTACTCCCATTCTTCTCTGCAAATTCTCTCAAGCTCTGTCAGGTTGGATGGGGAGCTATTTTCAGGTCTCTCCAGAGATGTTCAATCGGGTTCAAGTCCGGGCTCTGGCTGGGCCACTCAAGGACATTCAGAGAATTGTCCCGAAGCCACTCCTGCGTTGTCTTGGCTGTGTGCTTAGGGTCATTGTCCTTTTGTAAGGTGAATCTTCACCCCGTCTGAGGACTGGAGCACTCTGGAGCAGGTTTTCATCAAGTACTTTCCTCCGTTCATCTTTGCCTCGATCCTGACTAGTCTTCCAGTTCCTGCCGCTGAAAAACATCCGCACAGCATGATGCTGCCACCAGGATGCTTCACTGTAGGGATGGTGGCAGTTTTCCTCCAGACGTGGTGTTTGGCATTCAGGTCAGAGTTAAATCTTGTTTTTTTAAGACCAAAGAATCTTGTTTCTCATGGTCTGAGAGTCCTTTAGATCTCCAAGCCGGCTGTCATGTTCCTTTTACTGAGGAATGGTATCTGTCTGGCTACTCTACCATAAAAGCCTGATTGGCGGAGTGCTGCAGAGATAGTTGTCCTTCAACAAAGTACTGAGGAAAGGATCAAAATACTGAAGTAAATTTATTTTAGTTTTTTTGTCCAAAAATGTCTAAAAAGTTGTTTTTGCTTTGTAATTTTGGGGTATTGTGTGTAGTTTGATGAGGAAAAAACAACAATTTAATCCATTTTGGAATAAGTCAAGGAGCCAGAATACTTTCTGAATGCACTGTATATCAGAATATATAACAATTATGTGGCCATGTAAATTCCTAATTCAGCCTAAATAGATATTGCACATTACATACACTGTAAAACATTTCCTCTGCAATAATCCAGTAAATTACTAATTTATTTTACAGTACAGCTACTGTAATCAATTTTACGGTAATCCATATAATGGTACCAACAATGAGACTGTAATCTAATTTCCAGTATATTATTGGAATAGTGACATATTACAGTGTTCTTTGCAATTAAAAATATTGGTTTTAATTGTAACACGAGCGGGCGCAGGTGTTGTAGTTAAGGATACATTGGTCCTCAAAATCATTGTAATTACAACAAGATATCTTATGCTATATCTCTGACTATCTCTGGATAGTGCCAATACATTACTGAGATATTCACGGTAACTTGATGCCAGAGCAATGAAACAAAATACAATACAGGAAAAGTGACTATTAAACTGTAAGAAAACATTTATTATAGTATTTTACTGTAATTACAAGGGATTAGAGCAAGCAGGTAGGCTGTAGGCATTTGCATATTACATCACATTAATGAATACTAGGTGGCACAGGAGCAGAAGGCAGACGTTTTACGTGCCCCCAACCATGCCCCCAACTGATTGTGTTTTTTTGTTCATTTATCTGTGTTGTTTGTAACTTATTTATTTTACCATTTTTGTACATAATGTTGCCGCTACCGTCTCTTATGACTGAAAATAACTTCTAGACATCAGGACTGCGATTACTCACCACAAACCTTTTCTTCTTTCACGACTCTGAAGAGCCCTAGGCGGAGGATATACAGCTCCCTCGGGAACAGGCCCAGGGATCTGCGTGAAGAGGAGGCGGAGAAAGAGAGGCCGGAGGGCGGGCTGCCTTCTGAGGAGCAGGAGGCGATCTAAAAAAACATGCAATCTTTGGACTATAAAATGAACGAGTTGTTGGGAAGATTAAACTACCAACGGGACATTAAAAACGGTAACATCTTATGCTTCACAGAGTCGTGGCTGAACGATGACAATATCAACATACAGCTGGCTGGTTACACGATGTACCAGCAGGATAGAACAGCAGTGTCTGGTAAGACAAGGGGCGGCGGTCTATGTATTTTTGTAAACAACAGCTGGTGCAAGGTATCTAAGGAAGTCTCGAGCCAATGCTTGCCTGAGGTAGAGTATCTCATGATAAGCTGCAGACCACACTACTTACCAAGAGAGTTTTCATCTATATTCTTTGTAGCTGTTTACATACCACCACAGTCAGATGCTGGCACCAAGATAGCATTGAATGAGCTGTATTCCGCCATAAGCAAACTAGAAAACGCTCACGCAGAGGTGGCGCTCCTAGTAGCCGGGGACTTTAATGCAGCGAAACTTAAATCAGTTTTACCGAATTTCTGTCAACATGTTAAACGTGCAACCACAGGGAAAAGAACTCTGGACCACCTATACTGCACATTCAGAGATGCATACAAAGCTCTCCCTCGCCCTCCATTTGGCAAATCTGACCATAAATCTATCCTCCTGATTCCTGCTTATAAGCAAAAATTAAAGCAGGAAGCATCAGTGACTAGATCAATAAAAAAAGTGGTCAGATGAAACAGATGCTAAGCTACAGGACAGTTTTGCTAGCACAGACTGGAATATGTTCCGGGATTCCTCCAATGGCATTGAGGAGTACACCACATCTGTCATTGGCTTCATCAATAAATGCATCGATGACATCGTCCCCACAGTGACCATACGTACATACCCCAACCAGAAACCATGGATTACAGGTAGCATCCGCACTGAGCTAAAGGCTAGAGCTGCCGCTTTCAAGGAGCGGGACTGTAACCCGGAAGCTTATAAGAAATCCCGCTATGCCCTCTGACGAACGATCAACTAGGCAAAGTGTCAATACAGGACTAAGATCGAGTTGTACTAAACCTGCTCTGACGCTTGTCGGATGTGGCAGGACCTGCAAACCATTACAGACTACAAAGGGAAGCACAGCCGAGAGCTGCCCAGTGACACGAGCCTACCGGTCGAGCTAAACTACTTTTATGCTCGCTTCGAGGCAAAAAACACTGAAACATACATGAGAGCCCCAGCTGTACTGGAAAACTGTGTGATCACGCTCTCCGCAGACGATGTGAGTAAGACCTTTAGACAGGTCAACATTCACAAGGCCGCAGGGCCAGACGGATTACCAGGACGAGTACTGCGAGCATGCGCTGACCAACTAGCAAGTGTCTTCACTGACATTTTCAACCTCTCCCTGTCCGAGTCTGTAATACCAACATATTTTAAGCAGACCACCATAGTGCCTGTGCCCAAGAACACTAAGGTAACCTGCCTAAATGAATACCGACCCGTAGCACTCATGTCTGTAGCCATGAAGTGCTTTGAAAGGCTGGTCATGGCTCACATTAACACCATCATCCCAGAAACCCTAGACCCACTCCGATTTGTATATCGCCCTAACAGATCCACAGATGATGCAGTCTCTATTGCACTCCACAATGGGGTTTCCACACTGGGGTTTCCACCTGGACAGAAGGAACACCTATGTGAGAATGCTATTCATTGACTACAGCTCAGCGTTCAACACCATAGTGCCCTCAAAGCTCATCAATAAGCTAAGGACCCTGAGACTGAACACCTCCCTCTGCAACTTGATCTTGGACTTTGTGACGACCCGTCCCCAGGTGGTAAGGGTAGGTAACAACACATCCGCCACGCTGCTCCTCAACACAGGGGCCCCTCAGGGGTGCGTGCTCAGCCCCCTTCTGTACTCACTGTTCACTCATGACTGCACGGCCAGGCACGACTCCAACACCATCATTCAATTTGACGATGACACAACAGTGGTAGGCCTGATCACCGACAACAACGAGACAGCCTATAGGGAGGAGGTCAAAGACCTGGCCGTGTGGTGCCAAGACAACAACCTCTCCCTCAACGTGATCAAGACAAAGGAGATGATTGTGGACTACATGAAAAAGAGGACCAAGTACGCCCCCATTCCCATCGACGGGGCTGCAGTGGAGCAGGTTGAGATCTTCAAGTTCCTTGGTGTCCACATCACCAACAAACTAACATGGTCCAAGCACACCATTCCAGTCGTGAAGCGGGCACGACAAAACCTATTCCCCCTCAGGAGACTGAAAAGATTTGGTATGGGTCATCAGATCCTCAAAAGGTTTTACAGCTGCACCATCGAGAGCATCCTGACTTGTTGCATCACTGCCTGGTATGGCAACTGCTCGGCCTCTGACCGCAAGGCACTACAGAGGGTAGTGCGAATGGCCCAGTACATCACTGGGGCCAAGCTTCCTGCCATCCACGACCTCTATACCAGGCAGTGTCAGAGGAAGACCTTGAAAATTGTCAAAGACTCCAGCCACCCTAGTCATAGACTGTTCTCTCTGCTTCCGCACGGCAAGCGGTACCGGAGCACCAAGTTTAGGTCCAAGAGGCTTCTAAACAGCTTCTACCACCAAGCCATAAGACTCCTGAACATCAAGTCAAATGGCTACCAAGACTATTTGCATTGCCCCACTCCCCTCTCCACACCACTGCCACTCTCTGTTGTCATCTATGCTTAGTCACTTTAATTAACTCTACCTACATGTACATGCTACCTCAACTAACCGGTGCCCCCGCACATTGACTCTGTACCGGCACCCCCCTGTATGTATTATTTTTTACTGCTCCTCTTTAATAACTTGTTACTTTTATCTCTTATTCTTATTCGTATTTTTTTAAACTGCACTGTTGGTTAAGAGCTTGTAAGTAACCAAGGTGAATACACCTGTTGTATTCTGCGCATGCGACTAATAATATTTGACTTGATATGATTCGATTTTTATATCACCTGCACATCTCAAACTGGCTGTGCTAACAGAGCAAATAGACATGGGTAAATATTCAACCATTAACCCTTGTGTTGTCTTAAGGGTCAAAAATCACCCGCCATTATGTTTAACAGCAGAGAAAACCCCCTAAATTATATTTTTTCAACTTGAAATTTGATGACTTTTCCTAGAGTGACCCCAACATTAGAAGTGAAACATTGCCTTTGTTCATATTTCCATGAAAGCTGTACACCACCAGGGAGCAAAGATTGACTTAGGGTCATTTTTGACCCGATAGTTATAAAATCCTTTACACACCACAAACACACAAACACACACACACACACACACACACACACACACACACACACACACACACACACACACACACACACACACACACACACACACACACACACACACACACACACACACACACACACACACACACACACACACACACACACACACTCTATGACACCACACGACTCAAGTTTACAGGCAAAATAAGCAACATTTCTGACAAAATAAGGAACATTTCCTACAAAATAAATTTTTTTTGAAAGCATTGTTTACTAATGGGGAATGCAGTCAGAGGATATAAAGGTGCTGCAGATGTCAGTCCCCCCAGTTCTCTCTGCTGAAGCCATGAGTGCCAAGGACATTCAGAGAGTTGTTCGGAAGACACTCCTGTTTTGTCTTGGCTGTGTGCTTAGGGTCATTGTCCTGTTGGAAGGTGAACCTTTGCCCCAGTCTGAGGTCTTGAGCACTCTGGAGCAGGTTTTAAACAAGGATCTCTCTGTACTTTGCTCCACTAACTTCTCTAGGGTAGGGGGCAGTATTTTGACGTCCGGATGAAAGGCGTGCACAAATTAAACTGCCTGCTACTCAGACTCAGAAGGTAGGATATGCATATTATTAGTGCATGTGGATAGGAACCACTCTGAAGTTTCTAAAACTGTTTGAATGATGTCTGTGAGTATAGCAGAACTCATATGGCAGGCAAACTCCTGAGAAAAATCCAACCAGGAAGTGGGAAATCTGAGGTTGTAGTTTTTTCAAGTGATTGCCTTTACAGTATACAGTGACTTAGGGTTCATTTTGCACTTCCTAGGGCTTCCACTAGATGTCAACAGTCTTTAGAAAGTTGTTCCAGGCTTCTATGGTGAACAGAGAGCGAACAAAGGAAGTTGGAAGTTGTTGACTCAGGAAAGGACATGACTTCATTGGCGCGAATTCACGTGAGAGTTAGCTGTGTTCCATTACATTTTTCAAGACATTGTAATCGTCCGGTTGGAATATTATTGAAGTTTTATGTTAAAAAGGCCCTAAAGATTGATGCTATACATCGTTTGACATGTTTCTACGAACGTAAATATAACTTTTTTTGACTTTTTGTCGTGAACTTTTTGGCGCACTTCCTACATTTGGAGTAGCTTACTGAACGCGCAAACAACAAGGAGGTATTTGGACACAAATTATGGACTTTATCGAACAAAACAACATTTATTGTGGACCTAGGATTCCTGGGAGTGCATTCTGATGAAGATCATCAAAGGTAAGTGAATATTTATAATGCTATTTATGATTTTAGATGACTCCAAAATGGCGGGTATCTGTATTGCCTGCTGTACTCAGATTATTGCAAAGTGTGCTTTCCCCATTAAGCTTTTTTTAAATCTGTCACAGCGGTTACATTAAGGAGCTGTTTATCTATAATTCTTTGAATAACAGTTTAATATTTTATCAACGTTTATGATGAGTATTTCTATAAATTGATGTGCTCATTCACTGGCAGTTTTTGAAGGAAAAACATTTCTGAACATTACGGGCCAATGTAAAATGGGGTTTTTAGATATAAATATGAACTTTATTGAGCAAAACATACATGTATTGTGTAACATCAAGTCCTATGAGTGCCATCTGATGAAGATCATCATAGGTTAGTGCTTCATTTTAGCTGTATTTCTGTTTTTTTTGTGACGCCTCTTCTTGCTAGTAAAATGGCTGTGTGGTTTTTCTTGTCAAGGTGATGTCCTAACATAATCTAATGTTTTGCTTTCGACGTAAAGCCTTTTTGAAATCGGACAATGTGGTTGGATTAATGAGAGTCTTATCTATAAAATGGTGTATAACACTTGTATGTGTGAGAAATATGAATTATGAGATTTTGCTGGTTTTGAATTTGCCGCCCTGCTATTTCACTGGCTGTTGAATAGTGTGTCCCGCAGGTGGGACAGTCACGTCCCACATACCCAAGAGAGGTTCATCTTTCCCTGAGTCGTCTCCCAGTCCCTGCCGCTGAAAAACATCCCACAGCCTGATGCTTCCACCACTATGTTTCTCATGGTCTGAGAGTCTTTAGGTGCCTTTTGGCAAACTCCAAGCGGGCTGTCATTGACTTTAACTGAGGAGTGGCTTCTGTCTGGCCACTCTAACATAAAGGCCTGATTCTTGGAGTGCTGCAGAGATGGTTGTCCTTCTGGAAGGTTCTCCCATCTCCACAGAGGAACTCTGGAGCTCTGTCAGAGTGACCATCTGGTTCTTGGTCTCCTCCCTGACCAAGGCCCTTCTCCCCCGATTTCTCAGTTTGGCTGGGCGGCCAGCTCTAGGAAGAGTCTTGGTGGTTCCAAACTTCTTCCATTGAAGAATGATGGAGGCAATTGTGTTCTTGGGGACCTTCAATGCTGCAGACATTTTTTGGTACCCTTTCCCAGATCTGTGCCTTTCCACAATCCTGTCTCAGAGCTCTACGGATAATTCCTTTAACTTCGTGGTTTGGTTTTTGCTCTGACATGCACTGTCAACTGTGGGACCTTATATAGACAGGTGTGTGCCTTTCTAAACCTATGAAATGAGTGATTGCTGGTGTGGCTTTAAGTGTTGAGGTGGAGCAACTGAAATGGAAAATTCCCTGTGTCTGTGAAGCCCGTCATTTGGTGTGACACAGACCTGGTGGCAAGCGTGGTGAAACTAAGAAGACATTGGCTGTCCTTTTGAGTTTTGAAGCAGTCTTTACCTGATAAAGTCATGTTAGGATATGTCATTTTTCCAATGAGAGCTTTTGTGCAGATCCCACTAAAGGGTTTCAGATGCCAAGACTATGGTCATGTTGCAGTAGTGTGTAGGAGGGAGATGAATAGATGTGAGAAGTGTGTTGGAGGGCATGGATAAAGGAATGTGTAGTATCATTGGGGAAAAAAATTGCATGTCAATTCTGGGGGTGCCCATGTTGCTGGGGATCAGAAGTGTCCGGTGCGATAGACAGGTTGAGATTTCCAGGGTCAGAGTAGAACAGAAGGTGCCATATTCTGAGACAGTGAAGAGAGTAGAGGATGATGGGTCAAAAGGGTGAGTAGTAGACCATGTCATTGCAGGTGTGGATGAGAGCTTCGAGCAGATCCTTCCACTGACTACCTGGTGGCACAATAAAATGTCCAGATGGAGGGTGATAGGTGGATCAGAGTGTCCGGGACTCTGGACCGAGTCTTTCTGGCTTGCTGCTATGCGGGAACAGGGGCAGGGAGGTCTAAGGGGGGGGATCTGGGTCACTAAGGAGCAGGGTGGAGGAGTCAGGGGCAGTAGGGGGTATGGGAGTCAGGGGCAGTAGGGGGTATGGGAGTCAGGGGCAGTTGGTGGCGGGAATGGGGATAAGGGACAGTAGGGGGCAGGGAGGAGCGATCAGGGGTAGCAATGGACTGAGGGGAGAAGTTATGGTATGGTGAGGGGTTTAGGAGAGGGAAACTGTTTCTTGGAGGGGATAGGGGGGTTTGGGGGTTGTGTTTGCTGTCGTCAGGGTTTGGGTTCTGGGGTGGTCTTCTGGTACTGTGCAATCTATGGTAATACACTGTATTCAGTTTATACAGTAACTACTGTTGATTAATACAGTAAGTTACTGATAAAATTGCAAAAATGGCTAACAGTGTACAAAACAAACAGAAGTTCACAAGCGCAGAGAGAGAGAGAGAGAGAGAGAGAGCGCGAGAGAGAGAGAGAGAGAGAGAGAGAGCGAGAGAGACACACACACACGCACACAATGGGTTGCACCTCCATCACTCGGTTACGTCATTGCCATTGTTATTGCCAGCATTGCACAAATGCCACAGCCATATCGATCTCCAAAAGTAGAATGGGGGTTAATGACTTTGAACGGGAGCTAATGACTGTTTCGCCCAGTGATATAGTCGAATAACTAAACCTCGAGTCCGAATCGAGTCCCAACCATGATGGCACTGACAGAGAGGGCTGCCTCGCTTCAAGTCCTTAGGAAACTTTGTAGTATTTCGTTTTTTTGAGTAATATTTCTTACATTGTTAGCCCAGAAAATGTTATGTGTTATTACATACAGCCAGGAAGAACAATTAGATATCAGAGCGGCGGTAACATACCAGCATAACGACCAGGAATACGACTTTCCCAAAGCGGATGCTTTGTTCGCACCACCCAGGGCAATTGAACTGATTCCAGAGGCCGAAAACAATGGTGGCGGAGAAGAGGGATTCGGAGCGGTCTTCTGGTCAGACTTAGAAGGCGTGCACACCAACCACCGCATCTGAGTATATTACTCACTAACGTTCAGTCCCTGGATAACAAAGTTGACGAGATCAGGGCAATGGTTTCTTTCCAAAGAGACACCAGGGACTGTAACATACTCTGTTTCACGGAAGCATAGCTCACTCTGGATATACTATCGGAGTCAGTCCAGCCATTTGGATTCCCAGTTCATCGCACCGACAGGAATAAACATCTCTCCGGGAAGAAGAAGGATGGGGGTGTACAGTTGAAGTCGGAAGTTTACATACACTTAGGTTGGAGTCATTAACCTCTTGGCGTTCCCCTAGGTTAGGGGGCGCTACAGCGATTTTTGAAAAAAAATTGTGCCCATTTTAAACGGCCTCCTACTCAAACTCAGAAGCTAGGATATGCATATAATTAATACTTGTGGATAGAAAACACCCTAAAGTTTCTGAAACTGTTTGAATGGTGTCTGTGAGTATAACAGAACTCATATGGCAGTCAAAACCCCGAGACAGATCGAAACAGGAAGTGGAATTCTGAATTGCGAACTCAACTTCATCACGTTGCCTATTAATCACACCGTGAGCTATGGTTCATTGAGCACTTCCCATTGCTTCCACTAGATGTCCCCAGTCTTTACAAAGTGATTTGAGTCTCCTACTGTGAAAACTGACACAATGACACGCTGTGGAACGTGGTCACACGGAGAGGGCCATCACCATTATGACGCCGGCACCCTGGTTACCCTCCCCTTTCGAAATGTTTTGAAACACAATGCAATCGTCCCCCTCGAATCTTATTGGAGCTCTCGTTGAAAAAGGCCCTACAGATTTATGTTATACAACGTTTGACATGTTTGAACGAACCTAAATAAGAAAAAAATGCATTTTGTTGAAAGAGTAGCCCCGCCCACGTCGGAACTTTTGGTTCAGCCTTCAGAACGCGCTAACAACAACAAGCTAATGGAACATAAAGGATGAACTTTTTTGAACGAAAATACATTTGTTGTGGACCTGGGATTCCTGGAAGTGCCTAAGGATGAAGATAATCAAAGGTAAGGGATTATTGACAATAGTATACAAGACTAGATTTGATATGCGATTGTTCCAAGATGGCTAGCCTATTGCTATTGCTAGCCTATTGTTCTGAGTATCGCATCCCCTTTTATCGCAAAGTGTGATTACCCAGTAAAGTTATTTTTAAATCTGGCATTACAGGTGCTTTCAAGAGATATTCATCTATAAATCTTAGAATGACAATATTACATTTTAAAAATGTTTTCGAATAGTAATTTAGTAAATTGTAGCACTGTTTCACCGGATGCATTTGAGGGAAAATAGTTAGTCAACGTTACGTGCCGATGTAAAATGCTGTTTTTATATATAAATATGAACTTTATCGAACAAAAGAATGCATGCATTGTGTAACATGATGTCCTAGGTGTGTCATCTGATGAAGTTTGTAAAAGGTTAGTGCTGCATTTAGCTGTTTTTTGGTTATTTGTGATGCATGTGGTTGGTCGGAAAATGGCTATGTGGCTACTTTTACGATATACTCCTCTAACATAATCTAATGTTTTGCTTTTGCTGTAAAGCCTTTTTGAAATCGGACAACGTGGTTCGATTCAGGAGAGGTGTATCTATAAAACGATATAATTTGAAAAAAAAATAGAAGAAAAAAAAGTATTCCATTTTGTTATGCAAATGGCGCTAGGATTTTTCGCTGGATGTCCGTCTCGCATACACCCATTTTTCAAGCTAGCATATAATGTCACAAAAACCAAAACCACAGCTAAATGCAGCACTAACCTTTGATGATCTTCATCAGATGACACTCCTATGACATTATGTCATACAATACATGCATGTTTTGTTCAATCAAGTTCATATTTATATCAAAAACCAGCTTTTTACATTAGCATGTGACTAGCATGTGACTAGCATTCCCACGGAACACTTCCGGTGAATTTACTAAATTACTCACGATAAACGTTCACAAAAAACAACAATTATTTTAAGAATTATAGATACAGAACTCCTTTATGCAATCACTATGTCCGATTTTAAAATAGCTTTTCGGTGAAAGCACATTTTGCAATATTCTGAGTAGATAGCCCGGCCATCACAGGCTAGCTATTTTGACACCCACCAAGTGTGGTACTCACCAAACTCAGATTTACTATAAGAAAAATTGGATTACCTTTGCTGTTCTTCATCAGAATGCACTCCCAGAACTTCTACTTCAATAACAAATGTTGGTTTGCTTCCAAATAATCCATAGTTATATCCAAATAGTGGCGTTTTGTTCGTGCGTTCAAGACACTATCCGAGGGTAACGAAGGGTGACGCGCCCGGCGCGTTTCGTGACAAAAAATTACAAAACATTCTATTACCGTACTTCGAAGCATGTCAAACGCTGTTTAAAATCAATTTTTATGCTTTTTTTCTCGTAAAATAGCGATAATATTCCGACCGGGAAACCCTGTTTTCGTTCAAAGACTGAAAATGTAAACATGGAGTCGTCTCGTACACGCGCGCCCCAGTCTCATTGTTCTCAGATCGACCACTTACCAAATGCGCTACTGTTTTTCAGCCATGGGCTGCAAAGTCATCATTGAACGTTCTGCCGCCTTCTGAGAGCATATGGGAGCCTTAGAAAATGTCACGTTACAGCAGAGATCCTTTGTTTTGGATGGAGATGGTGTAGAAGGCCAAGAAATGGTCAGAGAGGGCGCTTCTAGTTTGGAATCTTCTCAGGTTTTGGCCTGCCATATGAGTTCTGTTATACTCACAGACACCATTCAAACAGTTTTAGAAACTTTAGGGTGTTTTCTATCCAAATCTACTAATTATATGCATATTCTCGTTTCTGGGCAAGAGTAGTAACCAGTTTAAATCAGGTACGTTTTTATGTGCTTCTTCTTGAGCCACTCCTTTTTTGCCTTGGCCGTGTGTTTTGGGTCATTGTCATGCTGGAATACCCATCCACGACCCATTTTCAATACCCTGGCTGAGGGAAGGAGGTTCTCACCCAAGATTTGACACTACATGGCCCCGTCAAATGATGCGGTGAAGTTGTCCTGTCCCCTTAGCAGAAAAACACCCCCAAAGCATAATGTTTCCACCTCCATGTTTGACGGTGGAGATGGTGTTCTTGGGGTCATAGGCAGCATTCCTCCTCCTCCAAACACGGCGAGTTGAGTTGATGCCAAAGAGCTCCATTTTAGTCTCATCTGACCACAACACTTTCACCAGTTGTCCTCTGAATCATTCAGATGTTCATTGGCAAACTTCAGACGGTCATGTATATGTATTCTTGAGCAGGGGGACCTTGCGGGCGCTGCAGGATTTCAGTCCTTCACGGCGTAGTGTGTTACTAATTGTTTTCTTGGTGACTATGGTCCCAGCTGCCTTGAGATCATTGACAAGATCCTCACGTGTAGTTCTGGGCTGATTCCTCACCATTCTCATGATCATTGCAAACCCACGAGGTGAGATCTTGCATGGAGCCCAAGGCCGAGGGATCTTGACAGTTATTTTGTGTTTCTTCCATTTGCGAATAATCGCACCAAATGTTGTCACCTTCTCACCAAGCTGCTTGGCGATGGTCTTGTAGCCCATTCCAGCCTTGTGTAGGTCTACAATCTTGTCCCTGACATCCTTGGAGAGCTCTTTGGTCTTGGCCATGGTGGAGAGTTTGGAATCTGATTGATTGCTTCTGTGGACAGGTATCTTTTTTACAGGTAACAAGCTGCGGTTAGGAGCACTCCCTTTAAGAGTGTGCTCCTAATCTCAGCTCGTTACCTGTATAAAAGACACGTGGGAGCAAGAAATCTTTCTGATTGAGAGGGGGTCAAATACTTATTTCCCTCATTAAAATGCAAATCTTTTTAAAACATTTTTGACATGCGTTTTTCTCTATATTTTTGTTGTTATTCTGTCTCTCACTGTTCAAATAAACCTACCATTAAAATTATAGACTGATCCTTTCTTTATCAGTGGGCAAACTGATAAAAAAATACTTTTTTCCCCCACTGTACTCATCTCATATGCATATACTGTATTCTATACTACTATACTATCTATGCCGCTCTGACATTGCTCGTCCATATATTTATATATTCTTAATTCCATTCCTTTACTTAGATTAATGTGTATTAGGTATTTGTTGTGAAATTGTTGATATTACTTGTTAGATATTGCTGCACTGTCGGAACTAGAAGCACATGCATTTTGGTACACCCGTAATAACATCTGCTAAACACTTGTATGTGACCAATAAAATTTGATTTGATTTTGATTTGTTCTCGAGTCCGAGTCCATGTCTGATTCACCAATGGTTCACTCACGAGTCCCTATGGCTAAAGTCCGAGTCCCCTTGCTCTGAGTCACTAGGTCCACATTAACTCAAAGTAAAGTTATTTACCCTGTCAGATATAGTGTCCACCAGAGGGGCGCCGAAACTGTGGATATTTATAAAAGAGATCTTAAAACATACCTTTTTAGCTTTGCTTTTCCTTGGGGTGCTTTTTAGTCAATAGTTTTAATTGTTATTCTTTTGTTTGTTGTGGAGTAAATATTACATTTTTATTTTCATTGTTTTTTGTTTTTATTTTCCTGTGAAGCACATTGTGTTGCATTCCATGTCTGAAATGTGCTGTAAATAAAGTTTGATTTGATTAGTGTAGTCATTAAATTGTGTGCTATCCATTTTTCTTTCTTTCTGTGCCACCAAATGTTTGCATTTACGCTACTGATAATGTTACCAGGACCACGTTCAGTTGCAAAACGTTCTCGAACATTGCAGATAGAAATTCCATGAATGGAGCCAACATTATTCCTTATTCAACATGTTAGAGAGGCATGTTTGTTCTATATAGCACATTTCTATCGGGAACATTCCAAAACGTGACGTCCTGCTGAATGCACCGCAGGTTGTTAGCTGTAGCTAGCTAATGAGGTAACATAACTGAACAAAGTGTAGCCTAAACAAATGATTAATGGTCCGGTCCACAAGAGCATAGTTTTAGAACAGCCAGCGATATTCTTTATGAATGTAAAATGCGGCCTGCCAATCCACGATAGAAAGAAGAAAATGGGATGCTGGTATTATAGGTCATATCTTTTGAACAGTAATGGCTAGAATCAAGCCTTTTTCTCTGAGTCAAAGAGGGAGACTTGGCTAGTAGGCTATGTTGACTACAGAACTTGGCTATGAAATGCATTGGAGAGAGTGTGAGGGTTGAGCGAGACTACAAATTCAAAAACATTTTATACTCAAGGGAGAGATAAACAGAGCTAGACTGTTGTTTGCTATTAAACTTAATGGTGTGAATGTTTTTAATTTCGTAAAGCAGCTTGTGTTTCTTAACCAGCCAAAGGGTATCTAACTAGAAGGCTGGTGGTGTCTGTTTAACTACGAGGAAGTAAGAGTCGCCTGTGCGATGTGTATAATCGGAGGTGGAGGTGGAGCCGGTCTGCCCACACTCATCACCTGCTCCCCTGCAGCTCACCAGCTAATGTAGGCTAGGCTGTGTGTGCCGGGTGTGGTGTGTCCTTTCTCGCTACTGAACAGTACTGTGCTGCGCATCTGTGCTGCTAATATTAATTCTGCTTATCACTGAAAAGCGCCTAATCGCTCCGAAAACATTTGTCAAGTCCACTTAGTCAGATTCTACTGAGACAATTTCATCACGTTTTAGATAACTGAAATGAAAAATGATTTTTGTTTAATTATAGTTTTTCCTGGGTCTATTTAGTCAGTTATAGCAAAGTTTCTGAATTCTTTCCTGGGGTCCCCCTGGGTGCACATTTACTTTTTTGCCCTAGCACCACACAGCTGATTCAAATCAAATTGCTTTGATTCTTTGAATCAGCTGTGTACTGCTAGGGAAAAAAACTAAATGTGCCCCTGGGGAGGGAGGGCCCTGAGTTATAGTCCCGCCAACTGCCACTGACAAATATGTTTTGACAAATATTTAGTCACATAAGATAACATAAGATCAAACACAATCAATGTACAGTACATGCGAAAACACAGATATTGAATTTTTTTTTTTTTTAAATCGACCTGCAACAGAGCTTGATGGGAAATATGAGAATGAGGCCCCTCCAACAGCTATGGATAACTCCATAGATTTAATTCCCTGTCTCTGGTTACTCTTAATGGAGTTAAAAGTACTTCGCCCCAATTAACTACAGTTAGCAACACTAACTCCAGGGAGCATATCACTCTCGAGGGTTAGGATAACTACCAGTAGAGTTAATTTAACTTCTATGGGCTAGGTCGGACGCCAGCGTCTGTGGGACACACCTGCGGGACACAGCCAGTGAAATATCAGGGCGGAAAATTCAAAAACAACAAAATGTCATAATTCAACTTTCTCAAATATACAACTATTTTACACCATTTTAAAGATAAAGTAGCTTCGATAGAGAATCAAAAGAAGAACTACAATTCTCAGCCTTTTCACTTCCTGCTTGGAATTTTCTCAGATTTTTGCCTGCCATATGAGTTCTGTTATACTCACAGACACCATTCAAACAGTTTTAGAAACTGCAGAGTGTTTTCTATCCAAATCTACTAATACTATGCATATTCTAGTTTCTGGGCCAGAGTAGTAACCTGTTTAAATTGGGCACGTTTTTCATCCGGCCGTGAAAATACTGCCCCCTAGCCCAGACAGGTTAACCCATTTATTTTAAATACTGTGATTTCAACTGTCCTTGTTTTACTGTGTACAGTCATGGCCAAAAGATTTGAGAATGACACAAATATTAATTTTCACAAGGTCTGCTGCCTCAATGTCTTTAGATATTTTTGTCAGATGTTACTATGGAATACTGAAGTATAATTACAAGCATTTCATGTGTCAAAGGCTTTTATTGACAATTACATGAAGTTGATGCAAAGAGTCAATATTTGCAGTGTTGACCCTTCTTTTTTAAGACCTCTGCAATCTGCCCTGGCATGATGTCAATGAACTTCTGGGCCACATCCTGACTGATGGCAGCCCATTCTTGCATAATCAATGCTTGGAGTTTGTCAGAATTTGTGAGTTTTTGTTTGTCCACCCGCCTCTTGAGGATTGACCACAAGTTCTCAATGGGATTAAGGTCTGGGGAGTTTCCTGGCCATGGACCCAAAATATCAATGTTTTGTTCCCCGAGCCACTTAGTTATCACTTTTTCCTTATGGCATAGTGCTCCATCATGCTGGAAAAGGCACTGTTCGTCACCAAACTGTTCCTGGTTGGTTGGGAGAAGTTGCTCTCGGGGGATGTGTTGGTACCATTCTTTATTCATGGCTGTGTTCTTAGGCAAAATTGTGAGTGAGCCCACTCCCTTGGCTGAGAAGCAACCCCACACATGAATGGTCTCAGGATGCTTTACTGTTGGAATGACACAGGACTGATGGTAGCGCTCACCTTGTCTTCTCCTGACAAGCTTTTTTCCAGATGCCCCAAACAATCGGAAAGGGGATTCATCAGAGAAAATGACTTTACCAGTCCTCAGCAGTCCAATCCCTGTACCTTTTGCAGAATATCAGTCTGTCCCTGATGTTTTCCTGGAGAGAAGTGACTTCTTTGCTGCCCTTCTTGACACCAGGCCATCCTCCAAAAGTCTTCGCCTCACTGTGCGGGCAGATGCACTCACACCTGCCTGCTGCCATTCCTGAGCAAGCACTGTACTGGTGGTGCCTCGATCCCACAGCTGAATCAACTTTAGGAGACGTCCTGGCGCTTGCTGGACTTTCTTGGGCGCCCTGAAGCCTTCTTCTTAACAATTGAACCGCTCTCCTTGAAGTTCTTGATGATCCGATAAATGGTTGATTTAGGTGCAATCTTACTGGCAGCAATATCCTTGCCTGTGAAGCCCTTTTTGTGCAAAGCAATGATGACGGCACGTGTTTCCTTCCTTGACAGAGGAAGAACAATGATTCCAAGCACCACCCTCCTTTTGAAGCTTCCAGTCTGTTATTCGAACTCAATCAGCATGACAGAGTGATCTCCAGCCTTGTCCTCGTCAACACTCACACCTGTGTTAACGAGAGAATCACTGACATGATGTCAGCTGGTCCTTTTGTGGCAGGGCTGAAATGCAGTGGAAATATTTTGGGGGGATTCAGTTCGTTTGCATGGCAAAGAGGGACTTTGCAATTAATTGCAATTCATCTGATAACTCTTCATTACATTCTGGAGTATATGCAAATTGCCATCATACAAACTAAGGCAGCAGACTTTGTGAACAATAATATTTGTGTCATTCTCAAAACGTTTGGCCACGACTCTCACCATAAAATCCTCATTAAATTGTGTGAGCATGTCACCCTGCCGTTGTCTCATACAGTTTATATCATATGATCAAAAGAACTGAAGACGTGTTAAAACATTAATCAATGTTACTCCATTTTACTCTATAAAGGTTTTATAAGTCTCCCACTACAGCAAATAAAAAAACAAAGTTTGTATAAAGTTGAGAGAGAGCTTACAGGGTTGATCTACTCAAGACTAAATTGGCTACTCTATTTCTTGTATACCTCAGAGGAAGTTGTTAATAGACTGACTAAGTCCTCAGACATTCATTCTGTTGACCATCCACCTCACTAGACTAGACTACTAACTGTGTGAAGATAGGATGAATCATGGTTTTGCGGTGTTAGACAATAGTGGCTGACTGTCGGGTATGTGAGTGGTGAATAGAAAGAAGAGATAAAGAAGAGAAGTCCACCTCAAGCAGCATTCAGTCCTCATCATAGCCGAGCCAGACAGTCTAGACAACATAGCAGAACTCTGAACTGACGGGAGGCGTGTGCCAGATGGACGCTCAGGGCTGCGACGGGCACAGATGGGGAGGTGGGTGGCACACAGGCAGGACAGAACAGAAGTGACACTTCCACAGCCAGGATATGGAAAGAGAGTGAGAGTGAGAGAGAGAGTGAGAGACAGAAAGAGAGATGGAGAGACAAACAGAAAGAGAGAGAGAGATATGGGGAGAGAGGGAATGACAACAAGATACAAACCCATACATGGTGACAAAAATGAACATCTTTCCTGAAGCATGAACAACAAAAGGTTGGAATTGATTTACAAAATGTGCAGACAAAAGTTTATCAAATGTGTTTATACATGCTGTATAAACTGTACTTTGCACCAGTGTTTTACTAATTAAATCATTCACCAATGACCCAGTGATTATTATCAAATAATTACCCACTGACTATGAACAGAGAGAACTTTTAGCATCAGATAAATACTACACTAGGAAACAAATCAATCAGGATGTTCTTGCATGTTTGTACACAGCACATTCTCCAGTATTAAATCAACACTGAGAGTGTTACATTTAATACTGGTCTAAACACACTTTTCAGTATTAAATTAACACAGTTTAAATCCTTATTTGCATATTTCCCAGAGTGCCTTGCTTTTCAAGTGAATTGTAGAGTTACCATCCATAACTGTATTTGTTAGTGACAGAGAGATGATTGTTGCATCAATCAATTTTCAGTCATGTGACCTTCACCAAGTGAGATCCTAAGTGAATATATTATCATTAAAATATAATTATTGAACAGAATAAAACATACACTGTGTCACGTAGAGTAGGCCAGAAGGCTAAACTGAAAAACCTAACCTCTATCAAATAAAAAGATGGCAGAGCCGCAAAAGTACTTCTGTGCAAGGGTGTTTATTTACATAGTGAATCCGGAACAAAAACAACAGTTCTGCCATCAAAAGTATACATTATGGGGACAGCTTAAAAACAATGATCATACCCAATTGAACTGCAAAGCACACTGGATATTATTACTGGCCTTGTTTCAGGGTGGAGAGAATAAGAATGATACTCAGCATGCTTTGCAATATTGACATATACAATTATATTTAGTTCCTTTAACAGATGCTCTTATCACACCATAGTTCCATCAGTCTTCTGATACCAGTGCAGGATGAAAGGGAGCCCCAAAATGTGAACTGCTATAAAAAACAATTGTATACAAAACTATTTTGTATTTTGAAAATGCACATTTCAGCTCTCGGAGGTATCTTGTTACAAAATACATTGGGATTGTAGTTCAGCCCAATGTAATTCAAATGACAAAATACTCAGAAGTAATTGAAATACATATTTAAAATACATGTAACAGGAATACTCGCCATCTCTGCATGCAGCAGACAACCCTGGTGAAGTGGCCAAGAAGATCCCCCATTTCTCTGAGCCGTCACTGGACGACCATCATACCACGACCAGGTATAGCACATCTCACACGCCATAGCACACATAGTCATGCATGCTCACACACACACACACACACACACATACACACACACATCACACCACTTGCATACATACACACATACAATAAACCCATATACACAACACTTGATAATCGGTTAATTAGTGTAGTCACAATAAAGTATTTAATCCAGGCTAAACTCTCACTGTATCTCTCTCTAACAGGCTGGAAAGAGCTACTCATTGCCTCGTTCTCGTATCACTCTTAAGCATTGCCCACAGCGCTTGAGTGGGCTCCATCTTTGACAGGTCAGAGGTCAGCCCTCACACACAAAGGGTCCTACTTCCTAATATAAAAATATGTTGTTGTTTAGTCATTTAGCAGACGCTCTTATCCAGAGCGACTTACAGTAGTGAATGCATACATTTCATATAATTTCATACATTTTTTTTTTCTGTGCTGGCCCCCTGTGGGAATCGAACCCACAACCCTGGTGTTGCAAACACCATACTCTACCAACTGAGCTACAGGGAAGGCTATATATAATATATAATCATTTTAACTAGAAATTAAATTGACGTCAACCTTGGTGATTTATTACATTATGTAAGATTCATAAAGAGTATAAACAATTTTCGTTTGACATTTTTGACCATAGTCAGCACATTTACATGCACACTATAATCATTCGATATTAAGCTGATTATGGCTATACAGCAGTAAAGTTGTGCTCTGTTTTTTCCTGTTACATTTCCTCACTGTCACTTGTGTTGTGGTCTCCAGGGATCTGACCGTGCTGGTGTCTAAGATGAATGACATGCAAATGGACAATACAGAGCTGGGCTAACTCCGAGCCATCATCCTCTTCAACCCAGGTTAACGCTCATGTCTTCAAATATTTTTTTCTTCTCATAAAGCCCTTTTTACATCAGCAGTTGTGATAAAGTGCTTTACATAGATACCCAGCCTAAAACCCCAAAGAGCAAGCAATGCAGAGTCAGAAGCACAGTAGCTAGGAAAAACACCATAGAAGGCTGAAACCTAGGAAGAAACCTTGAGAGGAACCTGGCTCCGAGTGGTGGCCAATCCTCTTCTGGCTGGACCGGGGTAGAGATTGAAAAGTACATATGGCCATTAAGGCCAGATCATTTTTCAAGACCAACTCCAACCAGTTCCTGATAATCAGTTGTAGGAAGGTTGCCCACCCCTGCTGTATGTCAATTACCATTAAAAAAATATAAAAAATATTAAAAAGTACTTTTTTTGTCTGTAAATTAAAAGGTGCTAGTACAGGTTGGTGGGACTACAATAATTTGAGACTCATAGGACCATCACACCATCTTTGCTTTTTTGTATTATCATTTGCAGATTTAATTTATTTTAACAAAAATATAAATGCAACATGCAACAATTTTAACAGTTTTACAGAGTTACAGTTCATATAAGGAAATCAGTCAATTTAAATGAATAAATTAGGCCCTAGTCTATAGATTTCACATGACTGGGCAGGGGCACATCCATGGGTGGGTCTGGGAGAGCATAGGCCCACCCACTGGAGAGCCCAGCCAATCAGAATGAGTTTTTGCCCACAAAAGGGCTTTATTACAGACAGAAATAGTCCTCAGTTTCATCAGCTGTCCAAGTGGCTAGTCTCAGATGATCCTGCAGCCGAAGAAACCAGATGTGGAGGTCCTGGGCTGGCGTGGTTACATGAGATAAGGCCGGTTGGACATACTGCCAAATTCTCTAAAACGACATTGGAGGTGGCTTACGGTAGAGCAATGAACATGCAATCCTCTGGCAACAGCTCTGGTGGACATTCCTGCAGTCAGCATGCCAATTGCATGCTCCCTCAAAACTTGAGACATCTGAGGCATTGAGTTATGAGAAAAAACTGCACATTTTAGTGTCCCCAGCACTAGGTGCACCTGTGTAATGATCATGCTGTTTAATCAGCTTCTTGATATGCCACACTTGTCAAGTGGATGGATTATTTTGGCAAAGATGAAATGCTCACTAACAGGGATGTAAACCAATTTGTGCACAACATTTGAGAGAAATAAGCTTTCTGTGTCTATTAAACATTTCTGGGATATTTTATTTCAGCTCAGGACCAACACTTTACATGTTGCATTTATAAACATGTTTTCAAGACTGTTCCTGTGCTTCCATCATGATTTTAGAAGACTGTATAAGATATTTATATTATATTTTTTAAGTCTTTAAATAAAAATGTCTGATGTTGGTAATTCATATAAACCAATATCAAGGCAGTTTTGAATTCATTGGTATGAGCATAGAATACAGCTGCCAGATTTGAAATGGTTGGTAAGCCATTGGATCACCCACATTGTAAAACTGGACAAAATTGCATTGACCCCTTTGCCAGCTGATGGTAGGCTACACTGAGACGCAATGTTTGCCCAAAAACTGATGATTGTTTTTGCACCTTTGAACAGAGAGAGGAATCAGTCAGCCCCTAATTCTTATGGATCCCTTTGCGCGCAAATCCCGTTAGCGGGATCGATTTAACAACACCCAGTGAAATTGCAGCGCGCCAAATTCAAAAACAGAAATACTCATAAGAATTTATAAATCATACAAGTGTTATACATAGGTTTAAAGATTAACTTCTTGTTAATCCAGCCGCAGTGTCAGATTTCAAAAAGGCTTTACGGCGAAAGCAAACCATGCAATTATCTGAGGATAGCAGCCCGCATACAAATCCATGACAAACATTTTTCAACCAGGGAGGTGCGACACGAAAGTCAGAAATAACGATATAACTCATGCCTTACCTTTGAAGATCTTCTTCTGTTGGCACTCCAATATGTCCCAGAAACATCACAAATGGTCCTTTTGTTTGATAAATTCCATCGTTATATCCCCAAAATGCCCATTTATTTGGCGCGTTTGATTCATAAAATACACCGGTTCCAACTCGCCCAACATGACTACAAAGTATCTAATAAGTTACCTGTAAACTTGATCCAAACATTTCAAACAACTTTCCTAATCCAACTTTAGGTATTTTAAAACGTAAATAATCGATCAAATTTAAGACGGAATATACATTTACATTTGACATTTCAGTCATTTAGCAGATGCTCTTATCCAGAGCGACTTACAGTAGTGAATGCATACATTTAATAAAATGTTTTCCCGTACTGGTCCCCCGTGGGAATCGAACCCACAACCCTGGCGTTGCAAACCCCATGCTCTACCAACTGAGCCACACGGGACCATATACTGTGTTCAATAGCACATAAAATGAAAGTGGAGCAAGTTCCAGGTCGCACGCACCAAACAAAAAAGTACACTTGGCTTGACACTCAGAAAGGAAAGGACTACTTCTTCATTTCTCAAAGGAAAAACACCAACCAATTTCTAAAGACTGTTGACATCTAGTGGAAACCATAGGAACTGCAAGCATATTTCTATTAAAAAGGGACTGCCATAGAAAGCTAATGGAAACAGATTGAGCTCAACAAAATTTTTCCCTGGATGGATTGTGCTCGGGGTTTCGCCTGCCAAATCAGTTCTGTTATACTCACAGACATTATTCAAACAGTTTTAGAAACTTCAGAGTATTTTCTATCCAAATCTACTAATATTATGCATATTCTATATTCTAGCTTCTGGGCCTGAGTAGCAGGCAGTTTACCTTGGGCACGCTTTTCATCCGGACGTGAAAATACTACCCCCTAGCCCAAAGAGGTTGTAATCCCATGCCAAGTGTAGGGCCAGACTCAGTATCGGGGTCAAATTCAGACCCACAAATCACTATAACTTCAACTATAGTCGCTGCTGCTGCCACTGTTATACAGTAAGTAGGTAAGTAAGCCTTGGACAAGTAAGCCTTGTCTGAGCCAGAACGGCCCACAAGGGCAGGAGCCCATCTCCTGATTCTATAGCATGAGGTAGCTTGACTTGCCTAGTTAAATAAAGGTGAAATAAAAATAAATGTATGTACAATTACACTTCCTAGACAGGACGCTAGTCTGTTGTAAGGCCTTACCCCTATTCCATCTTCTTAATGCTGAGTGGGGATCAGACCAGGGAAAAATATTGAAGGCAAATATGTTGCAGTGTGCAAACTTAACATGATGAACAGGAATGGCATTTACTCTTACAGGTGACCAAAAATAACTATATGAAAGCCAAGCCCCCAATAGGCCACACCTCCTGGAAATAACCAATGGATTACATTAAAAAAGACCCAGCTGCTGGGTCAACTCAGAATGAAAGTGAATAAAAAAACTCAACTGATGGTTAAATTAACCCATGTTTGGCTAATCAGATTATATATTTATATTTTATATTGCACAGATATAAAGGAAAGGTTAGGTTATAGCAGGTCACTTCATTTTTTAGCACATGTATCATACTGTAAGTAATACATCTTGGTTAAAAAGCTTGTTTCCAATATTGGAATAGCTGGTACTTTTTCTTTTACCTCCAATCTCCCATGTGAGTTATACAGTTCAAAGTAAGGCTGAAAGAAAGGTCTACTTTAAACTTTAGAAGAAATAGGGCCTGATTACAAGCTGAGAACACAAGCAGAGCGCTCACCAACCGACTCTTCTGGGGATCGGACCCTTTTTTTCAACAATTGTCTAAAATGACATACCCAAATCTAACTACCTGTAGCTCTGAAGCAAGGATATGCATATTCTTGATATCATTTGAAAGGAAACACTTTGAAGTTTGTGGAAATGTGAAATTAATGTAGAAGAATAACACATTAGATCTGGTAAAAGATAATACAAAGAAGAAAAAAAACATGCGTTTTTTTTTCTTCTTTTTGTACCATCATCTTTGAAATGCAAGAGAAAGACCATAATGTATTATTCCAGCCCAGGCGCAATTTAGATTTTGGCCACTAGATGGCAGCAGTGTATGTGCAACGTTTTAGACTGATCCAATAAACCATTGCATATCTGTTCAGAATGTTGTATCAAGACTGCCCAAATGTGCCTAATTGGTTTATTAATACATTTTCAAGTTCATAATTATGCAATCTCCTCAAACAATAGCATGGTATTCTTTCACTGTAATAGCTACTGTAAATTGGACAGTGCAGTTAGATTAACAAGAATTTAAGCTTTCTGCCTGCATCAGATATGTCTATGTCCTGGGAAATTGTTTTGTTACTTGCAACCTCATGCTAATCATATTAGCCTACATTAGCTCAACCGTCCCGCGAAGGGGACACTGATCCCGTAGAGGTTAATCTCAAACCAAGCCTCCCTGGGTGCAGGGCTATAGTCCTGATTACAGGGGAAGTAACACAACATGTATGTAACCAACAGTGGAGGCTGCTGAGGGGAGAGTGGCTCATAATAATGGCTGAAACTGAGAGAATGGAATGGTATTTCACGTATTTGATACCATTCCACCTATTCCGCTCCAGCCATTACCACGAGCTGATCTCCCCAATTAAGGTGCCACCAACCTCCTGTTGTAACCAACACAAGCACTTCATCCTGGGAGCAGCTAGGACTGCAACAAGAATTCAGTGCAGCTGGGGAGCTGTTTGAGAAGGGAAAATTAGCAGTTTGTGGAGAACATGTCTATTCATTTTGGCCCCCCTCAAAGCACTTCAGCTCAACCAGACTCACCATGTCAACTATCTCACCCAGACTCACTGAGGTTTTAACAAAGTAAAGAGGACATGACCCATGGCAACAGAGGTGTTTGTGTGTGACGCAGTAAGCAGTGGCCTGCGTTTCCAGATGGCTGCATCTGGGCTCCACTGCTGGTCTCTCTGCTTCAGAAAGCGCTTTGTCTCCGTGAGAAACTCTGTGCAGTGGCAATATTTAAAACTGTCTTATTTTTCAGCACTTATTCAATGAATGTGTCTTTATTTTCTGATGGATTCAGCATCGCCCCTTTCTCAAGAAGAGTTGTCTTTAAACTCACCTCAATTCCATCCCATTTTCATTACAGAATGTATTTTTTGTTTGCGTCAGATCAAGATTTATTTTGGGGTGGGTATTTTTTGTGTGTATTTTGGACTAAACGCATTCCTCCTCAACTACTCTCCCTGTCCACCTGAGCCCCTTCCGGGCTGTCTCCTCAGCAACATGTCATTACCCTGTCATCATTCATGTCCCTTTGTTAAAATATTAAGTTGGGAATACAGTGACCCCAATGTAGGGGACTGGAGCGGACTGAACACAGCAGAACTGAGGGAGTGAGTTCACTGACGCACACAGTTTTATTCCCTAGGCAACTTTCACTCCCACACCATCACTATGACCCATCCATTCCTTCATACACTCTTACACTCAGAAAAAAAAGGTTGTAGTTTAAAAAATTGGTGCAAATTCATTTTGCCCCTGAAGGCGAAGCCTTTTTTGGGCTGTGGAAAACCTTTTTATATTGGTTCTTTGTATAACCATCCATTCTACCAGGAACAAGGAATCATTACACTGTAAAAAAAAATAAAAAAATCCTGGCTAGTGGTTGCAGTGAAAATATACAACAAATTACTGTATTTTTTTTTTGCTGGATTAAGATGTTCTTTCTGTAAAAGACAGCAGGCTGCCGTATTCGGATTACTTTGGAATTAACCACACTTGGGCTATGAACTCACAACCTCTTGGTTGCCAGCAACCTGAATATCCTGTTATGCCACCGGGACTGTGGTTATGACAGATATTGTTAAAAGATTAGAACCAATAGAGCATTGTAAATTCAAATCCCAGTAGAGGTTGAGTCCCAAGTATGCTCAAAGTACATCATTTTACAAGATTTTACTGTATTACTTATCCTGTGAAATTACAATAACTTACTGGCTACTGAGTTTGTTAAACAGTAAATATCATAATTTGCAACGGTGTACTGTAATCAGAATACAGAAGCATAGCCATTTTCCAGCAATAACACCTTTAAGTTTGTTGAATATTTACTTTATTTTTACTGCAACTTTTAGTAAAGTACTGAAATGTATACTTGGCAATACATCTATGGCCAATCTCTGTCATGCCCATAGACCTTTTGGCTTAGCAGTAAATTCTGGTCATTAGCAACCAAGAGGTTGTAAGTTAAAATCTCCAAGTGAGGTATGCTCTCAAGTAATCAGCAGCTTACTTCACTTTTACAGCAATAACAACTTAATTCTACTGTAAAAATACAGTAACACAACCAGTAGCCAGTAGTGTGCCGTAAAGTTACAGGAACTTTTTTACATTGTAGGATTTCATTGCCTAACGGGAAAACATGGCGAAGAACAGGAAGTAAAGAATCCTTCCCGATATGAAAATAACCCTTTGATGGAAATGGTTCAACATATAACCCTTATACTTGACAAAAAAAAACTCAATTTTTATTTTTATTTTTTATAATAAAATAAAATCAGGAATGTAAAAAAGGTGTTACATAAATCCAATAAGGGTTATTCAATTGGCCCAATAGGAGAACCCTATTGTGGAACCCTTTCACGATATATTTAAGGTTCTACATGGATCACTTTCATCACTTAAAGGTTCTAAGTAGAACCTTTTTCACCAGCAAAGGGTTCTACCTGAAACAAAAAATGGTTATCCTATGGGGGAAAAAAATAACCCTTTTTTTAAAGAATGTATATCTCTCTCCATTCTCTTTCATTTATAAGTCAAAGTCACTAAGTCAGTTTGGCAACATAAAGAGTTGTCCAATGGATAAGATATTGTAAAAAACCTTAAAGCATCACCAAGTGACCTCGTCAAGACGTTAGGACCTCTTGGCATACCGGTTAAGGTGTTAGCTAGACATTTATTGGATCCCGGTTTAAGTCCCAGTTGGGGCTACCCCCCTGAATTCACTACAATATAGTCCATCACTTTCATATCTATTCATGTAGCGCTCTATTCTCTGCCATTCAAAAGTCAATGTGTCAACATAAAATATATATCTATTGAAATATGCCACAGATATATTAAAATACAATAGACATATGAGTAGAGATATCAATAGTGTTCTGTTTCTGAGGTAGGTAGGTGAGTTATTTTAGCAAAAGGGAACACAGAAAGATAAATATTGTCAATAATGCTTCCTGGAAAAGGATAAAAGGCCTTAGTGCTGAGCACAAATACTTTTGTTTCCTTTTTTGTTTGTACTGGAGGTGCCAGACTCAGCTTTTCATTGATGGCAACGAAGCACCGATGGCCTCAAGCAACTCTTATGTAAGAATGCCATGCTATTTGAGTGTTATGTTCCTATTGTCCCATCTTAACAATACAGGTCATATAAACTAGCTAGTGAACTGTTCCTGGGTGACCATTTCCTACAGCAAGCAATTTTGTAAACAACAGTAAACTCCCATGAAGGCCGTTATTATTGTTGTTCTTGGGAGAGAGTACGTCTTTCTCTGAGTCAGTCACTTTTAACCTACAAATTTGAACCTTCCTCTTCCTCCCATCTCTGTTTAACTGAGTTCTATCTGCTTCCTCCTTCTCCTTTTTCCTCCTCCTCCACCCCTCTTGTTTACCTGTCCTATCCCTGTGTGTGCGTGTACCTCGCTGACAGTGTGTGTGTGTGTGTGTGTGTGTGTGTGTGTGTGTGTGTGTGTGTGTGTGTGTGTGTGTGTGTGTGTATGTCACCTGGCTAATGGTGACGTTCCAGGTTGTCACTGCTCTCCTTGGTTTCAACTAGGACAGGTTTTTCTCAGAACCAAACCCTGTTGTGAGTGTGAGGGCTGGGGGGGGCTCTTTCACTTACGGGAACTTGGCACCAGACTACCCTGTTTCAACAGAGACTTTCCTGGCATGGGCTTGTGAATGTTCCCCCGGCCTCTGTACTGTTACTCAACCAGGATTTACACAAAACACGGTCCCTAGTACAATCTGCTCCAAGGCCTGTGGAGAGGAGGACATCTGGGGAGGAAAAGTGAGAGAGATAAAGCGAAAGTGTGAAGGGCTGATAACAGAATTTCAGTGAAAAGAGTTACAGTAAACCAGTGTTTTCCTCATGTACTGAGTGACCTGGCTGGATTTCAGCTTGACCTTCATGTAAACCAGTATCAGTAGGATACAGAGTCCTCTATTAAGTGTTTTTATGTAATACAGAGTTTGTGTGTGTTTGTGCACATGTATGTACTGCTAAGGTGTGTGACCTACAGTAGCTAGAACATTCAGTTCACCTCAGTCATTTAAAATAGATACATTTAATGTCAATGTTAACTCAACCGAACCACTGAAAGGTTACGGGTATCAAGTAACACACCTGCTGCTGTTTACCTGTATGTCTATTTCTGGAAATGTCCCATTAATTTCTACTGTCAACATATGGCTCACAATGATGACCTCACAGGTATACCTGTCCAGTGTGGTTTGGTTTGCCTTAGTGATGACATCCTGTTGTTGTGGATGGAAACCAGGTTATTTAGGGATCTTTGTGTGTGAAAGTGTGTGAGTGTGTGTGTGTGCGTGCGCAACAGAAGACCACAGAGTGAGGCTGAGGTGACGTCCCACACAGGACCAACATCCTGTAAACACCTGGCTTTATTGTCCCTCATCGCCATGGTGACCAGGTTTATTGTCCAGGTGTTTATTCTAGTGAGGTTAACTTATGCAATGACATCTTCGCCGTAATCATCCAATCCATCCATCCGTGGAATGGAACGGAACCTGGAACCGGAATTGCACTTATTCCAATTTCCAGCTGTCATGGTTCCAGAATAATCATGGAGCGTTTAGATGATGTCATAAAGATCCTTTCCTTTCTGACCCGCTGGGGAGGTCTGTTGATGGAGTGGCAGTAGTGCATGGCCTAGCTGTTACCATAGTAGCCTAATACGGCTCAAGTCAATAATAGCGCAGTATTATTATTGGGTGCGAATTGAGATTTGCCCAGAGAGTGTGTGTGATTCAGAGACACGTCTTTGTTTTTGAAACTTCTGCCCAGCACATATTCTATCAAGGGCCTTGATACACACACATCTGTCACATAGTCGAAGACAGTTTACATTTGCCCTCCAACCTCTTCCTGATTCACTTGGCCTTGGATGAAATGTCTGAAAACATGCTATTCCTTCAATATATGGATGTTTTTTTCCCGCATGAGTTCCTTGAATAATATATGCATGGCCGTTGGTTGCCGATATGACATGTCAGCATAGATTGTGTTGTGAACAAGAAGGAAGAAACGGAAAGTAACTTGGAAGTAGGAATATAAAGGGGCTGGTCAGCAAGTTTATCTTGAGTTGAAAGCAGGCACACAGCTCATAGGATTACCCAACAGAAGTTGTGGTTCACGGAATGGCCAGAGCTAAAATCTGGGTCACACTATAGATTAGAAGAGAGATAAAGGGAGACCCTCTTCATTGTATACTTGTAGTCCTATTTGTATCATCCCCCATAGTATCATGCTCTTGGCTTTTAGATCATTATCTTTCCCATATTGACATATTGCTATGGGATTTAGCACTAGCAGTTTTAATATTATTGGTTTCATATACATAAGGTTGACAAAATACTATGGAACTTCGCACTGGTAGTGTACTAGTGTTATTGGTTGCAGAAGCAGTTTGTTGTTATTGATGCTGACGTAGGGTATAAAGAGAGTGTGATGGTAAATAGCTTGTAGTAGCAGCATTGTTGCTATTATTGTCGTTGTCATAATGAGCAGTGTTATGCTGGTATGTTCTGTGTGTGTGGGTGGACTGCACTATAAAACATTTCCTGTAATTTTTACAGTAAATGACTGGCAGATTTACAGGACCTTTACTGTAACACAAATCTACAGCACATTACTGGAACACCTGACTACAGTAACATGCTGTATTTCTAGAATTTACAATGCGTTACTGGAAGCACAGTGGTTAGTAAACCTTTGCAGATTTACACTGCATGTAGCTAGTGCCAACGATGTGCAGTATTTCTGTTACATGTATTTGATATAGGTATTTCAATACTTTCCATACCTATTTTGTATTTTACTGGCATAATCAACAATTCACGTAGCCTATTTTGGAACAATTGAATTAGAATACATTAATTTTGTATTTTCTAATACAAATATAGACTTGCAAGTAGCCCGCTTAACTACAACATTCTCGCTAACAGTAAAATCATATTTTTACTTGCCTATGACTGTGGTATATTCTTGTTTACTTTAGTTTAATACACTGGATAAGAGCGTCTGCTAAATGACCAAAGTGTAAATGTAAATATGAACACTTGCAAAGCACACTGCTCTGTATTATTCTAATGATCCACCCCCAAACAAGGCCAAATTTGATCAAAATACAAATAGTTTGAGGGCATAGTTCATTAGAATAATACCCAACAGTCTGCATTGCAAATGTCAATTTTTAACATTTACATTTGTCATTTAACAGACGCTTGTGTCCAGACAAACTTAGTCAATGCATTCATCTAAGGTTTATAAAAAAACACATATCACAGTCATAGCGAGTTAACCGTTTCTGTAACCGTTACTGGGAATGTTGTTGTATTTAAGGATACATTGGTCTTCAAAATATACTGTATTAAAAACAATATATATTTTGGATGTATCTAGCTTGTGCAAACTATGTTATTGTAATAATCACAGTAATTTGCCACCAGATTCCTGTAAGTTACTGGAAAATATAGAACAATGTCACAGTAAAATACTGTAAAATATGCCTATTGTAAGAAAGTAAATGTTACTGTAATCATGTTGGTGTTTCACAGTATTTTACTGTAATTACATGGGATTAGTGCAAATAGGTTATTACAGCATATATATGAATATTTTGTGTTTAATATAACTTGCACTTGTCGAGGCCTCAACAAAGGCTTCTAAACTGGCAGCGACTACAAATCAAAAGGACATGGCTATCAATCATTATAGGTTTGAGACTTGCTGGCACTCTGATCTGTTCACTGTATACATTTGATTATAGGGAACTACTACCACCTACAGTACCTTCAGAAAGTATTCACACACTGACTTTTTGCACATTTTGTTGTGTTACAGCCTGATTTTAAAATGACACAATACCCCATGTCAATGTAATTATGTTATTATAATCTTTTACAAATTAATAAAAATTCAAAGCTTGCCTTGAGTCAATAAGTATTCAACCCCTTTGTATGGCAAACCTAAATAAGTACAAGAGTAAAGATGTGCTTAACAAGTCACGTAATAAGTTGCATGGACTCTGTGCAATAATAGTGGTTAACATGATTTTTGCATATTACACCATCTCTGTACCACACACATGCACATTATTACATGTAAGGCCCCTTAGTCGAGAAGTGAATTTCAAGTAGATTCAACCACAAAGACCAGGGAGGTTTTCCAATACCTTGTAAAGGGCACCAATTGGTAGATAGGTGAAAATAAAAAAGGCAGACACTGAATATCCCTTTGAGCATGGGGATGTTATCAATTATGCTTTGGATGGTGTATCAATACACCCAAAGATACAGCCATCCTTCCTAATCAGTTGCCGGAGAGGAAGGAAACCAATGAGGCCAGTGGTGATTTTAAAACAGTTAAAGAGTTAATGGCTGTGATAGGAGAAAACTGAGGATGGACCAACAACATTGTACTTACTCCACAATACTAACCTACATGGCAGAGTGAAAACAAGGAAGCCTGTATAGAATACAAATATTCCAAAAGAATGCATCCTGTTTGCAATAAGGCACTAAAGTAATACTGCAAAGGAAAATTAATTAACTTTTAGTCCTGAATACAAAGTGTTATGTTTGGGGCAAATCCAACACATCACTGAGTACAACTTAATATTATAAAGTATGGTGTTGGACACATCATGTTCTGGGTATGCTTGGGAGTAGGGAGTTACTTGGAATAAAAATAAATGGAATAGAGCTAAACACAGTCAAAATCCTAGATTTAAAACTGGTTCAGTCTGCTTTCCAACAGACACTGGGAGACAAATTCACCTTTCAGCAGGACAATAACCTACTACACAAGGGCAAATATACACTGGCGTTGCTTACCAAGACAACGCTGAATGTTCCTGAGTGGCCTAGCTACAGTGTTGGCTTGAAAATCTATGGCAAGACTTAAAAATGTCTGTCTAGCAATGATCAATGACCAATGTGACAGAGCTTGAAGAATGTTTTGAATAATAATGGGCAAATATTATAAAACCTAAGTATGCAAAGCTCTTAGTGCAGGGGTGTCAAACTCATACCCTGGAGGGCCTAATCTCAGCTGTTTTTTAAGCCCTAGACAACCAGGTGAGGGAAGTTCCTTACTAATTAGTTACCTTAATTCATCAATCAAGTACAAGGGAGGAGCAAAAACCTGTAGACACTCGGCCCGCCGTGGAATGAGTTTGACACTTGTCTAAAGCCTTGTTCACAATTCAGGCCTTAATGCTCAAATCAGTTTTGTTTTTCAAATCCATGTCTGACTTTCCAAACAACAAGTTGCAAGTAACCAAATCGGATGTGTGTTCAGACAGCAGTCATTTGCTGACAAGGCTACGCTAGTTGTCATAGTAACGACCGGTATGTATGCAGTGGTGTAGGCTGATTGGTGGTGGTGCTGGTGCTTCCTATCACTCAGAAGTTATGTAGCAAGCTACGGTGACAACAAAGCCTGCCATGGACATTTCCAAGATGCTTTGAATGTTAAAAATCATAGGGTAAAAACACTTAAAACCTCAAAGGATAACATGGTCCAACTTTCAAAATGAGTCATTTTTGGCTAGCCACACTAGTCAACTAGCTAGCTAGGTAGTTGTTTAACTTTTTAGCACAGTCACTAATGTGTTTGTTAACAATTAACAAGCTAGTTATCTACCATATGTTCTTGTCAAACTGTCAGAGTAGCTAGCAAGCATCAAGATATGCCAAATAACAGTCTAAAAACTAATAAATATATCAGATTTGACCATTCAGATACAAAACTGATCCCTGGCCATGTGTATCTGACTTCAAGCTACCTATGAAGGTGAATTGAAATATCCAATTCCATGTGCTTTTTGGCTATTCAGACTGCAGGAAAAATAACATTAGAATCGGATATGCACAATTGTATTTTATTTAAATAAGAAAGTCAGTTAATCTGATTGGGCTACTTCAAAAGTCTCCTGTAGGTATGCTCACATTCATCCAAAATCTAATTCCAGCATCCTCAAAATGGGTTGACATTAACCAGGTTTCCGTCCAACCTTTTTATACAGTAAAGTAGCCTACATGTCGGGTAAAAAATGTCAAGACATCATGGGAAAGCATGCAGTTTATTAGTCTACAGATTAAATAAATTATGATGAACTTCACAGGGTGGTGAAAGTGCAGTGATCAGGTTTTGGGAACCTGAATGGCAAAGAGGTCAAAGGCACTGCATTGCAGTGCTAGAGGCGTCACTACAGACCCGTGTTCAATCCCGGGCTGTATCACAACCGGCCGTGATCGGGAGTCCCATAGGGCAGCGCACAATTGGCCCAGCGTTGTCTGGGTTAGGGGAGGGTTTGTCTGGGGGAGGCATCATTATTGATCCAAGATGGCGTAGCAGTCAGACGTCTTTGTCCTTCGTCTTGTCGTGTCCCATGTAAATATCTTTTTAGATCTTTTTCTTCGCATATCTTTTTTATATTTTTCTAAACCGTAACTTCAAAAATACTCTCCTGCAACCCGCCTCACCCAATGTGGTGTGGATCTGTTTTTTCTAAAGTATTTTTATTTACCTCAGAACCGGAATCCCCCAACAGAAGCTAGCCAGCTCACTAGCTACTAGCTAGTAGTCAGCTAACCACTGCTAGTGGTCATCAGCTAACCTTTAGCTCGGAAAGCTCTCACCAGTTTGTACAACGCGACTCAAACCAGAGCATACCGGACCTATTTTCTCTCCATATCCCCGGATTCCTACCACAAGCTCTGAACCTTTTCACCGGATCATCGCAGCTAGCTAGCTGCAACCCAAGTGACTACTCCTGGCTAACGTCTGTCCCGAAGCAAGCACCAATTAGCCTGGAGCTAGCCCATGCTAGGCCCATTCTCCCGGCTAGCTGAAGAGGCCCATCAGCCACTCCTGGGCTACAATACCCAGACCCCTTCTACTGCTGGTACAGGGCACGAAACCCCGCCGATCCTTCACGACTGGACTACCGACGTAACCTGCTCGAGGGGGTACTCAACTAGCCCCTATGCCGCGACGTCCCCTGAATGCCCATCTGCTAGCCTGCTATCCGCGGCCCGCTAGCTGTCTAGAGCATAATTGGACTGTTAGCTGAATAGATCCATCGGCCAATTTCTTGGGCCACTACACCTATTTTGCCAATTGGACTTGGACCCCTGTGCTACTCAGAACCCTACTAATCCATCATGAGTGGTCAATCGACGTCACCGCACACGGAGGCTAAAACAGACTTTCCTCCGTCGCGATGTCCTTCTAAGGCCCTTCTGCTAGCTTGCTATCCCCGGCCTGCTAGCTTTCTGAATCGCCGTGTCTCCAGCCAGCCCAACCACTCACTGGACACCTATGATCACTTGGCTACGCATGCCTCTCCCTAATATCAATATGCCTTGTCCATTACTGTCCTGGTTAGGGATTATTGTCTTATTTCACTGTAGAGCCTCTAGCCCTGCTCAATATGCCTTAACCAACCATTTAGTTTCACCTCCCACATATGTGGTGACATCACCTGATTTAAACGTCTCTACACTGCGTGCACAATTATTAGGCAAGTGAGTATTCTGATCTTATCATTGTTTCTATTCACATTTTCGAACTCCAAACCATATAAACTTGAATGCTTATTGGATTTACTCATTTTCAGGTGATATGTATTTGTGTAATGAGGGAGGGTGTGGCGAAAGTGAATAACACCGTATATCAAGGTGTGCATAATTATTAAGCAGCCTCATTACCTCAGGTAAAATGGTCCAAAAAATAAATTTAACTGACACTGAAAAGCCAAAAATCTAAAATGCCTTTCAGACGGATGCGACACTCTTTAAATAGCTAAACTATTGAGGTGTGACCACCGGATATTCAAACGTTTTGTTGCGAATAGTCAACTGAGGTGCAAAAAACACATGGGGAAGAAAAGGCGCAAATTAACTGCAAAAGACTTGAGAAGAATTAAACGTCAAACTACCAGGAACCCATTATCCTCCAGTGCCACCGTATTCCAGAACTGCAACCTACCTGGAGTGTTCAGAAGTACAAGGTGTCAAGTGCTCAGAGACATGGCCAAGGTCAATAAAACTGAAACAAGACCACCACTGAATAAGATTCACAAGTTGAAGCGTCAAGATTGGGCAAAGAAATACCTGAAGACAGATTTTATGGACAGATTAAATGAAAGTGACTCTTTTTTGATTTGATTTTATTTGGATCTCTTTTAGTCCCCATTTGGACTAATCTTCCAAGAGTCCTTAAATATTAAAATACAATTTATATACGAACACATTTTCACATATAACACACTATTACAAACATACATAATATACTAACGTAATAAACCAATAAATAATCAATCTAAAAAATATGAATTCTTCATCTACTGTAATCCCACAACATTTCTGTGTATTATATTTAAATTGTTTTAAAATAATGTTTAAATTTATATATTGAAAGGTTTCTGGTTTGCTCAGTTAATTTATTCAATTTCTTTATTGCTCTAAATCGAAATGTTCTTTTGCCTATTTCTCTTTTCTGTCTGGATAACGCATAGATGGTGGACAATCTATTCCTAGTATTTACGGAATGTCTGTCTCTTACCAACTGATTACCGTTGTGAATTGTACTTGGCCGTTTTAAATGATGTATATTATGAAATAAAATAAGCATGTTTTTTTCAATTATCTTGTCGATTGATGACCAACCAAGAACATTGCGTATGACTGCAACAGCAGAACCATATCTCCACCGTAAAACAATCCTTGCTGCTTTGTTCTGTGCAATCTGCAGCCTCCTAACTTCACTTGATGATGCATTTCCCCAGACCACAGAACAGTAGTTCACTTGACTCTCAATTAAAGCTTGTGTTATTTGCTTAAGAATTTTTCCTGGTAAATATTTAGCTATCCTTCTGATTATGCATGCTGTTTTAATAATTTTTTTACATAGATTAGTTATTTGAGATGACCATGATAAGCAGTTGTCTAGCTGCACTCCTAATAGTTTGGTTTCTGCCACTTCGTCAATTTGTACTCCTCCCATACTTAATTGTATCCCATGCTGTTTTGGCCTTTTCCTAGTGGAACAGACCAACATAACTTTGGTTTTCTTGGTGTTTAAAACACGTTTATTCTGGCAAACCCACTCCCTAATATTCTCCAAATCTCCTTGTAAAGCTTGCTGTACCTGTTGAACCGATTGTCCTGCTGCATAAATTGTAGTATCATCTGCAAATATAGTAGCTTGAGTTTCAGCTAGGGCATAGGAAAGGTCGTTTGATGGACCAAATGGATGGGCCCATGGCTGGATCAGTAATGGACACATGGCACCACTTTGAGTCAGGTGCCAGCAAGGTGAAGGAGGGGTACTGGTATGGGCTGCTATCATTGAGGATGAGGTTGTTGGAGTAGTAGTTGAAGATGGACTGAAACTCAACTCCCAAACCTATTGCCAGTTTCTGGAAGATTCTTTCGTCAAACAGTGGTACAGGAAGAAGTCCTCAGCATTCCAGAAGGCCATGATTTTTATGCAGGACAATGCTCCATCACATGCATCCAAGTACTCCACTGCTTGGCTAGCCAGCAAGGGCCTCAAAGATGCCTGAATAATGACCTGGCCCCCTTCCTCACCTGACTTAAATCCTATTGAAAACTTGTGGGCCCTTCTCAAACGTGAGATTTACAGTGATGGAAGACAATGCACCTTTTTGAACAGCATTTGGGAGGCTGTGGTTGCTGTTTCAGCGAAAATTGATCGTGAACAGATCAAGAAACTGACAAACTCCATGGAGGAAGGCTCATGGCAGTTATTGAAAATAAGGGTGGCTATATTGGTCACTGAATATTTTTGAAAGGCCAAAAATGTTATAATTGTCATTTTGTGTTACTTATATGTTACTTACTCTAAAAATTGAGAATAAACAAGTGAGTTGAGAGAAATTATTTTTGTAATTTAGTTGCCTAATAATTGTGCACACTAATAGTTGCCTAATAATTGTGCACACTTTTGTCTTTCTCAGGGAAATATATAACTCACTTTTCCTTTCTTAAAAATTCAGGTTTGAGGTTCAATAACATTTTGGATTGACTGAGAGCATTGTGTTTGTTCAACAATAAAATTAATCCCGAGGAATACAATTTGCCTAATAATTGTGCACGCAGTGTAGAGACAATATCTCTCTCATCATTACCCAATGCCTAGGTTTACCTCCAATGTTCTCACATCCTACCATACCTTTGTCTGTACATTATGCCTTGAACCTATTAATTCGCGCCCAGAAACCTGCTCCTTTTACTCTCTGTTCCGAACGTACTAGACGACCAGCTTTGTTTTTCCTTTAGCCATACCCTAATCCTTCTCTGTTCCTCTGGTGATGTAGAGGTTATTCCAGGCCCTGCAGTACCTAGCTCCACTCCTATTCCCCAGGTGCTCTCATTTGTTGACTTCTGTAACCATAAAAGCCTTGGTTTCATGCATGTTAACATTAGAAGCCTCCTCCCTAAGTTTGTTTTATTCACTGCTTTAGCACACTCTGCCAACCCGGATGTCCTAGCCGTGTCTGAATCCTGGCTTAGGAAGACCACCAAAAACTCTGAAATTTCCATCCCTAACTACAACATCTTCCGACAAGATAGAACTGCCAAAGGGGGCGGTGTTGCAATCTACTGCAGAGATGGCCTGAAGAGTTCTGTCTTACTATCCAGGTCTGTAACCCAAACAATTCGAGCTTCTACTTTTAAAAATCCACCTTTCCAGAAACAAGTATCTCACTGTTGCCGCTTGCTATAGACCACCCTATGCCCCAGCTGTGCCCTGGACACCATATGTGATTTGATTGCCCCCCATCTATCTTCAGAGCTCGTGCTGCTAGGTGACCTAAACTGGGACATGCTTAACACCCCGGCCATCCTACAATCTAAGCTTGATGCCCTCAATCTCACACAAATTATCAATGAACCCTCCATGTACAACCCCAAATCCGTAAACACGGGCATCCTCATAGATATCATCCTAACCAACTTGCCCTCCAAATACACCTCTGCTGTTTTCAACCAAGATCGCAGCAATCACTGCCTCAATGCCTGCATCCGTAATGGGTCTGAGGTCAAACGACCACCCCTCATTACTGTCAAACGCTCCCTAAAACACTTCAGCAAGCAGGCCTTTCTAATCGACCTGGACCGGGTATCGTGAAAGGATATTGACCTCATCCCATCAGTAGAGGATGCCTGGTTATTCTTTAAAAGTGCCTTCCTCACCATCTTAATTAAATAAACATGTCCCATTCAAAAAATGTAGAACCAGGAGCAGATATAGCCCTTGTTTCTCTCCAGACCTGACTGCCCTTGACCAGCACAAAAACATCCTGTGGCGTTCTGCATTAGCATTGAATAGCCCCCGTGATATGCAACTTTTCAGGGACGTTAGGAACCAATATACACAGGCAGTTAGGAAAGCTAAGGCTAGCTTTTTCAAGCAGAAATGTTCATCCTGTAGCACAAACTCAAAAAAGGTCTGGGACACTGTAAAGTCCATGGAGAATAAGAGCACCTCCTCCCAGCTGCCCACTGCACTGAGGCTAGGAAACACTGTCACCTCCGATAAATCCACTATAATTGAGAATTTCAAAAAGCATTTTTCTACTGCTGGCCATGCTTTCCACCTGGCTACCCCTACCCACAGCCCTGCACCCCCCACAGCAACTCGCCCAAGCCTCCCCCATTTCTCCTTCACCCAAATCCAGATAGCTGATGTTCTGAAAGAGCTTCAAAATCTGGACCCCTACAAATCAGCCGGGTAGACAATCTGGACCCTCTCTTTCAAAAATGATCTGCCGAAATTGTTGCAACCCCTATTACTAGCCTGTTCAACCTCTCTTTCGTATCATCTGAGATTCCCAAAGATTGGAAAGCTGCCGCGGTCATCCCCCTCTTCAAAGCGGTAGACACTCTAGACCCAAACTGCTATAGACCTATATCGATCCTACCCTGCCTTTCTAATGTCTTCGAAAGCCAAGTTAAGAAACAGATTACCGACCATTTCGAATCCCACCATACCTTCTCAGCTATACAATCTGGTTTCAGAGCTGGTCATGGGTGCACCTCAGTCGCGCTCAAGGTCCTAAACGATATCATAACCGTCATCGAGAAGAGACATTACTGTGCAGCCATATTCATCGACCTGGCCAAGGCTTTCGACTCTGTCAATCACCACATACTTATCAGCAGACTCAACAGCCTTGGTTTCACAAATGATTGCCTCGCCTGGTTCACCAACTACTTCTCTGATAGAGTTCAATGTGTCAAATCGGAGGGCCTGTTGTCCGGGCCTCTGGCAGTCTCTATGGGGGTGCCACAGGGTTCAATTCTTGGGCCAACTCTTTTCTCTGTATACATCAATGATGTCGCTCTTGCTGCTGGTGAGTCTCTGATCCACCTTTACGCAGACGACACCATTCTGTATACTTCTGGCCCTTCTTTGGACACTGTGTTAACAACCCTCCAGACGAGCTTCAATGCCATACAACTCTCCTTCCGTGGCCTCCAACTGCTCTTAAATGCAAGTAAAACTAAATGCATGCTCTTCAACCGATTGCTGCCCGCACCTGCCCGCCCATCCAGCATCACTACTCTGGACGGTTCTGACTTAGAATATGTGGACAACTACAAATATCTAGGTGCCTGGTTAGACTGTAAACTCTCCTTCCAGACTCACATTAAGCATCTCCAATCCAAAATTAATTCTAGAATCGGCTTCCTATTTCACAACAAAGCATCCTTCACTCATGCTGCCAAACATACCCTCGTAAAACTGACCATCCTACCGATCCTCTACTTTGGCGATGTAATTTACAAAATAGCCTCTAACACTGTACTCAACAAATTGGATGCAGTCTATCACAGTGCCATCCGTTTTGTCACCAAAGCCCCATATACTACCCACCACTGCAACCTGTACACTCTCATTGGCTGGCCCTCACTTCATACTCGCCGCCAAACCCACTGGCTACAGATCATCTAGCAGCACCCAGTCTCTGCTAGGTAAAGCCCTGCCTTATCTTAGCTCACTCATCACCATAGCAGCACCCACCCGTAGCACACGCTCCAGCAACTCATTGATCATCCTTGAGATGTAACTACAACTTGATTGTAGTCCAAATGTAGTACATTCAATTGATTGGACATGATTAGGAAAGGCACACACCTGTCAATATAAGGACCCACAGTTGACAGTCCATGTCAGAAAAAAAACAAGCTATGAGGTCGAAGGAATTGTCCATAGAACACAGAGACAGGTTTATGTCGAGGCACAGATCTGGTGAAGGGTACCGAACAATTTCTGCAGCATTGAAGGTCCCCAAAAACACAGTGGCCTCCAACATTCTTAAATGGAAGAAGTTTGGAACCACCAACACTCTTCCTATAGCTGACCGCCCGGCCAAACTAAGCAATCGGGGGAGAAGGGCCTTGGTCAGGGAGGTGACCAAAAACCCGATGGTTCCTTTGACAGAGCTCCAGAGTTCCTCTGTGGAGATGGGAGAACCTTCCAGAAGGACAACCATCTCTGCAGCACTCCACCAATCGGGCCTTTATGGTAGAGTGGCCAGACGGAACCCAAGCCTTAGTAAAAGACACATGGTGGTGGCAGCATCATGCTGTGAGTATGTTTTTCAGTGGCAGGGACTGGGAGACTAGTCAGGATCGAGGGAAAGATGAACGGAGCAAAGTACAGAGAGATACTTGATGAAAGCCTGCTCCAGAAAGCTCAGGACCTCAGACTGGGGCAAAGTTTCACCTTCCAACAGGACAACAACCCTAAGCACACAGCCAAGACAACACAGGAGGGGCTTCGGGACAAGTCTCAATGTCCTTGAGTGGCCCTGCCAGAGTCCGGACTTGAACTCGATCTAACATCTCTGGAGAGACCTGAAAATAGCTGTGCAGTGATGTTCCCCATCCAACCTGACAAAGCTTGAGCAGATCTGCAGAGAAGAATGGTAGAAACTCCCCAAATACAGGTGTGCCAAGCTTGTAGCATCATATCCCAGAAGACTCAAGGATTTAATCGCTGCCAAAGGTGCTTCAACAAAGTACTGAGTAAAAGGTCTGATTACTTTTGTAAATGTGAAATTTCAGTGTTTTATTTTAAATACATTTCCCAACATTTCTAAAAACCTGTTTTTGCTTTGTCATTATGGAGTATTGAGTATAGATTGAGGGTGAAAACAATTGAATCCATTTTACAATAAGGCTGTAACGTAACAAAATGTGGAAAAAGTCAAGGGGTCTGAATACCTGTTGAAGGGATTTGTTGCATATATTTTATATAATTATATATCTGGCATCAAAATGTTGAAAATCTGATTTCTCCCTAGCTGATCATGGTCTGCAACTGGCTCTGATCATGATGTAATAAAACAGACAGGGAAAGTGAGCTCGTCTGTGGTGATCAGTAAACCTTCAACCTTCTGGTCGTAAACATGATTTTGAATTAATTCGTAAGCATTATTTTGAGTTAAATTTATGAGGGGGGAGGGTGTTCAATTTATTTTACAGTACGAGGGTCATGTGAAAATATATACAAAAAAACACATGAAGTAGCAAGTTAAGTGAAGTTGCCATAGACCTAATATGTTGACCTTCAGGATTGGTTAGGCTATAGTGAAATGCTTGTGCTTTTAGATAATAGTAGGCTAATAGATAGGATAGCCTATGAATACTGAAGCAGCTCAGATGTAACCCAATGGCTTAATACTAGGTAGGTCAATTGATTGTGTCACGTCCTAACCATAGAAAGATGTTATTTTCTATGGTAGAGTAGGTCAGGGCGTGACAGGTTTTTTTTTCCCTCTCTGTTTTCTATTTCTGTTTAGGTTCTAGTTTTGTATTTCTATGTTGGTTTTGTTTGGGATGATCTCCAATTAGAGGCAGCTGGTCCTTGTTGTCTCTAATTGGAGATCATACTTAAGTAGGGGTTTTTCCACCTGGGTTTTGTGGGTGATGAATTGTGAGTTGTGTATGTGTTCATCTCTGCGTCACGTTTTTTTTTTTTTTTTCATTCAGTGTATTTATGTATTGCATAGTTTCACAGTATAAATAAAATGTGGAACGACACACGCTGCACTTTGGTCCGCTCATTCCTACGACAACCGTGACAGATTGCGCATAAATTAAAGTGATGGCAATATTTAGCTATTATATAATTCAGTAATCTCGGTTTTCTTTTTTTTTATGCAAAAAAAAGTAAATCTTGTGTGTCCGACTAAAAAAATATTCCAGTACAAGGTGAGTAATCGCTGTCCTGATATCTAGAGACGGTGGCAGAAACATTATATACAAAATAAATTGTGAAAAAAAAAACAATAGCACAATTGGTTAGGGGACCATAAAACTGCAGCCATCTCCTCCAGTGCCATTATCATGTGATCGTATACAAATGTAAACTAGGTTTGAAATTATTATGTTTTAGTCAAATATATCTGTTTGGGTTTCTTTCGGTCAATTTGCAGTCTACAAATTATTTGTAATTATGTTCTAGCCCCCGACCAGCCGCTCAAGAAAGGAATCAGCCCATGGCTGAATCTAGTTGATGATCCTTGGTGTAGTCTATTGTTATTATTTTATTTGTTTCCTATTTATTTATGTTACCCAAAAGTGTCTGGTATGGTCATTTATCATCAAGATTGGGGGTAAAATATCACTGGACTGTCCATATTTTAAATATGTAAATAAATCAAGCCAATTGGGGGGTGGGATTTAATTATTAGTGCCAGAAGGACATGGACCAGAATTGAACCCATGCCAACCTGGTAGGCCTATATGTGCATGCTCAAGTCAGTGACCCTAACCACGAGACCACCCCAGGCCACGATTTAACTGAATTTTGACCTTAGCATACACTTGACACTTGCATGCCGTAACCTAATGCTATATAAAACGACGGTTGTTGATGTGTATGGCTGCATTGCAGTAATAGGACATAGGCGTAACGTTTGAGCTTGCAAGAGTGAAAATTATTTTGATGAGAGCAAGCCATGATCCCAATGACTGCCCACTCATGGGGAGAAAGAGAACTGCTCAGAGACTCACCAGGCTCATTTGAATTTCCTATGCAGCAGGTACATTTTCAGCAAAAAAAGAGTGATCAAGTTAAGATCCGTACTAAGCAGGATCAATGAGTTGGCCAGCTAACTTTGATAAACAACCCAAATTATCTACTGATTTTCAAGAATATTAAGAAAGCCAGACTTCAATGTGTTTTTGGTTGTTAAGTCAAATAGACAATGCTCATTTCAAGCTATCCTTTCTAAAAGAAAGAAACATTATTTCTGAATATTTAGGCATGTTAGCTGGCCAACTCATTGATTCTGCTTTGTAGTAAACCCCTCAGATGTTGTGCCCCTATCTTATTGTGTGGCTGTTTTATTGTTGTTGTTGTTGTTATAACTGCCAGCTAACCTTGGTGCCCTGTGGTGAGGAAGTTCATGGTCTATCATGGACTCTGGATCAATGAGGGCACCACTGGATTTCTCTCTCTGTATAACCGTGTTGTACCTCATGTGCTGTCCGCAGTCAAAGAGCAAATGTACTGTCAGGACCATGACAGAATGACATATAGTATTATAGTACCTAACAACCCAGAGCTTTTTCTGGTCAGGAAAATCTCCAGTCCCCGATAATAAGAGGTGAGAATTTGTGTGAGATAGCTGTCAATAGAGATACAGTACTTTTTTAGGACAATGTAAGGATGCCTGGTATAAAGAGGTCATTCAGGTCATATACTGTCACCCAGGGTGTCACACACAGAGCAGGCCCTGTCCTGGCCCCACCTCGGCTAGAATGATAAGAATGGACATTTACATTCACAGTTGTGAATGGTGTTTTTAGTTCATTTGTTTGTTTTATCAATTGGACTCAGGCCAGGACCTTCAGAGGGTCTTTGTCATTGGTCAACACCAGTAGGCAGTCATTGTCATTGGTCAGAGCATGTTCTGTGAACTGTGAAAGAACCTATGAGCATCAGCAACATCATCAGCAGGTCTGCCATTATACTGGGCCAGGGCTACATTTCCTGCAACACGGCAGCTGCATTATCACACTTTACAATACCACAACACAGGGACATGAGTGGGTAAGCCATAAAATACAACCCTTCTCTTTCATACCATACTAATCTACCTTCAATAGGTACACTACATTCTTTCTGTTTCTCTGAAAACCTTGCCGTTCACCTTTGGTTCACCCACCAACCACTGAGTGTTATAATGAAAACAGATAGTGATTGTTTGAAGCAGAGGTACACTAGAAACACAGTTCTTGACCAGCCTACAGTTCTTGACCAGGGGAGGGATGGATGAATGATTGAACGAACAAGAGCTCTGCTTCAGTTTTCAGCAGTACAGCCAATTACCACCCCATGTGTTCCTCTTTGAATGACAGGATTGACCAGGTGGAGATGTTTGTGAGAGAGGGGGGCATTTTGTGAAAGAGGTGGGTATTGCACTTCAGACAAAGCACAGAAGTTCCCTTCATAAAGACAGATTTTTGCTTTATAATTTGTGCTTGACCTTGATGCCCCCCTGGCAGTGGCGATTTTAGCGTTTCAATATTGGTGGGGCAAAATAATAAATAAAGGGGGATTCATGCCAGCAAAGCCACTACACAAAACAACACTAAACAATAGATTAATTGCACTATAACAGTGCCCACAAACTGTTAGGGCCTGCCCAAAAGCAGAGCTTTCTTTTCAGCAGCATTTAGTGAATCCTTACCACTGCTACATCTGGATATAAGCAGAGCCTTGTCTGGCAGCGAAACAGTTAATTCAGCCTTATTTACTGCTTTAAAAAAAATAATCTAAAAATTAAGACAGCTGATATGGCTGACTTGCTTAAACAAAAGTGGTTTCTACTGACAATTGATATGTACAAACTATGGCATAAGGGGACGACGAGAAGATAAGAGGCAATCTGTCATTTTGATTAAGACATTAATGAGAGAGCTAGGACGGAAGTAGTCAATATAACCATTTGTTCAGGACTTTTGAAATGTACAGCGACAGAATTCAGAACATGGGCCGTTCTTACAGTATTATCCCTGTACACCAAGTTAAAACTGTAGGATAAGGGGGCATATAAGCAGACAATGAAAGCTCTTACAATATTTGATAATAACAATTCTCTAAAACGGCTATAGGCTACATGTGCACCATCAAGTCAGAACAGTAGGCTAAGTTATGAAGGGGAAAGGGACCAAATTATTAGGGTGAGGCACATGTGCTACTAATGGCGTACTACACAACATACACTAAGTATTACTTTCTTAGCTACAGTATACATATCTCCCTGGCATATTACAATTTATGTGGCAGCATACAATACATTTTAGGACTCACCTTGTTTTGCTGTGCTCACTTGAACAGGAAGGTGCCGCGGCGGTCCTTCTTGTGGGCAAATTTTGTCATCAAACTTTATCATCAAAGTCTGGCATTCTCTGGATTTATGGTGCTTTCAAGACAACTGGGAACTGTGAAAAAAACAAGGTTGAATCATGACGTCAGTGATCTTCAGGTCGGAGCCTTGGAATTCCGAGTTCGATGACCGTTCCAAACGCATTTTCCCAGTCGGAGTTCCCAGTTGTCTTGAACTCACTGAAGTCTGAGATTTCCCAGTTCTGAGTTTCCAGTTATTTTGAACACAGCAGAAGTTATGCTGGATTGACAGCATGGCCAATGTATTCTAACTTTTCTGGCCCATGGTGTTGAATGTTTATCCTTTTAAGCTTAGAAAGGAGACCCTTAAATCCAGACATGGACCACACACCCACTCCACTGAATAGCAGGCTAGTGATTGCTTTGCAACACTTGTAGTTAGTCACTGATTCCTTTCAAACCACTCATTGTTGATTTTGTGATTTCCAACTTGCGTCATGTTTATGTCTAATGAGCACCGATACGTTTTATCTATAATTTCTCTGAATATGACAAGGATTTGACAGTAGATTGTTGACGTGATTCATGATGATGAATGCTTGTCTAGCTTTCTAGCTACGATTTTGAAAGTATGATGTTGACATGATCAGTCCAATCAAAGCTACGGTAGATATAACGTGATTTGATGTAATTTTATCTGTGGTCAATGACCTTGAGCCTTCTTGGATGGGCACTTCTAATGTAACTGTATGGCAACACCCAAGGGGCTTGAACTTTCAAGCTCTCCCCGTAGATTTTACAGTGACGTAGTGTCCCCATGAGTGACAGAACACTGAGCTAAACACGGTGCAACGAACGAACATTACAAACCCCTACGCTCCATATTTTCCACTGGCTGCCCCACCACCACAGAAAGCACTGAGCTAGGCGGAAACACCTGCATTTTAGAGCTGCCTTAGTCAAGAAAGCAAAAAAAAAGAGACCATGTTCGTATCCGGCTATATTAAAAACGCAAAGATTTTTCTTTTCTTACATTGTTTGCAAACTGATGTGACACGCATTAAATGCCAAAATAACATGCAAAACAGACAACAAAACGTATGTATATTTTTTGCTAAACACTGCCCCCTGGCTGCAAGCAGGTTATTTGTTTGTGTGGGAGAGATGCTCGGTTCTCTCTGGTCAAGGTCATCAGGTCTATTCCATGTCTCCACCAGGCATATCTCTATTTATATTTGAGTAATGTACGTGTGTGAGAGTATCAATATTACTGAGTGAAAGAGAACATTTTAACCTCAGCTCTCACACAGGCTCCCTCACTTGGCTCTGTCTGTCCAGGCCAGGCAGACCAGGAGAACAGCCCAGGGAACAGGTCTGGGGCTCTGGGTGTGGAAGCTGGGGCCTAGAGCAACAGAGCAAGGTGACACCAGGCACAACAGAGAGCCTGTTAGGCTCACGTAACACTGGGGAGAGCAGGGCTCTGGTCAAAAGTAGTGCACTACAGGGAACAGGTTGCAATTTGGGATGCTGGCAGACTAGGGAGAGCGGGGGCATAGCTGTGTGTGGCCTCTACATTTTGTTCTAGTTAGGAACTATTTCAGTGGACCTGGGTTGCATTTCAAAACAAGCGGCCGGCGTGAACGCAGTACATACACAGGTGCAGGGAGGAATGATGTATATAGGCAGGCACACACACAATCACAAGAACACTCTTTTCTCTCCCATCTCCACCCACTAACTAAATGGTCACATTCTGCGAGCTACAGGGGAGGCAGGGAAGAGAAGGGAGGCATAAAGAACAGGCAGGGGGAGGAGGGGAGGTGGAAAAGGGGCCAAAAGCCAGCGTTGAGTGACTTCCTATCTCACAAAATGCATATTGAAAGAGACATTTGTTGCCATGCATTTCGCATAAGAAAGTGTTCTCATCCGTGCTTTGCCACCAAGTTCTACTCTAAGTTTGAAAATTGGCCTGAAATGTTAGTGCTGCTTTGTAACAATGACCATTCTGATTCCGAATGCATCCACCTGGGCTCCAGTGTTTTGGCTCCAGTTGGCTTCTGTGTATGTGTGCATATCTGTGTGTGCGCGTGTTGGTTCCTTTTGGCTTGGATGTAAGTGCGTACGATTGTGTGTGGGCAAGAGCCGGATGGAAAGAGTAGGAAGTAAAAGAAAGCACCATTCAGTTCCACAGTCAGTAACACACAGACAGAGAGCCATAGTGCTGCACCAGCACCGGCTGCAATGACACACTCATTGTTGAATCAGTGCGGAGCCAGAAACAAACCCAATCTTGGCCAAACAAACAAGCACAAATTCCATAAAGAATTATATAAATGTCTGATCAAGCTGACTGCTTATTGGCCACACGGACATTCTATTCAGGTATTCCATCTACAGATGAATAGAGGTAGGAACAAAAGTATTATGACACCCTTGATGCATGCGTTACCCTGAGGTCAGAGTGCAGGGAAAGGTCTACGAGGGTGTTGTGAAAACACTCACGCTGCCTCCCCAATATGTTCAACATCTTAGCTATTTCATTCACCATCGGCCAATCACTGAGCAATCGGACCATTGAGAAGGGTTTAGAGTTTAGGCAATAACATGTAACCACACAAAAGGAGAAGAGGGAATGGAGTAAGCATGTGGAAAGGATGGAGGGGGAAGCGGCTGGATGGCTTGTTATTCTCCTACGAATTAGGCCTGCGTATACAGACCGCAGCAGTAGGCCAGGCTTGTCCTGTCTCTCCTCTGAGGATTGTAGACTCAGAGGGCCACCTCCTCTTCTACCGCTTTACTACTGTCTGGATACGATACACAGGCCAGGTACAGAACCATCCTACTCAGGTAGAAGAGATGAGAGGATGAAAGGAGGGAGGAGAGGGTAAGAGGAGAGCGGTGGAAGGGAAAGAAGGACAGGGGGAGAGAGGTGGGGAGGGGGAAAGGATGTTAGCCCCGGGGGCAAAGATATGCACTGATACAGGTGGCTGAATGGGGGGAGAAAATGAATGGGTGTTGGTGACACACATCTCCCATTCGATCCTAGACACTGGTCAGTTTAGATTTATTTTTTCTCTAATGGTTTTGGTTAGTATCGGGGGAGGGAAAGCTGATCCTAGATCTTTGCCTAGAGGCAAATTGTACCTGGAGTGTTCCAAAAGGGAAGCTCCCTCATCGCTTACGTAAGAGCAGCTAGATCAATGGCTATAAGCTGGGCCACAAACTAAAAAGTGTTTGGTCCTGAGGCAAAAATACCAACATTAAAAAAATATATACAAAATTCTGGCAGTCTGACTAGGAAACGGTCCTTAAAGCGGCAATCGGCAGTTGAAACAATAAAGTGGCCTTCCCGCCACAGTTTTGTTCAAAGCTGAGGGATGGGGCTGGAGAAATGTAACCACTCTCAAATTCACAGAGCTATGGCTGCAAGGACTGATGTTCCATGATATCAAAATATAGTTTTAACCATGTTTCGATGGTATCTAGAGTTTGTTTACATTAACTTTCTTTATAATATCGGAGTAAAGCAAGCTTATATTGTGGGTTCTGATGAGGTTCAAAAATGTTACTAAGCTCAAAAAGTTATATTCGTCAAGAATCAAATGGGTACATATCAGTGGAAGCTGCTGAGGGAGGACGGCTCATAATAATGGCTGGAATGGAGTGAATGGAATGTTATCAAACACAAATGTATGTAACGACTGCAGATTGCCCCTTTAAGACAACTGCAGTCTACGGCTGGTGTGGCTTTATATTGTTAATGTGGCCAGATTATATTAGTGATACTGACGTTTAACTCACTGAGTACAGTAAGTTTGTTTAAACAACTTCGCCACCTAGTGGAGAATAGGCACTTGAACAAGATCAATGCCAGCCTCAAATTAGTCCTGTCCACCAGCCTGATACTCGGGGGGGGTGAAAATAAGGATGATACTCAGATTAGCAATAGGTTAACATGTGTAAACAAGTGTGCGCAAAAGAGCTGCTGATATATGCCCCAAATTGCTGACCTGTTAGAAGGCAGCTAGCTGACCCAGCACTGCTCCCTGCCTCAATCTCTACCCGGCAGGAATGGGACTGCAGAGTCATCACTGTCTTTCTCTCTCGCTGCCCCCCACCCAACCCACTCTAATACACATATGCGCATAAACACGTGTACATGCTCACAAAATGTGATTATTCCATACATCACTTTCATTACAGCTGCTGATTAATTTCCAATGACAATACACAAACGGTGACATAACTGTCTGACAAGTGGTAGATGTACTGTAGATTCACAGCAGTATTAAAAGTACCCTGAACTCTTGAAGTACTCTTCTGAAGGGAGAGGTAAGTAACACAGGACATGGTGGAGTGGCTTTCCACTGTACTATGTGACTAAACAGCAACACAATACAAACCTACATTCTCTTTTCACAGGATTACATTACAGTGACTTGTCATAAACACAGTCCTTTGAAACGTCATTCAATGTTTTGGTATTTCAATTTCATCTTCTTTAAAAATTGTAAACTGTCAAACGTTATGTGCTTAAGTTAAGTAACATCCAGTAACATCCTGGTCAGAATGATGATAGTGTGTGAATTACACCGCTAAACCCTCATAAGATTCTCAAAGAGGAACCCATCTTATTCTCAATCCCATTCAGGGTCACGGTCGAGATAAAACAGAATCAGATGATATTGGTCAGGAAATTAAAGAGAAGAGAGAACGCAGAAGCAAAAGGCTATGTCCCAAATGGCACCCTATTCCCTATGTAGTGCACCACTTTTGACCAGAGCCCCAAGTAATACACTATATAGGGAATAGGGTGCCATTTGGGACACATACACAAGATCTGGATCACTATAAAGCCTGTTTTAATAAGCAGCATACGAGCTGGTACCTGCTTTGAAACTGTTGTGGCTATGGTTTTCTGTGATGTGGTGGCTGGGGTTATTACAAACAGACTTTACACGAAAGTCAAGACTAATTTCCCTTCCTATACAGTCTCAATATTATGAAGTGATGTAATAAAAAAGCATAACACGGTATGATTAAAGAAAGTTGTCATGGCATAATTTAGATTATAACATTATAATGCTGATGATTCAATGGCTCGATGTTATGCTGACTAAACATTGATTGATTTTATATTGAAGGACTGTGCATCCGACACACCATTCCATAAAGTAGACATGTGAAATTTCACCCGAATGCCTAAAACAGACTGATGGCCAGTCTTGAGAAAATGCTTCAAACATTTTGTACAAATGTCTGAAAGATACTGAAGGCCAGAAAGTAGCTCTTCAAACATCCTCCTACTCCCTCCTAGTGCCTCATGGACTGCATACATCATCTCATAGCTTCCTTGTTCCTGCTCCTCCATGTTTGTCTACATCCTCCATCATTATAAAACATGGCCCAAGCCAACACCACTAAATGCTGAAGCCATGGCACCTCTCTTCTTCGACCAAGCAATGCAGTTGATGTTGATTGACCGCACTGAGCTGAGGCTGGCGTGCAGCTCTCGTCTAGTGGAAACCAGACAAAGCCTTCCTGAGAGATCAAAGTCAAAGTCTAATTCCTGAAGTGTGTGTGCTAGAGATCAGAGCGGTGACAGACACGTAAACATGCAAGGGTGTGTGTACACACACACACTGGCTCAGAGATCAGAGAGAGGGGCAACATCAATCCATCTGACCCATCTGTCTGCAGTCTCTCAGTAGCGTTGCGCAGCAGAAGTGTGTGTGCCAACGCCACTCCCTCCAGTCTCCTGAGAAAAATGCTGCTGTCTGCCTGACTCAGGTCTGCATCAGACTGCAGCAGACAGCACTGGTTACATTCAGACTCACTCCTAGGAGCAGAGCACAAGTCTCAAATCACTTTCTATTCAGTGCATAGTGCATACTTTTCATCAGAGTAATACATCATATAGTGCACTACTAATGACCAAAGTAAGCAGCTGTGAATAAGTGAAAAGATTATGGATATTTATCATAGGTCTTTTCAATGGCCTTGATGCATCACCCTAATTTAGCTAGAAGGGAGGGTGAGTGACTCAATGACATCATGATGGAAAGGCAGAAGTGTTGGTAGTCCACTGTATAAACACTCTGTGCTCAGCTGCTGACGGGTGTATATCAGCAGCATTAAGATTATAACACAGAGCTCCCTGTATCTCAACATTAGGGGTCTGCCATGTTACAGAGGTCACAGGGAGGGCGAGTCAGTCAGGCCAGGAAATTAATTCACTTCACACAACAATACAATTTCCCAGCAAGCAGCTCCTCTACTCTGCCTCAGGCCACAATACAGGCCCCAGCTGGTTTCTCCTCTACTCAGACTCAGGGTCCATTCCAAAGTCCACCCTATTCCCTATGTAGTGCATTACTTTTGACCAGGGACCATAGGGCAGTAGTGCACTATATAGGGAACAGGGTGCAATTTGGGACACAGCCTTACACACATCCAAGGCTTTTGACCATCCATTCTCCAACTGTCTGCATGGCTATAAATTTGTCCAGGCTTCATTGATGGATGGCGGTTTCTCAGTCCAGCTGTGTGTAGAAAAAGCAGACCTGACCACACCAGAAGAGACCAGAGGAAAGAAGCGAGCCACATCAGGCAGTAGCCTAAGCGAAAGGACATGATGCAACTCCTTCACTGCTCTGCAGCGATCCAAACCACAGTTGGAGGGGTGAGAGGAGAGGGAAAGACAGGGCACAGAATTTGAAGCCAGAGAGAAAGGGGGGAACGAGTATCCTGCATTGCACTTCCGTGGCCCATCATTGACTCTACATCCATGGGCACACTGCCCTCAGAGAAGTGAATTCAGATCATAGCATGACATTCATTTAAGGTCAGGCCCATCCAAACCCATTTAATAAGGGGTGATGACACCAGAGATGCATGTAAAACGTATCAATGGATGACACCTGTCTTGAACTCATGAAAGCATTTCTGAATGAAAATAAACAATTTCACCATCCTTTGGGAAGTCCGTATGTACTCCCTGTCCATGTGGTCACACTGAGTATAACCAGACCATGTGGACCTCAGCTGGCCTTTACTGGCAGCCCAAAACCACAACAGATGTGGAAGAGAGTCACCCCTTCAACCAACACACACACACTTACTTTTGGACTTCAGAGGCCATTTGACAGTTCAGGCAAGGATTTACTCCACAAAAGGGATAGAATGCAGGCTACAAAGAACATCAATGGAGCATACTAGTTCCTTTTGAAGTGCATTGGTCTAGGAAAGTCAGCTGCAAAGACTTCCATGTCAATCTTCACAGTCTATTGTTGTTTTCGAGCTTGAGCGACAGAGAGAGAAATGGTGGAAAAGAGCAAAGTTGAAGGACTATTCAGGCATCACTATGTCTCCACAGCAACCTGTTGTGACGCGAACACATACTTTCCTCACTGACTGCAATACACTTGAGTCGGTGGAGTGTTGCAAGTGGAGCTTTCCTTGTGTTTCCGAGCACTATTAGGGCATCACAAAAACTAAAATCAGCAAAAAAAGAAACAACCTTTCAATGTCAACTGGGTTTATTTTCAGCAAACTTAACATGTGTAAATATTTGCATGAATATAACAAGATTCAACAACTGAGACATAAACTGAACAAGTTCCACAGCCACGTGACTAACAGAAATGGTATAATGTGTCCCTGAACAAAGGGGGGGGGTCAAAATCAAAAGTAACAGTCAGTATCTGGTGTGGCCGCCAGCTGCATTAAGTACTGCAGTGCATCTCCACCTCAGGGACTGCACCAGATTTGCCAGTTCTTGTTGTGAGATGTTACCCCACTCTTCCACCAAGGCACCTCAAGTTCCCGGACATTTCTGGGGGAAATGGCCCTAGCCCTCACCCTCTGATCCAACAGGTCCCAGACGTGCTCAAAGGGATTGAGATCCGGGCTCTTCGCTGGCCATGGCAGAACACTGACATTTCTGTCTTGCAGGAAATCATGCACAGAACGAGCAGTATGGCTGGTGGCATTGTCATGCTGGAGGGTCATGTCAGGATGAGCCTGCAGGAAGGGTACCACATGAGGGAGGAGGATGTCTTCCCTGTAACACACAGTTGAGATTGCCTGCAATGACAACAAGCTCAGTCCGATGACGCTATAACACACCACCCCAGACAATGACGGACCCTACACCTCCAAATCGCTCCCGCTCCAGAGTACAGGCCTCGGTGTAACGCTCATTCCTTAGACGATAAACGTGAATCCAACCATCACCCCTGGTGAGACAAAACCGCAACTCGTCAGTGAAGAGCACTTTTTAACCAGTCCTGTCTGGTCCAGCGACGGTGGATTTGTGCCCATAGGCGACGTTGTTGCCGGTGATGTCTGGTGAGGACCTGCCTTACAACAGGCCTACAAGCCCTCAGTCCAGCCTCTCTCAGCCTATTGCGGACAGTCTGAACACTGATGGAGGGGATTGTGCGTCCCTGGTGTAACTCTGGCAGTTGTTGCCATCCTGTACCTGTCCCACAGGTGTGATGTTCAGATGTACCGATCCTGTGCAGGTGTTGTTACACGTGGTCTGCCACTACGAGGACGATCAGCTGTCTGTCCTGTCTCCCTGTACTGCTGTCTTAGGCGTCTCACAGTACGGACATTGCAATTTACTGTCCTGGCCACATCCGCAGTCCTCATGCCTCCTTGCAGCATGCAAGGCACGTTCATGCAGATGAGCAGGGACCCTGGGCATCTTTCTTTTGGTGTTTTTTCAGAGTCAGTAGAAAGGCCTCTTTTAGTGTCGTAAATTTTCATAACAATGACCTTAATTGCCTACCGTCTGTAAGCTGTTAGTGTCTTAATGAACATGCACCTGTGGAACGGCCATTAACTGTTTATGGTTCATTGAAGACGCATGGGAAACAGTTCTTAAACCCTTTACAATGAAGATTTGTTAAGTTATTTGGATTTCTATAAATTATCTTTGAAAGACAGGGTCCTGAAAAAGGTTTCTTTTTTGCTGAGTTTACGACTCCCCCTAACCCATCTATACAAACCTGAATTGCATTTGTTGTATTCCGTTGTGTGTAAGCCTAAATAGGGAGATCTTGGCCCATCTTACTTTACAATGGTGACGTAACATCTTGCATCTGGGTGCAAAAAAACAAAGCCATTATGCACACAGATTGGGAATATCATTGAGGTTTCTTGTAAACTAAAGTCTCATCTCACTTTTGGAACACATTGCTGTTTTGAGCAGATGAAACACTGGAGAAGTACCACAGACAGAGGAGAGGAAATGTGGGCAATAAGCGGTGTGTGTGAGCTGGAGGAGGTTGTGTCTTCTTTTTTTTGTGGAAAGCACCAGCCAGGACAGGTTTCAACCAGCTCCTCATCCAGCGCTAAAGCTGCAAAGACAATCATAACTTACATCATCCGGTTATTGGGATATGCTGCCTTTGATCAGGAGCATACAACAGTTGGAAAAGGATTTAGGATCATACACATTTCAATAGTTGATCCACAAGACATTGCCTAACCCTAAAATACCACCACATTTGAGCCATTTCATATCCAACAAAACCAGTACATGTCATTCTACCGATTCATCCAACTAACAGCGGATTTGAGATATGTTCTGTGTGATTAGGGTGCCACTCTGTGTTCAACTTTGAAAACTACAACAGTATTTAAATTTGCATTGACGTCTTAGGCACTGCTAATCCAGAAAGATGCATAAAATCAGATCTGCAGCATAATTTCTGTTCTCAAACTTTATTTGAATAACATTCAAGATCCTGCATGAATTTAAAAACCAGACAACACTTGTTGGGTTAACCACAGCAAAAACAAGAACCAGAGTACTTGGGGGGAGGGGGGGATGAATGGACAGCCATTCTGTTGGCTGTCCATCCATGATCGACAGGTATAAATCTGTAAAGAGTGCAGTATGCATGTCGAGTGTTCAACAACTGCCATGTAGTCCCAATGCTTTAAAAGGAGTGGCCTCAAGATATTCTGATGCTGTGAGCTATAGGGGTGTCGTCTCACGGGTGACACCCACCTCATAATTTACTCCAAATGCCCTTCCTGGTTTGTTCCTATTGGTTCATTTCCTGAGGTCAAAGGTCTTCGTGCTCTTCTGGACTTTTCACTGTTTCTGCCTCATTCTCCTCTGAAGGTAACAAAGACAAAACCACAAGCACTTGAAAATAAAAACTGACCAGCACAAGTCCCACACCCCTCAACTCATGTGCTGTACAAGGCAACACAATATCCTTGTGTGTTTATTTTGTCTTCATGTATAGTGTATGCTGCAAAAGGAATGACCTCATTGAGGACAATGAAGTATCTCTAATTATAACACATACTTGCTTGATCACGCACTGGCAAATACAGCGTCAACCAAGAGTCATCTGATACATCTGCAGTATTTCATAGAGAGTATACGGTTACTGTAGTAGTAACTACAGTGTACTTAACCTGCCAAGTCAGAGTGATTTGATTTGGATTTAATGTCATTCATGGTTGTGGTTGACAAGAATTATTATGCACATTGCACAGTTACATAAAAACAATATTTCAATAACACAAGATAACTATACTCAATTAAAGTGTTGTCATCATGTATATAATGCATTTTAAAATCATAAATAAACTAGTCCAGATAGTTATTATTGATTACCTGACTCTGGTATTTTGACACAGACGCCCTCAAGTTCCTCGTACCTGCTGGCACAGATACAGACGTAGCTTCCTTTGTTGTTCACACACTCCTGGTTCTCCGCAGTACACACAGCATCAGTCTGCTCACACTCGTTCACATCTGAACAGATCAATCAAATTGGTTTTCGGGCACTGTCTGATGACACAATTCTGCCAATTACTATAACTTTTTATATTTATTGAAAGCATTTACTCCCCTCAGTGTACTAATTTCATGACTCTAGAACCAAGATAAATGTATTCAAAATAGCTTCTGAAGTTTTATAATTGTATGTTCGTTAATGGCAAAAATATGGTAATTCTTTCCATTTCCTGAAAAGTTGTTTGAGACAAGAAGTTTTATAAAGTCATTGTACATCAGCAGTTGGCAAAGTACTTGTAACAAACAGGACCATCCTCAGTGAATGTCATAAAAAAGTGAAACATTAAAACAAAAGTTAACCTTTTTAGATAAAACACTAAATATATATTCACATCACCAAATAACTTATTAAAACACACTGTTTTGAAATGAAGGTCTACAGTAGTCTCAACAGCACTCTCCATGGCGTAGCCGAGGGACAGCTAGCTTCCGTACCTCCTCTTGGTAGACCGACTTCAACACAAAACCTAGGAGGCTCATGGTTCTCATCCCATTCCAAAACTTGCACAGTAATTATGACAACTTCTGGAGGACATCATCCAACCTATCAGAGCTCTTGCAGCATGAACTGACATGTCCATCCAATCAAAGAATCAGAGAATGAATCTAGTACTGAAAGCATATGCTACAGCTAGCTAGCACTGCAATGCATTTAAATGTGGTGGGTTGTTGACTCAGAGGGAGGAAGACAATAGTTTAACAGTTGAGAAAATGTATTTCTTAAAATTGACAAGAGAAAGCTAGCTATATTTAGTTGTATTTCTTTCATGTTCACTTAGCTAGCTAGTTTAGCCTACACTCAAACAGAGGGATGCTATGTTAACTAGCTAGCTATCCATCACTGGAACACTTCCAAGTCAAGGTAAGGTTTTGGTTTTATTAATTTATTGCCACCAGGGCCGGCCGGTGCAAGTGCTAAACTGCTTACTAACTGTACTGCATGATTGCAGCGGGGGTCACTAATGTGTTGGTTCTAGTAGCGATGTTGGCAATGACATTAGCTAATATGGTGACAACAATGTAAGCTGTGTGTAGCGGTTATGATATGACAGCTGATGTGTTTTGTACTGAAGTCCACAAAGGAAGGGAAAAGGTGAGGAGGAGAGTATGTAGATGCAAGAAGGAATTATACACACAGTGAGCAAAATTATCATGCTGTTCGTATGTGGCTGCTATGAAAGTGAACTGTGTTTGCATGTTATCAGGGGTGTATTCATTCTGGCAATTCTGTTGAAAAACATTAAACAGAATGGGGATAAACATACCTAAATTTGTCCAATAGAAACTAATTCGCAACTGTTGAACTAATGATTACGCCATAAATCAGCTAGATGAAGGCAAGAGTGTGCAAGGCAGCATTGAATGTGTCACGGTATGTCACCTTGATTACTGTAATTTCTCTTGACCTGTGTACTGATGTTGTTAACTTTTCATAGGCTAGGTTGTAGCAACCTCATGATGGTATAGTGGAAATTTGAGTATTATGTAGTAGCCTAAACCTATCGATGTTACATTGAGCTGGGTGAATAGAATATGAATGATAGTCATCCAATATGCTGTATTAGAAATTAGGCCATGCTCATGAAACAAATAATTGTCCTCCCTCATCTAAAACGTCACCAACCGCCAAGGAGTTACAAGCACATCAATAGGCATTCAACAACATCCATGTCATTCCTTTTAATTTAAAGCTGCAATATGTAACTTTTTGGGCGACCGACCAAATTCACATTTATAGATCTATAAGTCACAATTCTTTCTCATTGAAACCAAGTCTATGAAGGGGTAGATCTGTTCCATGTGTGTCATTTCTATGCATCCCATTTTTTTGGTTATGAAAAATAAATTTCACAACAGTTTAGATGGTGCAATGATACTATATACTTGTTTTGTCAAACTGAAATTAGGCCAACCATTAGAATTTCAGCAACCAGGCAATGGCGGAGCGATCTCTGCATAGTGCATCTTTAAAGCATAAATGGATATTTAAGCAAAGTATCTGACTGACTGTTTAAACATGGATCTAGGTTTAGCATGTAGAGAAATGTAGGGGTAGCATTGCAGTAGGAGTGGTAATGTACTGTATCGTCCTGCCTTTAAGGTAGTGTCCAGACTATGGACATACCTCCATTGTGGACGAGTTACTCTATGTCCAAGACTACTGCTTCTCTGTTACTGGCCAACAGGGTACACGGGCTGGACAACTGACAGTGGCTTATATCGGAGGGAAAGAAGGATAAAATAATGAAGAAAAGAAAGGAAGGAAGATACTTCCTCAGTATTCCATCAGGGCCGTACTGAAAGTGGGCATTGCAAGATAGAAAAGTGGGAGGAGCAACACCAGTGCGTGTGTCATAATAGCTAATTGGGCAGATTGGTTGCCACAATACTTGAGTGGCTGCTTCCTTGTAGCATTTTCGCTAAGCCAGTAAGGTACGTTAGGAGAATGAGGTTATGGTTAGGAAAGGGCTTAGGCTTAGCTAAAATGCTACAAGGAAGCAGCATGCAGCCACACAAATCTGCCCAACTAGCAGTTACTTTTCAATACACCCACTTGTGTTGATCCTCCCACTTGATTTGCAAAGCCCACTTTTAGACACACTCCACGTATGCAGTTTCCCATGACTCCCTACCTGTGCAGGTGCCCTCTGTGTCCTGGTACCCAGGAGCACAGCTCTGGCACTTATCAGGCCCTGCCTCAGTACAGCCTGAACACACCTTGTCACAGCCTGCCAGAGAGGAGAACAGATGTCAAATGTTAATACTTGCTTAAAGTTTATTAAAAAATAGCTTAGTCAGTATACATGTTTATATTTTCTGACCCTAATACAATAGCTGTATCCATCCAACAACATAGTAAATATGGTCCTCTCACTAAGTAGTAGACCACAGTTTTACAGTACCTTTACAGGAGAACGAGCCAGCCGTGTTCAGACAGTACTGATCCTCTTTGCAGAGAGGAGGGTCGTTCAAGCACTCGTTCACATCTAGGGTCACACAATGAGATGGAACAAGAAAAGTGAGTTTGATCTTGATGTCAAATTCATGATGGGGAAAGAAGTTATTATGCCATGAAAAGGTATAAAAATGTCTCTCACCAAGACAGGTCCCCTCATCATCCTCCCCCCAGCCAGTCTTGCACTTCTCACAGTCCTCATTGGTTAGACCACTGCAGGTCTTGCAGGAAGTGTGGCACTCTGTAGTGTAGGGAATTGAGTGGGAAAGGTGGTTGAGATACATGCCCTGCTCCAAATAGACACCAAGCCTATCCCCTAGGCACATTGCTTATATCTGAAAGGACTGGATTTGTGTAAGCCATTGTTAAAAGAACATGCAAAACATAATAAACCAATTACCTGTGCATTGTGAAAACGTGTCGTTCCTAATTTCATTGAAGTATCCGTCCATGCAGTCCAGACAGAACTCCCCCTTGTAACCATGGTCACAGTTGCACCTGCCGTTACCCCCTCGGGTTCCGTCACCGTCACACACACCGTTGCCATGGCAAGGCCTCTCGGAACCCGCCACACAGGCTGTCAGAAGGAAACAGATGATTCTCATTCACCCATGGCTGGTTGGTATTAGTCAAATAAATGTGGTTTTGGAGGAGTATGTGTTTACCATTGCAATCAGGGCCAAACGTTCCTGTCGAACAGCACACCTTGATGGTATCAATGCAGAACCATTTATACAGATCAGGATGCTTATTTTGCCTGGATTGGAAGAGCGAGATGTCAGAAATCCCAATACACATTTGAATTGTAGCCTGGAAGTTCAGAGATTCCACAATGGGGTCTTGAAGTCTGATGTCAGTGGCCTATGCTCCAGGAGAAGTAAAAGGACTAAGTAAGTAGTAAGGGGTTTTGTGCTAATGAAACATGTGCTGCCCTGTTGTTCTAGCTGAGCAGTCAAGTACTCACCTCTTGAACCACCAGGTCTCAAAGTGGTCTTCGTGCTCCTCTACCATGTGGTTACAGTCAAAGCTGCTGCTGTCACACAGATTCTCCAGAATCTCAACTAGGCGGATCTCACTGAGGAGAGGGGGAGAAGGCAAAGGGAAGAGACAGAAATCAGCTTCTATTGTGCCACTGGGTCAACAGAGAATATGTGGTCTGGGTCAGCATGACAAATAGGTTTAGCAATCACTGATCAGAGCAAGCAGATATGCAATAAGCACAGCAACAGTCCAGCATTAGGAGGAATAGTGTATTATGATGAGTGGTGTATAGGAATCTTACCTCGTCTCATATTTGGAAAGTGCCCTCTCCTCCCAAGCGGTGTTCCCTCCACCAAAGTTCTGCTTTTTCGTTCGGTCCAATCCCTGTTGGAACAGAAGTGTGAGGATAAAGACTAGGTAACCAGACACAGATATTGGCAGTAATTTGATCAATGGTCAAAATGTACTACAGCACTGTCTGATAATCTGGGTGTAAAAAGCACACGTTAGCCAGTTATTAGGTCCGACTCCCACATTATAAACTGGTCTAACGTTAATTGACTGACTAGTACACTGGTGTTATGATGCTCAGTCACTTAACATAGCCTACATCAAGGTCAGAAGAGGGATTGAATACATGAATGCATTACAAGCACAATACACCATCATTGGTTGCCCACTGGTAAATAAAAGCACATCAATTGGTTGTGGTTTGATTCAGACCAATTGATAGCATTGCCCAGCTAGCCAAGGCAAATTACACAGAAGAACATTTCAAACTTACCTTACTGAAGTTATCAGCTATCTGTTTGCAGGTATTACATGAGCTTTTTAAGTATTTTGCATAGGTGCATTGTGATAGTAAAATAAAAGCTAGGCTACAAAATAGCCACAATAATTGATTGATTGATAGCATTCTGGCTAGCTACAGTTGCCGGAAAGCAGTTGAATGACTCGAAGTTTCATATCATAGTTAATGTTACACACTAGACACTTGCCAGCAAGCTTCCTATCCCTAAAAACGTACAGCACAGAGTCTAGACACATATACAACAATGTATTGGAAATTAGCTAGCGATATCTATGCAAAGCGTACGAAAGTAATATTTACATGCAGGTAGAAAAAAGGAGCTACCTTTTTTTTTATTTCCGCATCAGCCTCTTGGTACGATTGTGGCTTGTCGTGATTTGCCATTTTGCCCATCAATTACTGTGAGTACCAATGATATTCCGCCACGCGTGGGACAAACGTCTTTATTCTACCCACGTGGAAAATATGTTGACATTTCCAAATTTGTGCGCATGCGTAAACTTCCAATACACTTTCACGTCATGGCAGAGAAGAGGGTTGCGTCTGGGCAATCACTGTTGTTTTTACTAATTTCGGTGGCTCTATTACTTTTATTTATTTGTCCTTTTACAAAAGTTGAAGAGAGTTTCAACTTACAGGCAGTGCATGACATTCTTTATCACAGACTTGATTTTGAAAAGGTTAAGACTGAGAACTACACATACATCAGCCAACTAACGGTATCTAGCTAAATGTTAGCTAATCTTCTTTACACATGTATGGTGCAAATGCTTGTTGACAGCGTTACACTGGATCTTTTTCATCTCTTGATAAAGATTTCTGCAACATTACATGCCCGTATATTATTTTGTGCCCACCCAAACAATGACAAATGCCAGAAATCCATTGCTGATGTTGACAGTATCTTACCCAATTTCTCACCAGTATGACCACCATGAATTCCCTGGTGTGATGTCACGGACATTCCTTGGACCTGTATTCCGATCAACGGTCTGCACCCCACTAATCTACCTGCTGTCATACTAGAGGCTTCCAAATTCTACACACTGATGTCTTGCAGCTATTATATGATATCCATATATAGCAGTATACATATTTATTTATTTCACCTTTATTTAACCAGGTAGGCAAGTTGAGAACAAGTTCTCATTTACAATTGCGACCTGGCCAAGATAAAGCAAAGCAGTTCGACACATACAACAACACAGAGTTACACATGGAGTAAAACAAACATACAGTCAATAATACAGTAGAAAAATAAGTCTATATACAATGTGAGCAAATGAGGTGAGATAAGGGAGGAAAAGGCAAAAAAGGCCATGGTGGCAAAGTAAATACAATATAGCAAGTAAAACACTGGAATGGTAGATTTGTAGTGGAAGAAAGTGCAAAGTAGAAATAATGGGGTGCAAAATAGCAAAATAAATAAATACAGTAGGAGAAGAGTGTAGTTGTATGGGCTAAATTATAGATGGGCTATGTACAGGTGCAGTGATTTGTGAGCTGCTCTGACAGCTGGTGCTTAAAGCTAGTGAGGGAGGTAAGTGTTTCTAGTTTCAGAGATTTTTGTAGTTCGTTCCAGTCATTGGCAGCAGAGAACTGGAAGGAGAGACGGCCAAAGGAGGAATTGGCTTTGGGGGTGACCAGAGAGATATACCTGCTGGAGCGCGTGCTACAGGTGGGTGCTGCTATGGTGACCAGTGAGCGGAGATAAGGGGGGACTTTACCTAGCAGGGTCTTGCAGATGACCTGGAGCCAGTGGGTTTGGCGACGAGTATGAAGCGAGGGCCAGCCAACGAGAGCGTACAGGTCGCAGTGGTGGGTAGTATATGGGGCTTTGGTGACAAAACGGATAGACTGCATCCAGTTTATTGAGTAGGGTATTGGAGGCTATTTTGTAAATGACATTGCCGAAGTCGAGGATCGGTAGGATGGTCAGTTTTACGAGGGTATATTTGGCAGCATGAGTGAAGGATGCTTTATTGCAAAATAGGAAGCCAATTCTAGATTTAACTTTGGATTGGAGATGTTTGATGTGAGTCTGGAAGGAGAGCTTACAGTCTAACCAGACACCTAGGTATTTGTAGTTGTCCACATATTCTAAGTCAGAACCGTCCAGAGTAGGCAGGTGCAGGCAGCGATCGGTTGAAGAGCATGCATTTACTTTTACTTTTATTTAAGAGCAGTTGGAGGCCACGGAAGGAGAGTTGTATGGCATTGAAGCTCGTCTGGAGGGTTGTTAACACAGTGTCCAAAGAAGGGCCAGAACTATACAGAATGGTGTCGTCTGCGTGAAGGTGGATCAGAGACTCACCAGCAGCAAGAGCAACATCATTGATGTATACAGAGAAAAGAGTTGGCCCAAGAATTGAACCCTGTGGCACCCTCATAGAGACCACCAGAGGCCCGGACAACAGGCCCTCCGATTTGACACATTGAACTCTATCAGAGAAGTAGTTGGTGAACCAGGTGAGGCAATCATTTGAGAAACCAAGGCTATTGAGTCTGCCGATGAGGATGTGGTGATTGACAGAGTCGAAAGCCTTGGCCAGGTCAATGAATACGGCAGCAAAGTATTGTTTCTTATCGATGGCGGTTACGATATCGTTTAGGACCTTGAGCTTGGCTGAGGTGCACCCATGACCAGCTCTGAAACCAGATTGCATAGCGGAGAAGGTGCGGCGGGATTCGAAATGGTCGGTAATCTGTTTGTTAACTTGGCTTTCGAAGACCTTAGAAAGGCAGGGTAGGATAGATATAGGTCTGTAGCAGTTTGGGTCAAGAGTGTCCCCTCCTTTGAAGAGGGGGATGACTGCAGCTGCTTTCCAATCTTTTGGAATCTCAGACGACACGAAAGATAGGTTGAACAGGCTAGTAATAGGGGTTGCAACAATTTCGGCAGATAATTTTTGAAAGAAAGGGTCCAGATTGTCTTGCCCGACTGATTAGTAGGGGTCCAGATTTTGCAGCTCTTTCAGAACATCAGCTGACTGGATTTGGGAGAAGGAGAAATGAGGAAGGCTTGGGCGAGTAGCTGTGGGGGGTGCAGTGCTGTTGACCGCGGTAGGGGTAGCCAGGTGGAAAGCATGGCCAGCCGTAGAAAAATGCTTCTTGAAATTCTCAATTATAGTGGATTTATCGGAGGTGACAGAGTTTCCTGTCCTCAGTGCAGTGGGCAGCTGGGAGGAGGTGTTCTTATTCTCCATGGACTTTACAGTGTCCCAGAACATATACAGCAGTGCAATGGAGCAGACCTGGGTCCAATAGATTTTTCACTTTTGGGACTACTCAATTGTTTCCATAGTGCTAGACAAACTAAATCAAGTACGTCTTGATATGTATAATGACAGGTCTTTCACAAATCAGTCCACTTACTCAAGTGTATTGATGTGTACCTTTTTGCTGTCCAGTGCGAGGTTGCCTAGGAGTGTGTGTGACGTTAGCTCTATGGCGCATGCAGAGGGAGGTTCGGAGGCAGTTTGGGTCAACAGTTGCGGGACTGTTTTGTCTCACCTGTGACTCACAGTTCCATCTCATGTTCTACAGCACGAGACCCCTCCCCAATGTATTTGCACTGCCAATAGGTAAGAGACACTGATATATTGTAGACATGATTGTAGTATAAAACTATCTTGGATGAAAATCTAATATACGTAAGTTATACTGAAAAAATGTGTATCAAAATACTGTTGGAGACAAGCCTCATGTAGAATTAAAATCTATAATAAAAATGTCCACCAATATGTTAAAAGTGCTACAGGAAATTATATATATATATTTTACATTTCAGATAATGTCCATAATATCTGCATTAATAGTGGAATGATAGTGTTTCACAGTATTACTTACCCGCAGTGTTGTGATTGGCTGTGATATTCGACTATTGATTTCTCCTGCCAAAGTGGCACCTGTTGTCAAAATGGGAAAGCTGTTATGTAGTGGATATTGGATCAAGTGGCCAATGTAAAAATCGCTCTGCCATTTCCTGGTGGCTACAATTCTACACTGTTTGCTCAATTTCTGTGAGAAAAGAAGCACTGAATATTGTAGGGAATCATTGTGCCAAAATCAATGTGAAGTACACTACCGTTCAAAAGTTTGGGGTCACTTAGAAATGTCCTTGTTTTTGAAAGAAAAGCAAAACATTTTTGTCCGTTAAAATAACATCAAATTGATCAGAATTACAGTGTAGACATTGTTAATGTTGTAAATGACTATTGTAGCTGGAAATGGCTGATTTTAATGGAATATCTACATAGGCGTACAGAGGCCCATTATCAGCAACCGTCACTCCTGTGTTTGGGGGTAGAAGCTGTTTAGAAGCCTCTTGGACCTAGACTTGGCGCTCCGGTACCACTTACCTTGCGGTAGCAGACATAACAGTCTATGACTAGGGTGGCTGGAGTCTTTTGACAATTTTCAGGGCCTTCCTCTGACACCGCCTGGTATAGAGGTCCTGGATGGCAGGAAGCTTGACCTCAATGATGTACTGGGCTGTACGGACTACCCTATGTAGTGCCTTGCGGTCGGAGGTCGAGCAGTTGGTCCCCCTTTGCTGCTATACCAGCCTCCACTCTTTTGGGAAGACTTTCCACTAGATGTTGGGACATTGCTGCGGGGACTTGCTTCCATTCAGCTACAAGAGCATTAGTGAGGTAGGGCACTGATGTTGGGTGATTAGGCCTGGCTCGCAGTTGGTGTTCCAATTCATTCCAAATTGTTTGATGGGGTTGAGGTCAGGGCTCTATGCAGGCCAGTCAAGTTCTTCTCTGTGCAGGCCAGTCAAGTTCTTCCACACCGGTCTCATAAACCATTTCTGTATGGACCTCGCTTTGTGCACAGGGGTATTGTCATGCTGAAACAGGAAAGGGCCTTCTCCAAACTGTTGCCACAAAGTTGGAAGCACAGAATCGTCTAGAATGTCCTTGTATGCTGTAGTGTTAATATTTCCCTTCACTGGAACTAAGGGGCCTAGCCAGAGCCATGAAGAACAGCCCCAGACCATTATTCCTACTCCACCAAACTTTACAGTTGGCACTATGCATTGGGGCAGGTAGCGTTCTCCTGGCATCCGCCAAACCCAGATTAGTCGGTCGGACTGCCAGATGGTGAAGCGTGATTCATCACTCCAGAGAACTCATTTCCACTGCTCCAGAGTCCAATGGCGGCGAGCTTTACACCACTCCAGCCGATGCTTGTCATTGTACGTAGTGATCTTAGGCTTGTGTGCGGTTGCTCAGCCATGGAAACCCATTTCTTGAAGCTCCTGAAGAAATAGTTATTGTGCAGGCGTTGCCTCCAGAGGCAGTTGGGAACTTGGTAGTGAGGACAGATGATTTTTACGTGCTTCAGCACTTGGTGGTCTCGTTCTGTGAGCTTGTGTGGCCTACCACTTCGCGGCTGAGCTGTTCGTTGCTCTTAGATGTTTCCACTTCACAATAACAGCATTTACAGTTGACCAGGGTAGCTTTAGCATGGCAGAAATTTGATGAACTGACTTGTTGGAAAGGTGGCATGTTATGACGGTACCACGTTAAAATCAGTGAGCTCTTCAGTAAGAGAAATTCTACTGCCAATATTTGTCTATGGAGATTGCATGGCTGTGTGCTCAATTGTATACCCGTCAGCAACGTGTGTGGGCGTCCACATATATATTGTATATATAGTGTATTTTAGGAGTCTTCCAGCAGTTTCTCTGATGGTAATCTTGTGCAGTTAAAGGTCTGTTATGTTTTCTCCCTAGTCCTGTTGGCGTTCACTACATGGATGGGGCAGAGGTACGGGTATTTCCTCTGTCTCTCTACTCTCGTCATCATCGTGTTTAGATCAGAACTGTCTCTCTACCTGGGCCTGATGCTGCTCATGTCATTACTGAGCAGAAGGCTAGGGATCCTTCAACTGCTCTACTATGCCATTCCTGCAGGTGCTCTGTCACTATGTAAATCTGTTATCAGAAAGACTAATTCTGGTTCTGGATAACTACAGGGTGTGCAGGCTTTTGCTCCAGCCCAGCACTAACACACCTGGCTAAGCTATAGTAGTTAGATGAGTCGGGTGTGCTGTAGCTTTCCTGGAACAAATGCATACATACCCTGTAGTTTTTCAGGATTAGAAGTGTTATAAATGTATTATCTCTTTTAGATGAACGTCTAATTTTGTCTTCTGTCTCTTTCAGCTTTGACTGTCGGCATTGACTCATTCTTCTGGAATAAGCTGATTTGGCCCGAGGGCCAGGTACTCTGGTACAACACCATCCTGAACAAGAGCTCCAACTGGGGAATATCCTTCACTTCACTCAATGCCTGTTATAAACTCATAACAATGTTCATAAAGTCAACTAATTAAATCATTCAACACAGCTTTAGACACCTGCTTCTCCTTGATCGATTCTGAGTTAGTATAAACGTTTGTGATAATATTATGAAAGTAATGGGTTAATTTTCCACTCAATCACGGAGAGCCCACTTTTGACCTGAAAACAACTTGCTACCTTTCCTTGACTTTCTCCCCCAGTAAACCGCCCCCTTTCTGTGGTATTTCTACTCTGCTCTGCCCCGTGCTCTGGGCTGCGCAGGGCTGTTCGTCCCCTTAGGCCTGCTGGACAGACGGACACGCACCCTGCTGCTGCCTACTATAGGATTTATCCTGCTCTACTCTTTCCTGCCCCATAAGGAGCTACGCTTTATCCTCTACACCTTCTCTGTGCTGAATATAGTGGCTGCACGGGGCTGCTCCTTCATGTAAGGAGAAAAAGGCTGTTATTGGCATGATTGTTGTCTGTTCAGGGAGGTCAATTTAGTATAATAATGTTGCAAAAACATGATTAGTGCTTATTTTGACATTTTTGGCCTTCAGGATGTTGGAGTCACAGTTCAATTGTCTTTCAGGGGACATTTGTGATGGACCTTAAAAAAGTATGGTCAGAGAAACCACATTATATAATAATGTTGAAAACCTTTTAATTCTCGGTCCAACAGTCTGAACAACTACCACAAATCTTGGATGTATAAACTTGGCTCCTTAATCATGTTTGGCCAGTTGGTGACAAATGCTGCATAAATGCACATTAAGGCTGTTTACACGCCTTTCTTATTTTGAGCGAGCGTTTAACCACCTTTTGCGGAAAAAGTATTAAAAGTATAGTAGGGAGCATTAATTTACTCGCTGTTATCAGTGTTTAACCACTATCACTTCGTAAGAGGTTATACATTTTTTGTTATATCATATCTGTTATCAAATCAGACGGGAAAATGTCATGGTTGCAAAAACAGATTTAAAGGTTGTATGTAATCCATTGCTTCTCCTCAGATGTCTCTGTTCATATTGATGTATTTGCTGCCCAAACTGGAGTGTCACATTTCTTAGAACTGAACAGAAACGAAACTGGAGGTTAGTTTGACTAGGTAATCTATTCTGGAATATAACTGTTTCCAACCTTCTAAAGGCATTCTAAGGATTCAGCTTTGTGTTCTATTGTCAGGTATGACAAGAGAGAAGACATTGGCCCCGTACACCCTGATATGAAGACATACTCCCATGTTCTGATGGAGGCCAATGCCACCCACATTGCACTACTCAAAGACTCCCACGTGCCTTTAGCCTTCATCCAAGGTTACAGCAACATGACCTTGAATGCCTTTCGGTTTCCTTTCTTCAGTATAAACTTGGGAGACAAACAGGTGTTGCGAGAAAGAGTACCTGACCCCCTTTCTTCAGTATAAACCTGGGAGACAAACTGGTGTTGCTAGAAAGAGTACCTGACCCAGAGCATCCAAGTTGAACTGAGGAAAGTGATGTAGTTTTTCAGGATTTAGTATTTTCTTATGACCAAATTGTAAATAACTCAAACTAAATTGCAGTGTATTGAGTTCTGTTTTCAATCACTCTTTTGGGATATAAGTTGGTTGGAACCGGATATTGGTAGGATATACTGATAGGATCACCTGCTTTGTCATTTACATATTATAAAAAAGTGTCTAGGCCAGCTTAGATCTCCAATCACATGCAAAGTGTATACAGGTCTTTCATTACTTCAACTGAAAATGATCCATATCCTCCAATTTTACTCCACCAAACCAGGTAACTGGTTTAATGTCTAACACTTCCTCCAAACGAAGTGGTCAGTTCAATAACCGCCATCCTTCAAAACAGTGCATTTCTTTTTATCTGAAATAAGTTCAAAGAACTCATTATGCTAGTTCTCCATTTAATGTTTTGTATGCATTTATAGTTTCCTATATGAACAAAACAGCTCATGAGCTTTGGAATAAAACTGAAGAGGAAATGCTTGTTGACTTACAAGGAAGTACTTGTGCCACTTGAGGCAATATTACATGCTTTGAGACCACTTTTCAGAAAGGTTACATTTAAATGTTGCAAATAGACATTCCCTGGTGACTCTGTTTCTCCATGTGTCTTCTCCCTACTAAACATGACCCTGACATCACACTAAGTGAAACTGGCAGGTAGTGCCTTAACATTTCTAGTAAGAACATTTTCTGTTGCCAAACATTTTGCTAGTGTCCCCTATCAAACATGGCAATTTTTGTACACAAAGCAGGAAAAAAATAAAAACAGGAACAAAGGATTACATAAGAAACCTTTTATTTACAAATGACCACAATTTGCATGGTTCCAGTCTGAATGCTTCCACATTTATGAAATTAAGTTCAACAATCATTATAACAAATGTACAGTACATTTTACTTGACAACCCATAATTTAATCCCTTGAAAATAAATGTCATTGTGCTAAAGACATATCAAACAAATTGCTTCTGAAAAAAATACAGCAATCTTGCATAATATTAAAATATTTCAGCAAGTTAAAAAAGCAATTTCTAAATCGACAGTACCATGAGCCACATTCATAATGAAATAAATAACACACTTAACATCTTTCAGTCACAGCATTTATTTTTGGGCAATGTGTTCATTTAGAAGAAGAAAAAAAAACAGCATCTTTTTTCTAATATTTTAAGCCATTTAAATTGAAAGACTTGATTTGCGCATCAAAGTATTTACAGCATTTTGACCTGAATTAGTTTTGGATAAGGCACAAGGAGAGAGAAGACAAACAAAATTAAGACACAGGAACAAATATTCACAACCCCTACCGCTAAATGCACCCCTCCCTCCCTGACACTTTTCACTGAGTCTCTGACTGATGCAAGTTCTAAAGTGTTGACAGTAGTACACAAAATGCAATTAAGAATAACTTCATTAACAATTCCAAATGCGCTCATGTTTTGAAAATGAAGCTCAGTGTATTGTTTATTCTCCTTTAGTTGCCCCTGAATCTAAAAAGTTACCCCTGTCATTTCACAGTTCTATGAATTGGACCTTGCTAAGGAGCCTCATAAGCAATGGTTTTAAATCAGTGCTGATAATAAATTAAGGGTAGGTTGACCTTCAGAAAGAGAAGCCCCTCCATGTTTTCTAGTAATGGCATGGGCTGATTCAGAGCGCAGTTCACACTGGCTGTGCTGAACAGAATCTCTGCTGGGACAATGCTGGGAGGGCAGCCCACGTAGCGGACAGCGACCTTGGCAAGGTCAGGCCACAGTAACTTCTTCAGGTTCCAATAGTCTAGTGGATCACAGCTTTGATCAAGTATGTCCTCCTCCAAGTATTCCAGCACTGCCAGCTCTGATGATTTTGGCTTGTCCTCCTGTTTTATCTTGTGTCTGATGTCATCCATGAGCGCCCAGAGGTTGTCCTTGTTTGAGGGAGAACCGCTTGATGAAACTGGGACCTCTCCACCACATCCGTTGGATAGTGAAGGCTTTATCTCAATTGAGGTAGAAAGGGACACCTGAAGTTCACTGATGAGGTCTTGTTTGCATTGCTCCGCCTCTTCCTCTGTGAACAAGGAAGTCTTGTACCGCGGGTCCAGCATTGTCGCCCAAGTGTACCTGGGGTCGTGTAGGGTCGACGACATCCTGCTCACCATCGCTTCCTTCAGAGACTTGAGCATGTTGTCGATGCCCATCGTCTCGTCAAAGAGCATGTCTATCTTCCGGTTGAGGATGTGGATCAGTGGTATGACTTGACCCAAAGTGGCAGTGCGATTGCTCATCTCCCTGCAGGCCACTTCGAAAGGCTTCAACGCATTGCATACCGACTGCATCACTTCCCACTGGTCGCAACTGATCATTTCCCTGAAGTTGCACTCTACTGACATCCCGTCAACCGCTTTCTTTTGTTCCACCAGACGTTCAAGCATGAAGAAGGATGTCCTCCATTTTGAGGGAACATCCTGGATGAGGCAATTTTCAGGTAGCTGGTAAACCTTCTGCAGTTCTGCCAACTTCTCCTTTGCTTTGTCTGAGCGATACACGCGCTCGCAGATCTTCCGAGCGTTGCTTAGAAGGTTCTGGACCATCCTCTGACTCTTTATGGCTTCATTCACAATTAGATCTATGGTGTGACCAAAGCACTGCACGATGACATGGTTGTTGTCCTCCAGGACGTTTGCAATAGCATTGTTGTCGGTTACAGTGAATCCTTTCTTCAGCCCTAAGGAGCTGATCCAGGTGTCCCAGAAGTATTCGAGCTGCTTCTGTATATTGAGCGTGTCATGGTCACAGTCTATCTGTGACACACTGAGGAGAGCGGAGCAGTGAAAGTCCTCACCCTGAGGTCTAACACATGATTCGTATGAAACCCAGTGGGCAGTAAGAGTCAGAAATTCCCGAGTCTGGCTAGTGACCCAGATGCTTGTTGTAAAATGGACAATACCACTCTCAGCCTCTTTCAGGTGTGTGAGAACAACCTCCTTCACCCTCTCATACATGTCTGGTATGGCAGTGCTGGTGAAATACGAAGAGGAGGGTAGAGAATATTGGGGTTGAAGATACTCCAGTAATCGGTTCAAACCAGTGTTCTCTACTAAGGCTGATGGCTGAAGATCCAGTGCAAGCATTTCGGCAACGAGTTTGGTGATTATTTTGGCAACCGGGTGGTATTCATCAAATCTTTCACAGTTTTCGTCATACACAGAAGAAGTGTCCATGAGTTCGTGTTTAACGTGAATTTCAGCAGACGGCACATCACCTGAGATAGTACTGTTACTTTCAAGAACATTTCCATGAAATCTCTGCATGTGCCTGAATAAACAACTAGTACCGAGGTTTGTTGTCTTTTTGCCCCGACTTATTGTGCGGCTACAGTGTAAACAAACCACCTTAGTGGGATCAGAAGGGGAAATAGAAAAATGATTCCACAACTTTGATGTCTTTTTACTGAATACAGAGTTATGTGGCTTTTTCTCTTTGGCAGGGCTGTTAGTCAGTTTGGCTGGAACAGCCTCAGCAGCAGAGAGAGTAGCGTAGGGATGAGGTGAGGAGTCCTTATCATTTGTGCTTTTTTGGTTTTTGAGGACATCAGGGTGCCTTCTCATTAGATGCCTCATCAAACAGCTGGTTCCGAAGTCTCCCCGTTTCCCCCGGCTTATGACACAGGGGCAGTATCGGCAGAGGGCTTTAAGCTGATCCACTGGAGAGACAATGAAATGGTGCCACACTTCGGATTTCACACGTTTCATGATTTTTTTATTTTGTTGGAAAATTGAACTCGCCGGATCCTCTTTCAGGCCTGAGCCCTCTAGAGACAGATCACACAGTGAGGGAGGTAAAGCAACATCCTCATCTCTAAGTCCAAAGCAGAGATTGAGGGAGGAATCCTGTTCTGATTGGTTTATTGTGTCATCAGACTCCTCCTTCACATCCATGCTTTCATCTTTGTTATGGGGCACTTCGTCAGATATTGTTTCTGGGGAGGATGGAGCGAAAGGGGATTCTTTTTTAATCTCCACTACTGAGTCCTGATGCAGCTGAGAGCGAGACAATAGTGTTGGTGGGTTTGTATATGGTGGTGGGATGTTCGAGCCCTGTCCATTTTCTTCAATGACAATTTCTCTGTGGGCTCTCCACATATGGCGAATCAGACAGCTTGTGCCCAGGTCCTTTCCATTTTTACCCCTGCTAAATTCATTCATGCAGTGTATGCATACTGCTTTGGAACTGTCAGCAGGGGACAGGTAGAAATGCTTCCACACAGCTGATCTTCTACGAGAACTTGAGTTTTTGGGAGTTGCAGCGAGGCGCTCACACCCACCTCCATCCATCGCTTCTTCGTGGTTGTTGTTGGAATGTGAGGATGAGACTGTGCCAGTGTCGTTTTTGGCACCCTTTTCAAGTTTTGGTAACACTTCTTTGGATGATATGTCAGAGCCCTCTGCTGAAGAGGTGGACGGTGAAGAGTTGTTTCGTGAGGCAGGAGTAGTAATGCTAGCTGCCAGGCTTCCGTTATTTGATGAATTTGAGGGGGGTATTACAGATGAGGCAACTGAAGCAGTCAGAGTATTTGAGGAGAGGTCGCCATCTTGTAAAAGCACAGTGGGGTGAGCCCTTCGTACGTGCCTCATTAAACAACTTGTACTGAGGTCCTTCTCGTTCTTACCTCGACTGAACTCTTTCATACAGTACATACAGATTGCTTTGGTACTATCGCGTGGAGATATGCAGAAATGGTTCCAGGCAGGGGATTTCTTCCTGGGATTAGCGTTAGTGGGACTTCTCATGGATGACAATAGGCTTTGAGTGACAGCATCCATCGCAACATCATAAAGAGTGCTTGTGTACCCACTAAGCATACTACTGTAATCATCTGTATTGTCATCTGTATCGTCTCTAGTAACAAAGGGGCCTACAGAACTATCATACGATAACCTTTCATCCTCTTGGGTCCCCGTCATACTGTTTGGATCCTCCTCTTCCTCATTATTATGTTCAGAAGTGCCATTTTCTATCTTGACCTCAGTGTTTAGATTTAGGATTTTGTTTGAAATGGCTGGAGAAGTAGGCCTAAGAGAGTCTTCTTTATCACATGCCTCATCCGCTTCATTGACAGACTCATTAATTGTTAATTGTCCATCAACCTGAGAAATAGATAAATTGTCTGGTTCCTCCTCGTGAATAGAAGCCACGGGGGAAGAATCTTTAGCCCATGTTTTAGACGGACAAAAGGTTTTTGCATCTGCAGTGTCATGGGGGGTGATGCTGTATGATTTAAACACGTAGCCATCTTGCCCCTCAATTTTTAGACATGTTCCTTTTGCCTCTCTTTTCTTGTTTTCTATGCCATTAGTTTCTGAGTCTACTACATCTTCTTCACTCTTAAGAGAGAGGTCTTCCTCTCCATCCATGTTAGCCGACCAAAGTTCTGGGAGAAAATCAAATGTTCTTATCTAATGCAGCTTGCCAAAAGTTCATGAGTGTGTGAGCATTTCTCACACCAACGTTTCAGTCTTTGTCCAGATCAGGAGCAAGCTTGTAGTCCATTTTCTCTATTTACGAACATGTCAAGAGAAGTTTCCACCTTTTATAGTAGGATCTGGAATGAGAGAGAAATTCAATAAAAAACATTTCAGCAAATAGCAGATAAAAACAAGTTGACAGACTAGAAACTGTTTATAGCATGTCAGGCTGCAATCCAAAGGTCCTCACATTACCCCTAAAACATATGTTTTAGGTTATATTATATATTAGCCATGCTTAGCAGTATGACAGTGCAGAGTTCTACCTGATAATTAATTGCACCCATCTGGTGTCCCAGGTCTAAATCAGTCCCTGATTAGAGAGGAACAACAACAACAACAAAAATACAGTGTAACTGGCTTCGAGGTCCAGAGTGATACTAGCCTACCATTGTTTAGGTGGTATCCCACCCAAAACATGTATATTCAATTGGTTTCAATGTTGGTGCGCATTGCTTCCAGCAATGACTAATTTTGGGATCCTTTAAGCCTAATCTATGACAAAATGTATAGTCTAACATTCATTGGTGGCATGTTATCAATATTCAAAGTAGGTATGTTGATAATATAATGTAATTAAATAATGGGAGTATAATTTCCCAATTTATGAATGAAAAATAGCCTAGAACACAATACACAACACATTGTTATTGGGTATCAAATTAATAACCGGTTTCATGGTTGCCACAGTAAGTAAACCATTTATTAGCAACAATGTCTTTAATTTGCCTATAAATTAAACTGCTTATTTACACAGGTATATTGAGGAGTGTTCTTTAACTAACTAACTAACCCAGAACAAGAGACAAATGGGGAATTAATCGTTATTCATGCATGCAGCCAGTCAGCCAGCTAACGTACCAGCAAACCACAACGAATGTTATGTTTCACCAAGACTGCAGCAACCACAGACATAATCCGATCGGATCACAATTATGTCTGGAATCTAGACAAAACAACTAGAGCAGTATCATACTCCTTTTTCTAACTAGAACGTTATCCAACTGCTAATGAGCTAGTTAGCGTGACAGCTAACTAGTTAGCTTGACAGCTAGCTAGCTACAGGAGGCTTATTTCCTGATACAGCGTTAGTTGGATGGCTAGTACTTTTCCGGGTAGAGTTAGCTAACGACCAACATCCAGGATTAAGGTGTGACACATTGATTTGCTTTAAAATAGTAGTTATTTCACTCAACTCATAATTTGGAGCCCATTGAGTTAATGCTAAGTGCTAACCTTAGCTAGCCAGCCAAGTTAATAGCAATGCCAGTGTCTGAGGTTAGCTGGTTAGCTACACAAAAAACATGCACACACAATATGGGTTTCTAAAACAGAAATCGGAAACCATAACTTCACAAACCGACTATCCTTTCAACTACATATATGAAGCCGCCTGTGTATTAACTGGCAACAGTGTCCGATACAGTACGGAACCTGGTCGTGCCAGCTAGCTAGGCCACACTGGGCATTACCTATCTGGTGAGACAGAACCAGATCCTTCCCTGGTAATGGAACAGAAGAACCACAGACCAACCGAATCAGCCCAGCACATTAATCACGACGTTATTTTAACAAAAATAACCCCTAGAAATCACAGACCAAGATAGTATACATACCTTGAAATCTTAGTGTATAATTCACTGGCTTTCTGTTACTAAACAGTTAAATAGGACCCATTTGATTGATCCAGAGGGGGATTTACTTCGTTGCTTTGTCTCCTAGCAGTTCACATTCAGTTGAAACAAGTCCACACAGCGTCGGACGGAAGAAACACGCTTTATGATGTCACTGGGTTGAAGGGTTTTCCAATATGGCGACGGGGACAATAAAAAAACACTAAAAATTCGTCGATATTGCAACACTTCTTAATAGATCGATACGTGCATACTACTTCTTTTCAGACGTTATGATGCATTGTTTGCATATGCCATCGCCAATACAGGGACAATAATCAATTTTCCCAACGGTGTTGATTGTTTTTCTCCTGTTATTACTGCTCTTAAATTTTAACCTTACCAACGGGGTTTCTTGACCTGAAGTGTCTCTCCCAGGGGCACTGAAATCATCACGGGTGGGCATATGGTTGACACAACAAAACTCGACACATTTATGAACATATTTGACTTGTCTTATTTCTAGAAACACAGGCATAACACATTGTTATGAAAGACTTGTTGTATAATAGTCATTGTTCACTAATCACTGCTGAGAACAATGTGAATGTGAAATCTAAATGTGTGGAGTGAGTCTAAATTTAGACTGTCTCAACCAGCATGAAACACACATTAAATGGGAATTTGAATGTTAATACAGACTGAATTTAGAACAAATTACTAGGCTGCATGCATGTAAATCCTCATGCATGCTTTGAGGCTTCACAGGATAGGGGGCAGATGGGGCCAAAGATGGTGTATAGTTTACTCTGGCCATTTGTGAACATATTTGAAAGGTTTCTGTCTGTGAAAGTGGGCTTTCCCTCTCTCGCGTGAGCATGCTTTCCCACATGAGCTCATGGTTCCTCCATAATATCTGCCATGCTCATGTAACAGTATAGCTTCCGTCCCTCTCTTCGCCCCAACCTGGGCTCGAACCAGGGACCCTTGCACACATCAACAACTGACAACCCACGAAGCATCGTTACCCATCGCGCCACAAAAGCCGCGGTGCAAGGGGAAACCCTACTTCAAGTCTCAGAGCGAGTGACGTCACCGACTGAAACGCTATTAGCGCGCACCACCGCAAACTAACTAGCCATTTCACATCGGTTACACTCATGCGAGAGAGGCTAAATCTTGCTCAGAGGTATTTTTGTTTTTTTTATTAGGATCACAATTAGCTGTAGCGAAAGCAGCAGCTATTTTTCATGGGGTCCACACAAAACATGAAACATGACATATTACAGAAAATGTATAGACAAGAACTGCTCAAGGACAGAACATATATTTAAAAACAGAACACACAGCCTACAGTGGGCGAAATAAGTATTTGATCCCCTGCTGATTTTGTACGTTTGCCCACTTACAAAGAAATGATCAGTCTATAATTTTAATGGTAGGTTTATATGAACAGTGAGAGACAGAATAACAAAAACAAATCCAGAAAAACACATGTCAAAAATGTTATAAAATTATTTGCATTTTAATGAGGGAAATAAATATTTGACCCCTCTGCAAAACATGACTTAGTACTTGGTGGCAAAACCCTTGTTGGCAATCACAGAGGTCAGACGTTTCTTGTAGTTGGCCACCAGGTTTGCACACATCTCAGAAGGGCTTTTGTCCCACTCCTCTTTGCATATCTTCTCCAAGTCATTAAGGTTTCGAGGCTGACGTTTGGCAACTCGAACCTTCAGCTCCCTCCACAGATTTTCTATAGGATTAAGGTCTGGAGACTGGCTAGGCCACTCCAGGACCTTAATGTGCTTCTTCTTGAGCCACTCCTTTGTTGCCTTGGCCGTGTGTTTTGGGTCATTGTCATGCTGGAATACCCATCCACGACCCATTTTCAATGTCCTGGCTGAGGGAAGGAGGTTCTCACCCAAGATTTGACAGTACATGGCCCCGTCAAATGATGCGGTGAAGTTGTCCTGTTCCCTTAGCAGAAAAACACCCCCAAAGCATAATGTTTCCACCTCCATGTTTGACGGTGGAGATGGTGTTCTTGGGGTCATAGGCATCATTCCTCCTCCTCCAAACACGGCGAGTTGAGTTGATGCCAAAGAGCTCCATTTTGGTCTCATCTGACCACAACACTTTCACCAGTTGTCCTCTGAATCATTCAGATGTTCATTGGCAAACTTCAGACGGGCATGTATATGTATTCTTGGGCAGGGGGACCTTGCGGGCGCTGCAGGATTTCAGTCCTTCACGGCGTAGTGTGTAACCAATTGTTTTCTTGGTGACTATGGTCCCAGCTGCCTTGAGATCATTGGCAAGATCCTCCCGTGTAGTTCTGGGCTGATTCCTCACCGTTCTCATGATCATTGCAACTCCACGAGGTGAGATTTTGCATGGAGCCCCAGGCCGAGGGATATTGACAGTTCTTTTGTGTTTCTTCCATTTGCGAATAATCGCACCAAATGTTGTCACCTTCTCACCAAGCTGCTTGGCGATGGTCTTGTAGCCCATTCCAGCCTTGTGTAGGTCTACAATCTTGTCCCTGACATCCTTGGAGAGCTCTTTGGTCTTGGCCATGGTGGAGAGTTTGGAATCTGATTGATTGATTTCTTCTGTGGACAGGTGTCTTTTATACAGGTAACAAGCTGCGGTTAGGAGCACTCCCTTTAAGAGTGTGCTCTTAATCTCAGCTCGTTACCTGTATAAAAGACACCTGGGAGCCAGAAATCCTTCTGATTGAGAGGGGGTCAAATACTTATCCCTCATTAAAATGCAAATCAATTTCTAACATTTTTGACATGCGTGTTTCTCTATATTTTTGTTGTTATTCTGTCTCTCACTGTTCAAATAAACCTACCATTAAAATTATAGACTGATGATTTCTTTGTCAGTGGGCAAACATACAAAATCAGCAAGGGATCAAATACTTTTCCCCCCCACTGTACATATCAATACATACACACTAAATATCTAGGTAAATAGGGAAGAGACATTGTGCTGTGAGGTGTTGCTTTATCTGTTTTTTTAAACCAGGTTTGCTGTTCATTTGAGCAATATGAGATGGAAGGGAGTTCCATGCAATAATGGCTCTAAATAATACTGTATGCTTTCTTGAATTTGTTCTGGACTTGGGGACTGTGAAAAGTCCCCTGGTGATATGTCTGGTGGGGTAAGTGTGTGTGTGTGTGTGTGTGTGTGTCAGAGCTGTGTGTAAGTTGACTATGCAAATTATTGGGAATTTTCAATATATTAATGTTTCTTCTAAAAAGAAGAAGTGAAGCAGTCAGTCTCTTCTCAACTCTTAGCCATGAGAGACGGGCATGCATAGTATTTATATTAGCCCTCTGATTATATTGAAAAGCAAGATGTGCCACTCGGTTCTGGGCCAGCTGCAGGTTAACTAGGTATTTATTTGCAGCGCTTGACCACATGACTGGACAATAATCAAGACAAGACAAAACAAGAGCCTGCAGGACTTGCTTTTTGGAGTGTGGTGTCAAAAAAGCAGAACATCTCTTTAGTATGGATAGACCTCTCCCCATCTTTACAATAATTTAATATTTTTATTTATTTTTATTTCACCTTTCTTTAACCAGGTAGGCTAGTTGAGAACAAGTTCTCATTTGCAACTGCGACCTGGCCAAGATAAAGCATAGCAATTCGACACATACAACAACACAGAGTTACACGGAACATGGAATGGAATAAACAAAACATACAGTCAATAATACAGTAGAACAAAAGAAAACAAAAAGTCTATATACAGTGAGTGCAAATGAGGTAAGATAAGGCAATAAATAGGCCATGGTGGCGAAGTAATTACAATATAGCAATTAAAACACTGGAATGGTAGATGTGCAGAAGATGAATGTGCAAGTAGAGATACTGGGGTGCAAAGGAGCAAGATAAATAAATAAATACAGTATGGGGATGAGGTAGGTAGATAGATGGGCTGTTTACAGATGGGATATGTACAGGTGCAGTGATCTGTGAGCTGCTCTGACAGCTGGTGCTTAAAGCTAGTGAGGGAGATATAAGTCTCCAGCTTCAGAGATTTTTGCAGTTTGTTCCAGTCATTGGCAGCACAGAACAGGAAGGAAAGATGACCAAAGGCTTTGGGGGTGAACAGTGAGATATACCTGCTGGAGCGCGTGCTACGAGTGGGTGCTGCTATGGTGACCAGTGAGCTGAGATAAGGCGGGGCTTTACCTAGCAGAGACTTGTAGATAACCTGTAGCCAGTGGGTTTGGCGACGAGTATGAAGCAAGGGCCAACCAACGAGAGCGTACAGGTCGCAATGGTGGGTAGTGTATAGGGCTTTGGTGACAAAACGGATGGCACTGTGATAGACTGCATCCAGTTTGATGAGTAGAGTGTTGGAGGCTATTTTATAGATGACATCACCGAAGTCGAGGATCGGTAGGATGGTCAGTTTTACGAGGGTATGTTTGGCAGCATGAGTGAAGGATGCTTTGTTGTGATATAGGAAGCCGATTCTAGATTTAATTTTGGATTGGAGATGCTTAATGTGAGTCTGGAAGGAGAGTTTACAGTCTAACAAGACACCCAGGTATTTGTAGTTGTCCATGTATTCTAAGTCAGAGCCGTACAGAGTAGTGATGCTGGACGGGCGAGCACGTGCGCGCAGTGATCGATTGAAGAGCATGCATTTAGTTTTACTTGCGTTTAAGAGTAGTTGGAGGCCATGGAAGGAGAGTTGTATGGCATTGAAGCTCGTCTGGAGGTTAGTTAACACAGTGTCCAAAGAGGGGCCAGAAGTATACAGAATGGTGTCATCTGCGTAGAGGTGGATCAGAGAATCACCAGCAGCAAGAGCAACATCATTGATGTATACAGAGACGAGAGTCGGCCCGAGAATTGAACCCTGTGGCACCCCCATAGAGACTGCTAGAGGTCCGGACAACAGGCCCTCCGATTTGACACACTGAGCTCTATCAGAGAAGTAGTTGGTAAACCAGGCAAGGCAATCATTTGAGAAACCAAGATTGTCGAGTCTGCCAATAAGAATGTGGTGATTGACAGAGTCAAAAGCCTTGGCCAGATCGATGAATATGGCTGCACAGTAATGTCTCTTATCGATGGCGGTTATGATATCATTTAGGACCTTGAGCATGGCTGAGGTGCACTCATGGCCAGCTCTGAAACCAGATTGCATAGCGGAGAAGGTACGGTGGGATTCGAAATGGTCGGTAATCTGTTACCTTGGCTTTCGAAGACCTTAGAAAGATAGGGTAGGATAGATATAGGTCTGTAGCAGTTTGGGTCTAGAGTGTCACCCGCTTTGAAGAGACAGCTTTCCAATCTTTGGGAATCTCAGACAATACGGAAGAGAGGTTGAATAGGCTAGTAATAGGGGTTGCAACAATTTCGGCAGATAATTTTAGAAAGAGAGGGTCCAGATTGTCTTGCCCGGCTGATTTGCATGGGTACAGATTTTGCAGCTCTTTCAGAACATCAGCTATCTGGATTTGGGTGAAGGAGAAATGGTGGGGGCTTTGGCGGGTTGCTGTGGGGGGTGCTGGGCAGGTTACCGGGGTAGGGGTAGCCAGGTGGAAAGCATGGCCAGCCGTAGAGAAATGCTTATTGAAATGCTCAATTATAGTGGATTTATCGGTGGTAACAGTGTTTCCTAGCCTCAGAGCAGTGGGCAGCTGGGAGGAGGTGCTCTTATTCTCCATGGACTTTACAGTGTCCCGGAACTTTGGGGTTGTACATGGTAGGTTCATTGATAATTTGTGTGAGATTGAGGGCATCAAGCTTAGATTGTAGGATGGCTGGGGTGTTAAGCATGTCCCAGTTTAGGTCACCTAGTAGCACAAGCTCAGAAGATAGATGGGGGGCAATCAATTCACATATGGTATTGAGGGGACAGCTGGGGGCAGAGGGAGGTCTATAGCAAGCGGCAACAGTGAGATACTTGTTTCTGGAAAGGTGCATTTTTAGAAGTAGAAGCTTGAATTGTTTGGGTACAGACTTGGATAGTAATACAGAACTCTGCAGGCTATCTTTGCAGTAGATTGCCACACCGCCCCCTTTGGCAGTTCTATCTTGGCGGAAAATGTTATAGTTAGCGATGGAGATTTCAGGGTTTTTGGTGGTTTTCCTAAGCCAGGATTCAGACACGGATAAGACATCCAGGTTGGCAGAGTGTGCTAAAGAAGTGAGTAAAACAAACTAAAAATCTACAGTGCCCTCCATAATTATTGGAACAGTGATGCATTTTCTCATCTTTTGTGTCTATACTCCAAAAGTTTGGATTTGAAATCAAACAATGACTATGAGGTTAAAGTGCAGACTGTCAGATTTTATTTTTATAGCACGTCATGACTACATCAAGCTTGTGATTCTACACATTTGTTGGATGCAAATATCATACCCCACCAAAAATGCTAACCTCCCATGTTGTTGTAATGATAAGAGGTCAGCACGTCTTGGGGGTTTGATATTTGTGCGTTTGTAACTTTCTCACTCATCATTATTCACGATTCATTCAGGATTATCCATAATCATGGTAGCATCCACATGAATGTAGAAGTGTTTAGAAACATATTTGATTCTTATTTCAAATAAAAGTGGCTTCAAAATGACACAATGCATTATTTACCATTCATTTCTATTGGGCACAAAATAATCTGAAACATAACCAAAACAAACAGCATATGCATCCGACACATGTGCAGAGTCACAAGCTTGATGTAGTCATTGTGTGCTATGAATATGGGTCCAAATACTTCAACCATACAGTTTTTCAATTCCTCATCAATCCATGGAGCCTTAACAGTTCTAACAGGCAGTTTGTTAACAGGTGCATGTTTATCAATAATTGGAAGAAGCAATTTCATAAATTCATCAAGTACATCATCTGGATGCTCCTTAATAATCACATCAGATCAACAAATATGTTGGGGTGTTGCAATAGGTCACCAAGTGCTAACAGTCAGTATCTAAATAATGTGTGTGAAAAGCTTGATAGTGGATGTGATGTAAACAGTGGTCTACTTTCTTGGGGACCTGAATATTGACTGATTTCATCAAGCTGTCCGCTCAAGAGGAAGTTTCTCACTGTAACCAGTGCCTGTAATCTGGTTCAGGTTATTAATCGACCTACAAACACTAAAGGAACAAGATCATACACATGTATTAATCAAATTTTTACTAATACTGTAGAACTTTGTTCTAAAGCTGTATCCGTACCCATTGGATTTAGTGATCACAATATAGTGGCTAAATCTAGGAGAGCCAAAGTTGTGCTGAACGACATGTTTCCCCAAAATGTTCTTGTGTGTTCTTGAACAGACTTTGAGGTATGTTTACTCCCGTTTGGTTAGTGTGGCGAGGTGTGACATAATAATGCCATGTTCAAAACAACTGGGAACTCTGAAATCTCCGACTTCTGATTTCAGTGCGTTCAAGACAGCTGGGAACTCTGAAAAAACCAGCTCCAACTGGGAAAATAGTTTTGAACGGTCATCCACCTCGATATTCCAAGTCAGGAACTTGAGCCTCTTTGTAGAGCTCCAACTTTCTGACCTGAAGATCACTGACGTTATGTTTTAACATCGTTTTTTCCCCCAGAGTTCCCAGGTGTCTTGAAAGCGCGATAAAGCAATGATTGATGTATTTAAAGGGCAGTGGCCATGATGACAGCGATCCCCAATCCACAACCCGTTTTTCAACTATTTGTTTAGTACTGCACCGTCTGTTAAATTGAACGTTCCAGAATTTAAAAACCCACTGAACACTGCCGTGTTATATTTAGTGTCCCCTCAGTACTTATAAGGCACACTTGAGGACTTGAGTGGCTTCTATGGTAAGCTTAAAGGGGCAGCTGAACATTTTTGTCTCATCTGTGATATTTTGGCTAAAAGACTCAGGTCACAAAATATTAAATTGAGCAAAATAGCACATTACTTCTTATTAGTCATACACTCATTGTTTTATAAACATTATTAAGCATGCTGATCCATTTTGATTTGTGTTTTTTGGTGTAATTAATGTCTGGTAAAAAATCTGAGTGGCTGGTAGATTTTTTTATTTACCTGCCACAGTGGCTGGTAGACAAAACAGTTAGTTGTAGGCCCTGGTAGCAAGGACTGAGAAGTGAGAATGAGATAGTCAGGTGTCATACATACGTTCACTGTCACTCACCAAGGCAGGATAGGAAGGGTATGTCGTGAAAATTCTACACATGGGACACTAAAGTCAATCTTAAATTAATCATTCTTTATTAACAGCAAGCTGGAGAGGTCACCGTCAAACTTAGATGCATAAAGTACCGGTCTGAAGTCCTGTACATTCTCTTATATACTGCTTACACAGACAAGTCATATTTGCATGATTTAGCTTATTTATTATTCATAATTAATTCATCATTACAACTCCTGGCCCTAGCTATAGTTTACTTTGGGCACGCTCATCCGGACGTGAAAATAGTGCCCCCTAGCCCAAAGAGGATAACCAGAGCCCAGTGTTTTCCTGAGTGGTATACTATGATGCATGCTATATAAACATTAATTCAAGCAATTCTATTCATGATTTTCATTCCAAATTGTATTCTTTTTGTAATATCAAGTTTTCCAGTGAGTTGTGACGTATTTAACCTGTGTGTTGATGTGTTGATGCTGTCACTGTTAGAATGGCTCTTGAAGTGTTTCTCTATTTACAGTGAACCCCTCAGTTTGCTTGTAAGTTTATTACGAAAGATCTCACCATGAACGCCTTAAAACGTCTACATGACATCTACGTGTACATCATGCTTTCAAGTCGTGTACATGTACATGCGACAATTACGTGTCACGTGTTAGTTTAAGTGTCTGTTTAGTTTATTATTAAAGATCTCACCATGAACGCCTTACAAACATCTACATGACGTCTACATGTATATGATTTTGTAAAAAATATTTTTCATTTGCCACAGTAATGAAATTAATTTCATTTGTTGATTTAGCTAAAATAGGCATATCACTTCAATACAAAAATTATTAGACTAGTTGATTTGTAGCCAGCCACCATTACTGTGTAGATATGCCTATTTCTCAAATCAATACAGACACAAGGGTTTCTTTGTTGGAGGTAGCCCTATTCAGAAATAAGAGGTAGCCTAGGTCTCGAGTGGCACATTCAAAACCACTCGGAACTCAGCAATCTCTGAATTCCGACTTCAGTGCGTTCAAGACAACTGGGAACTTGGGGGGGAAACACGAGCTCTGACTAGGAAAAATAGTTTTGAACGGTGATCCAACTCGGAATTCCAAATCAGAAACTCTGGCATCTTTCTCTGACCTGAAAATCACTGATGTCATGATTTGACCTCGTTTTTTCCCCAGAGTTCTAAGTTTACCACAAATGTACCGGTTCAACAGACACAATCACTGTCACCATGCAATCCTTAGGCTATACATTTCTGTGGATATGGTTATGGTTAAAAGCAGGGCTTGAATTGAGGAGGTATGTGAGGATATAGGCCTAAACCTTGTTATTTAGGCGGGCAAAAAGCATATGCTACCCCTTGTTTGCTTAGCCTTAGAAAACAGTCCGGGTTATATAAAGTGATCTAGGCTATAATAATGATTAACTCCACAATTAATTTCTGCATAGTCTACTAGCCTATCGAAGGTCTTGCTCAGCCTCATCCTCACAGGAAAAGTGTGGTTGTTTTATTAAATGCTCCCTAATTTAGAATATTAGTGGTAGGCTATGCATACAGCAAAAGACCAGAAAGATAGAATCGGGATGGGTCTATTCATATACCAAACAGCTTAACAGGTACACTTTTTTATTCAGGAGAATCACATTGAATCAGGCAATTCATTTCAGTGCAGTTGCGTTATTACGCATAACTTGAACTGAAACGGAACCAAAAACATCCCAGCCTGTTTTGATCACAGATCATGATGAAGCCTGAACATTTCAGCAGTTTGTCGTTGATTTAGCTAACAATCACCTACAGATTTGACACAAAGGAAGACCTACATTTAATCTGGTTTGACAAATAGCCTGACTAGGATCCTTTGACTTTCCCCCACATTATGTTCCCAATTAGGCTAAATGTAGTCCTATTAATGAGCTTTTAATGTTGTCCTATTAATTTGCATAGGCTAACCATTGCAATCAATTCTATTTACTAGCTTCTGTTTGTTATGAATAAACAGGCATCGGGGTAAAAAATATATAATAATTTGTTTCGATGCTCCCCCACATACATTAATGTTATTTACCTTACAGATAACAAAGTCAGCTAATTTCCACTTCATTCATATGTAAATACATTTGATTCATACACTGGCTTGTCTGTCTGGCATGTTTTCATTTTAAACTGTCCTTCCCTTATCTACACTGAAATAATATTATATCAGTAGTCCGCTATTATGATAAAAAAAATATATAGCTCATTAGTACACCATTGTGATTGAAAATATATCTATTGTAGGTCCTAGGACACAACTATGATTAATGTTGAACTAACAAATACCGTCAAGGGATACGTTAAAATTTACAATAATGAACACCTTGTGAAACAGCTGTGAAAACCGATCAGACAATATTTAAGATTTAAACATATAAACGTTAGAAATAAATGAAATTATATTTCATATTATTACTAATACGTCTCTTACATATCTCTTGGAGGGCCAGAAAATAAATTAACCGCGAACAATATTTTTTACCGGGTCAAAAACCTCCACATGCTTCTCAGCCCATGCCTGAAGGTGGTATTCGAAGACGTTCTGATCTGGTTTGACAACTTCCACCACATCAGGTGGAGTTTCAGTGATCTCAAAGTACATTATACAAAAATAGAAATAGACAAACAACACTAAGCCAATCACAAATTTTAATACTCCACTCTATGCAATAATTCTATATACAATTGCATTGTTTACCTCAGTAAACAGCTGTGGCTCCCGTCCGTACAGCAGGCGATAGGGTGAGTACTCAGGAGGCCTGGACGCTACTGTTTTGTGCAAAGAGAATTACCTTCAGGTTGTCCTCCCACCATTCCTGCCCTTCAAGGGACTTGCCCATGGCAGTCTTGAGGGTCTGGTTAGTCTGTTCATCCAAACCTGGAGTCACAATACATCTACACATACACATTATGTATAACTCACTGTACTATCAGTGTCAATTTCGAAAAATATATAAATTACTGGAAGCATATGCAAAACAATGCTACAACCATTCCATTATTAACCACTAACATGTAAGCTAACATTGACAGAAAGATTGCCTACAGCTAGCTAGCGCTTAGCCAAGCAACATTTGGTTAACATCAAGCTAGCGAAATGTTAAACGCTATTTTTATACAAATATTAACACTTTAACACATGTTATCGTGACGTCACTGTAGTAGGATGTCCTTTGGGGGTATCCGTACCTATGTATGACATGCGAGGGTTAGGTTAATAAACAGGCTGGAGCTAGAACCTCGTTGTCGCGCGTCCTTATTTTAGATCATACTACATGGTGTCAGAAGTGGTTTTAAAATTCACATAAACGTGAAGGACGTACCAAGTAAATCATACATTCAGGCTGTTTCAAAGCAGGGAGGGCACAGTGTTGGAGATAAAACAGCGTATATCATTGTTTTGCTAGCTAACGAGCAAGGACTAAGTTACTGCTAAGCAACATGTTGCAAGAGGAAGCAACTGGATATCAGGGTTTGCGACACCAAGTTCAACGGGCAGGCCAATGACTAGGGCTGACGGATTTCGCATTAGTCCCCCGGAGAATTTTGTTTGTATGGACATTCAAAACTGGCCGAAATGGATCAGGCGCTTTGAAAGGTACAGGGTAGCATCAGGCTTAAACATGAAAGATGAGGCATTTCAAGTTAATACACTGATCTACTCTATGGGCGATGAAGCTGAGGATATATTAAATGCTTCAACGTTGACTGAGGAAGAGAAACTTAACTACAGTGCTGTTAAAGACTGTTTTGAAACACATTTTGTAGGGAGACACGACATTATATTATAGAGAGCTAGGTTTAATATGCACAAACAGGAGCAGGGGGAAACCACCGACAGTTTTATCACAGCTGTTCACAAACTAGCAGAACATTGTCAGTTTGGCGCGCTCAGAGAAGAGCTGATCCGAGATCGGATTGTAGTGGGAATAAGAAATATATCACTTTCTGAAAAGTTACAGTTGGATTCCCAGCTTACCTTGTCCAAAGCTGTAAACCAGGTTAGGCAGAGTGAGACAGTAAAAAGACAGCAGACGATACTGCGCGACAGCAGCTCCTTGCAGAGCGAAGAAAGTGAGGAAATAAATGCATTTTCATACGGAGCTAAAAAAATGGAGGGGAACACAGAACAGAAACAGACGTGGAGAAAACAATCACAGACAGCACCGTAGCTAGTTCCAGTGTTTGTCGCAAATGTGGGAAATCCCCTTTCCACAGATGGAAAGATTGCCCAGCAAAGGATGCGGAATGCAGGAGATGTCACCGGAGAGGACACTTTTCAGCTGTCTGTCGATTAAAGCAAATGCATGAGGTCTCAGAGGAGGTACAGCAGGACAGCATCTTTCTGGGAGAAGTAAAGGAAAACAATGCTGGCTGGCATTCAGACATTAAACTCAATGGGGAGGTTGTGTCATTTAAACTAGACACTGGGGCAGCATTGACAGCTATCCCAACTAGGCTGTATAGCTATAGCAGAGACAGCCCTTTGCTCTCTACAAACAAAAAACTGTACGGGCCCAGTAATAAGATTTTACCAGTGGTAAGGCAGTTGATGATTAAACTGGAGAGTAAAGACAAAAGTGCCATCCAGCCTGTCTTCGTCATTGACTCTCTAGCCAGACCGTTGCTGCGGCTGCCAGCAATTGAAGCATTGCAACTCATTGAGAGAGTGAGCGAACTGGAGGACCCAGGTGAGGGTTTCAAAAAGAAATTCCCAAAAGTGTTTTCTGGTCTAGGAAGGATAGAAGGGGACTACAAAATCCGCCTGAAAGAGGATGCTGTCCCCTATGCTCTTACCACCCCCCGCCGTGTGCCTATCCCTTTATTGGCCAGAGTAAAGGAAGACTTGGGGAGGATGGAAGAAATTGGGGCAGTGTCTAAAATAAAGAGTCCCACAGACTGGTGTGCAGGGATGGTAGTGGTCCCAAAAGCCAATGGGGACATAAGGATCTGTGTGGACATGACTAACTTGAATGAGGCACTCTGCAGAGAGAGACATATCTTACCATCAGTGGAGCAGTCACTGGCTCAGTTGGATGACTCACAAGTCTTCACAAAGCTGGATGCCCGCTCAGGTTTCTGGCAGATACCGCTGTCATCAGAGAGTAGGGCGCTCACAACGTTTATAACACCGTTTGGCCATTACTGTTTTAATGTTTTGCCATTTGGAATCGCTTCCGGTCCTGAGCATTTCCAAAGAGGCATGTCCCAGCTGTTGGAGGGGCTGAGTGGCGTCATAGTCCACGCGGACGATGTGCTCGTGTGCGGAAGGGACAGAGCAGAACATGATGTAAGGCTCACAGCAGTTCTGACCCGACTCCAGGAGACTGGCCTGACACTCAATGAAAAATGCACTTTTGCACAGTCAGAGGTCTTGTTCTTGGGACACAAAATCAGTGCAGCTGGAATAGAGCCGGACCCGGAGAAGATCAGCGCCATCACAGATATGCCCAGACCCCAGAACGTGGCTGAAGTCAGGACCTTAGGCATGGCCACATATGTGGGTAAGTTCCTCCCACAGTTCTCAGATACAACCAAACCTCTAGGAGACTTACTAGCCAAAGATAATGACTGGTCATGGGGTCACATGCAACAGGTAGCGTTTGACAAAATCAAAGGAGACCTGGCCTCACAGAGAGTGCTGGCCCAGTACCGTCCCCACGCTAAGACAAAGGTATCAGCAGATGCATCATCCTTTGGGCTAGGGGCGGTCCTCACACAGATGCAGGACAACATGGAGTGGCATCCAATAGCATACATCTCCCGAAGCTTATCCGACACAGAGCAAAGGTATGCTCAAGTGGAGAAGGAGGCGTTGGCTATCACATGGGCATGTGAAAGGCTCAGCCAATACCTTATTGGCCTGCAGTTTACAGCAGAGACTGACCACAAACCACTGTTGGCTCTGTTAGGGACAAAAGCACCAGAGCAGGGGATCAAATACTTATTTCCCTCATTAAAATGCAAATAATTTTATAACATTTTTGACATGCGTTTTTCTGGATTTTTTTGTTGTTGTTCTGTCTGTCACTGTTCACATAAACCTACCATTAAAATTATAGACTGAACATTTCTTTGTAAGTGGGCAAACGTACAAAATCAGCAGGGGATCAAATACATTTTTCCCCCACTGTATGTGCAGTCATTTTCAGTTTGGCGACAAATTAGTTGAACAGGAAAAGAGGATGTGGTTGCTTGTGGAGGGACAGCAGTGGGGTAGAACAGCTGTAGTGATGCTGATTGGTTGCTTTGGCTCATTACTTCTTGACTAAAATAAAGACATACACTGCTCAAAAAAATAAAGGGAACACTTAAACAACACAATGTAACTCCAAGTCAATCACACTTCTGTGAAATCAAACTGTCCACTTAGGAAGCAACACTGATTGACAATAAATTTCACATGCTGTTGTGCAAATGGAATAGACAACAGGTGGAAATTATAGGCAATTAGCAAGACACCCCCAATAAAGGAGTGGTTCTGCAGGTGGGGACCACAGACCACTTCTCAGTTCCTATGCTTCCTGGCTGATGTTTTGGTCACTTTTGAATGCTGGCGGTGCTTTCACTCTAGTGGTAGCATGAGACGGCGTCTACAACCCACACAAGTGGCTCAAGTAGTGCAGCTCATCCAGGATGGCACATCAATGCGAGCTGTAGCAAGGTTTGCTGTGTCTGTCAGCGTAATGTCCAGAGCATGGAGGCGCTACCAGGAGACAGGCCAGTACATCAGGAGACGTGGAGGAGGCCGTAGGAGGGCAACAACCCAGCAGCAGGACCGCTACCTCCGCCTTTGTGTAAGGAGGAGCAGGAGGAGCACTGCCAGAGCCCTGCAAAATGACCTCCAGCAGGCCACAAATGTGCATGTGTCTGCTCAAACGGTCAGAAACAGACTCCATAAGGGTGGTATGAGGGCCCAACGTCCACAGGTGGGGGTTGTGCTTACAGCCCAACACCGTGCAGGACGTTTGGCATTTATACCAGAGAACACCAAGATTGGCAAATTCGCCACTGGCGCCCTGTGCTCTTCACAGATGAAAGCAGGTTCACACTGAGCACATGTGACAGACGTGACAGAGTCTGGAGACGCCGTGGAGAATGTTCTGCTGCCTGCAACATCCTCCAGCATGACCGGTTTGGCGGTGGGTCAGTCATGGTGTGGGGTGACATTTCTTTGGGGGGCCGCACAGCCCTCCATGTGCTCGCCAGAGGTAGCCTGACTGCCATTATGTACCGAGATGAGATCCTCAGACCCCTTGTGAGACCATATGCTGGTGCGGTTGGCCCTGGGTTCCTCCTAATGCAAGACAATGCTAGACCTCATGTGGCTGGAGTGTGTCAGCAGTTCCTGCAAGAGGAAGGCATTGATGCTATGGACTGGCCCGCCCATTCCCCAGACCTGAATCCAATTGAGCACATCTGGGACATCATGTCTCGCTCCATCCACCAACGCCACGTTGCACCACAGACTGTCCAGGAGTTGGCGGATGCTTTAGTCCAGGTCTGGGAGGAGATCCCTCAGGAGACCATCCGCCATCTCATCAGGAGCATGCCCAGGCGTCGTAGGGAGGTCATACAGGCACGTGGAGGGCACACACACTACTGAGCCTCATTTTGACTTGTTTTAAGGACATTACATCAAAGTTGGATCAGCCTGTAGTGTGGTTTTCCACTTTCATTTTGAGTGTGACTCCAAATCCAGACCTCCATGGGTTGATAAATTGGATTTCCATTGATTATTTTTGTGTGATTTTGTTGTCAGCACATTCAACTATGTAAAGAAAAAAGTATTTAATAAGATTATTTCATTCATTCAGATCTAGGATGTGTTATTTAATTTTTTTGAGCAGTGTATTTAGAAGTTAGTTCGACATTGCCATAGTTCAACAGCTGAAAAGCCTTCATTAACATACTCCCAGAGATAGCAAAACATTCAGTATTCACTGAATGAAGTAGCCTACCCATCCCCATTTACAATTTAATTCATCAATTAAATAAATTATACTATAGCACATTCAAAGACATTATTGTAGACTATAGGCTACTCCTGCATCTACGTTATACAAGCGTACCCATCCACATTTACAATTTCATTTGTAAATTAGATAAATAATACTAGCACATACAGTGCACTTGACTTTTTCCACATTTCATTATGTTACAGCCTTATTCTGAAATTGATTGAATTGTTTTTTTCCCTCATCAATCTACACAAAATACCCCATAATGACAAAGCAAAACCAGTTTTTTAAAGATGTATGCAAATGTGTAATAATAAAAAAAATGAAATATAACATTTACATAAGTATTCAGACCCTTTTCTCAGTACTTTATTGAAGCACCTTTGGCAGCGATTACAGCCTCGAGTCTTCTTGAGTATGACGCTACAAGCTTGGCACAGCTGTATTTGTGTCATCGTCGTTTGTGTAGGTGGCAAGGAAGTCAGGCGCAGGTGAAACCAACTTGGTATAACTGGAGTAGTTTAATAAATAATATACTAACACGAACTCCAAAAACCAACGCTCATACCCTATGCTCACCAATACAAAAAAATACACGAAAATCAAAACAGAGGGTTAAACACACAACATGTAATGAATGGGATTGGAAACAGGTGTGTAGGAAAACAAGACAAAACCAATGGAAAATGAAAAATGGATCAGTGATGGCTAGAAGACCGGTGACGTCGATCGCCGAGCACCACCCGAACAAGGAGGGGCATCAACTTTGGCAGAAGTGACAGTACCCCCCCCCCGACACGTGGCTCCAGTAGCTCTTCGACACCGGCCTCGGGGACAACCCGGAGGACGAGGTGCAGGGCAATCTGGATGGAGACGATTGGACTCTCGCAGAAGGGAAGGATCTAACACATCCTCCACCGGAACCCAGCATCTCTTCTCCTGTCCGTACCCCTCCCAGTCCACGAGGTACTGAAGGCCCCTCGCCCGATGTCTCGAATCCAGGATGGATCGAACGGAGTACGCCGGGGCCCCCTCAATGTCCAGAGGGGGCGGAGGAACCTCCCGCACCTCAGCCTCCTGGAGTGGGCCAGCCACCACCGGCCAGAGGAGAGACACATGGAACGAGGGGTTAATGTGGTAATGTGGGGGAAGCTTTAACCTATAACATACCTCGTTCACTCTCCTCAGGACTTTAAACAGCCCCCAAACCGCGGACTCAGCTTCCGGCAGGGCAGGCAGAGGGGCAGGTTTCTGGTCGAGAGCCAGACCCTGTCCCCTGGTGCGAACACAGGGGCCTCACTGCGGTGACGGTCTGGGCTAACTTTCTGGCGTCGTACGGCGCGCTGAAGGTGGACGTGAGCGGCGTCCCAGGTCTCCTCCGCACGCCTCGGTCTGACTCTGATGCCAAGGGGCCAGAACCGGCTGATACCCAAACACGCACTGAAAAGGAGAGAGGTTAGTGGAGGAGTGGCAGAGCGATTTCTGAGCCATCTTTGCTCAGGGCACGAACGCCGCCCACTCCCCCGGCCGGTCCTGGCAATAAGACCTCAGAAACCTACCCACTGGTTAACTCTCTCCACCTGCCCGTTACTCTCAGGGTGAAAACCTGAGGTAAGGCTGACCGAGATCCCCAGACGCTCCATGAACGCCTTCCAGACCCTTGCCGTGAACTGGGGACCCCAATCAGACACTATATCCTCAGGCACCCCCTAGTGCCGAAAGAAGTATGTAAACAGAGCCTCTGCAGTTTGTAGGGCCGTAGGGAGACCGGGCAAAGGAAGGAGACGACAGGACTTAGAAAAACGATCCACAACGACCAGGATCGTGGTGTTACCTTGTGAAGATGGAAGATCGGTTATGAAATTCACCGACAAGTGCGACCACGGACGTTGTGGAACGGGTAAGGGTTGTAACTTACCTCTGGGTAGGTGTCTAGGAGCCTTGCACTGGGCGCACACCGAGCAGGAGGAAACATAAACCCTCACGTCCTTAGCTAAGGAAGGCCACCAGTACCTCCCACTAAGACAGCGCATCGTCCGACCAATCCCAGGATGACCAGAGGAGGGTAACGTGTGAGCCCAGTAGATCAGTCGGTCGTGGACAGCAGACGGAATGTACAGACGCCCAGCTGGACACTGAGGGGGAGCGGGCTCTGCACGTGACGCCCACTCAATGTCTGCGTCCAGCTCCCACACTACCGGTGCCACCAAACAAGAGGCTGGGAATATGGGAGTGGGATCCATGGACCGCTCCTCTGTGTCATACAGCCGGGACAGTGCGTCTGCCTTAACGTTCTGGGAACCTGGTCTGTAAGAGAGGGTAAACACAAAACGGGTGAAAAACATGGCCCACCTTGCCTGGCGAGGATTCAGTCTCCTCGCCTCCTGGATGTACTCCAGATTGCGGTGGTCAGTCCAGATGAGGAAAGGGTGTTTAGCCCCCTCAAGCCAATGTCTCCACACCTTCAAAGCCTTGACGACAGCCAACAGCTCGCGGTCCCCCACATCATAGTTTCGCTCCGCCGGGCTGAGCTTCTTAGAGAAGAAGGCACAGGGGCGGAGCTTAGGTGGCGTACCCGAGCGCTGAGAGAGCACAGCTCCTATCCCAGCCTCAGACGCATCCACCTCCACTATGAATTGCAAAGACAGATCCAGATGAGCCAACACAGGAACCGAGGTAAACCTCTGTAAACCTTCAGTTTCCTTAAGGCCCTGTCCGCCCCAGTCGACCACTGCAAGCGCACCGGACCCTCCTTCAGCAGTGAGGTAATGGGAGCAGCTACCTGACCAAAACCCCAGATAAAACCTCCGGTAGTAATTGGCAAACCCTAAAAATCGCTGCACCTCCTTTACCGTGGTGGGAGTCGGCCAATTATGCACGGCTGCAATGCGGTCACTCTCCATCTCCACTCCTGACGTGGATATGCGATACCCTAAAAAGGAGACGGACTGTTGAAGGAACAGGCATTTCTCAGCCTTGACATACAGGTCATGCTCCAACAGGCAACCAAGCACTCTGCGCACCAGGGCCACATGCTCGGCGCGTGTAGAGGAGTAGATCAGAATGTCATCGATATACACCACTACACCCTGCCCCGTGCAGGTCCTTGAAAATCACGTCTACAAAAGATTGGAAGACTGATGGAGCATTCTTCAAACCGTACGGCATGACGAGGTACTCATAATGCCCTGAGGTGGTACTAAATGCTGTCTTCCACTCATCTCCATCTCGGATACGCACCAGGTTGTACGCACTCCTGAGATCCAGTGGCGATCAGAGGTAGTGGGTAACTGTACCCCACCGTAATTTTATTGAGACCTCGATAATCAATGCACGGGCGCAGACCTTCACAAAAAAAAAACTCGAGGAGACGGGTGAAATGGAGGGCCGAATGTACCCCTGACACAGGGATTTGGAGACATATGTCTCCATAGCCACCGTCTCCGCTTGCGATAGGGGATACACGTGACTCCTGGGAAGTGCAGCGTCTACTATGAGATTTATCGCACAATCCCCCTGTCGATGGGGTGGTAATTGAGTCGCCTTCTTTTTACAGAAGGCGAGAGCCAAATCGACATTTTCGGGAGGAATGCGCACGGTGGAGACCTGGTCTGGACTTTCCACCATAGTAGCACCAACGGAAACCCCTACACACCTACCTGAGCACTCTCGTGACCACCCCGTGAGAGCCCTCTGTGTCCAAGAAAAAGTGGGGTTATGACAAATTAACCAAGGTAGACCCAGCACCACGGAATACGCAGGAGTGTCCATAAGGAAAATACACATTTTTTCCTTGTGACCCCCCTGCGTCACCATACTCAAAGGAGCTGTGGCCTCCCTGATTAACCCTGACCCTAATGGTCGACTATCTAAGGTGTGAACGGGGAAAGGCACATCCACGGGTACAATGGGGATCCCTAAACTATGAGCAAAAGCTTGATCAAGAAATTCCCAGCCGCGCCTGAATCTACTAGCGCCTTATGCTGGGAACGTGGGGGGAAAAAAATCAGGAAAAGTAACAGACACAAACATAAGTGCAACAGAGGGCTCTGGATGAGAATGGTGCCTACTCACCTGGGGTGGCGCCAGAGCACCCTGCCTGCTACCTCAATTCCCAGAGGAACCTACCCGGCACTGACCAGCAGTGTGACCTCTGTGGCCACAGATGGTGCGCGAGCGGGAACCCGCTCCGGTCTCCCTGTGCACCCCCTCTCCCAGTTCCCTGGGTATAGGAGAGGGAGTACGGGAGGATGGAAACACCAGACCCCGATCTGGACGTCCACGAGCAGCCAGCAGGTTGTCCAGCTGGATCGACAGATCCACCAGCTGGTCGAAGGTGAGGGTGGTGTCTCTGCAGGCCAGCTCCAGACGGACGTCCTCACGCAGACTACAACGGTAATGGTCGATCAGGGCCCGGTGATTCCATTCCGCACCGGCTGCCAGGGTCCTAAACTCCAGGGCAAAATCCTGGACGCTCCTCGTCTCCTGCCTCAGACGGTAGAGGCGCTCACCCACCGCTCTGCCCTCGGGTGGATGGTCAAAGAATGCCCGAAAACGACGGGTGAACTCCTCATAATGGTCCGACGCCGCATCATCTCCTCCACACACAGCGCTGGCCCACTCCAGGGCTCTCCCGGTGAGGCACGAGACGAGGGCGAAACTCTTCTCACGGTCAGATGGAACTGGGTGGACCATGGCCAGGAAAAGGTCTAATTGTAGTAGGAAACCCCGGCAGGTGGCAGCACTTCCGTCATATCCCTGAGGCATGGATAGACGGATGCCACCGAGTTCAGGTTGAGAAGGGGCGCTCAGGATAGACCCCGGTTGGGCTGGTGGAGGCGCTGGAAAAACTCCCTGTCTCTCCCAGCGGTCCATATTCTGGACAGCGCGATCCATAGCAGCGCATAGATGGTGAAGCTTCTCCTCATTTTCCTGGACGGGCTCTTCCACCTCCATGTCCGGGGTACCCTCTCCTGCTGACTTCATATTTAGGTCCGAGATTCTGTCATCGTCGTGTGTGTAGGTGGCAAGGAAGTCAGGCGCAGGAGAAACCAACTTGGTATAACTGGAGTAGTTTAATAGATAATAAACTAACACGAACTCCAAAAACCAACATACATAAAATAACATGGCTAAAAATACCCTATGCTAACCAATACAAAAAAAATTACGAAAATCAATAACAAACAAAACAATCTTGGACAAAGACATGAGGGAAAACAGAGGGTTAAATACACAACATGTAACGAATGGGATTGGAAACAGGTGTGTAGGAAAACAAGACAAAACCAATGGAAAATGAAAAATGGATCAGTGATGGCTAGAAGAACGGTGACGTTGATCGCCGAGCACCACCCGAACAAGGAGGGGCATCGACTTTGGCAGAAGTCGTGACAATTTGAGGAGTTTCTCCCATTATTCTCTGAAGATCCTCTCAAGCGCTGTCAGGTTGGTTGGGGAGTGTCACTACACAGCTATTTTCAGGTCTCTCCAGAGATGTTAGATCGGGTTCATGTCCAGGCTCTTACTGGGCCACTCAAGGACATTCATTGTCTTGGCTGTGTGCTTAGGGTCATTGTCCTGTTGGAAGGTTAACCTACACCACAGTCTGAGGTCCTGATTGCTCTGGAGCAGGTTTTCATCAACGATCTCTCTATACATTGCTCCGTTCATCTTTCCCTCGATCCTGACTAGTCTCCCAGTCCCTGCCACGGAAAAACATGCCCACAATATGATGCTGCCGTTAACATGCTTCACGATAGGGATGGTGCCCGGTTTCCTCCAGACATGGCGCTTGGCATTCAGGCTTAAGAGTTGAATCTTGGTTTCATCAGACCAGAGAATCTTGTTTCTCATGGTCTGAGAGACTTTAAGTGCCTTTTGGCAAACTCCAAACGGGCTGTCATGTGGCTTTTACTAAGGAGTGGCTTCCGCCTGGCCACTCTACCATAAAAGCCTGATTGGTGGAGTGCTGCAGAGATGGTTGTCCTTCTGGAAAGTTCTCCAATTTCGACATAGGAACTCTGGAGCTCTATCAGAGTGACCATTGGGTTCTTGGTACCCTCCCGGACCAAGGCCCTTCTCCCCCGATTGCTCAGTTTGACCGGGAGGCCAGCTCTAGGACAACTTCTTCCATTTAAGAATGATGGAGGAAACTGTGTTCTTGGGACATTCAATTGCTGCAACAAAAAAATTTGTACCCTCACCGAGATCTGTGCCTCGACACAATCCTGTCTCAAAGCTCTGCGGACAATTCCTTCGACCTCATGGCTTAGGTTTTGCTCTGACATGCACTGTCTCCTGTGGGACCTTATATAAACAGGTGTGTGCAATTCCAAATCATGTCCAATCAATTGTATTTACCACAGGTGGACTCCAATCAAGTTGTAGAAACGTCTTAAGGATGATTAACTTCTACGGGCTAGGTGGGATGCTAGACCTGCGGGACACAGCCAGTGAAATATCAGGGCGGAAAATTCAAAAACAACAAAATGTCATAATTCAACTTTCTCAAACACACGACTATTTTACACCATTTTAAAGATACACTTCTCGTTAATCTAACCACATTGACTGATTTCAAAAAGGCTTTACAGTGAAAGCAAAACATTAGATTATGTTAGGAGAGTACATAGACAAAAATAATCACACAGACATTTTCCAAGCAAGGACATGTGTCAATAAAACCCAAAACACAGCAAAATGAAGCCCTAACCTTTGACGATCTTCATCAGGTGACCCTCCTAGGACATTACGTTACACAATACATGTATGTTTTGTTCGATAAAGTTCATATCCAAAAACAGCATTTTACATTGGCGTGTGATATTCAGAAAATGCATTCCCACCAAAACGTCCGGTGAATATGCACATCAATTTACAAAAATACTCATCATAAACGTTGACAAAATACATAACAATTATTTTAAGAATTATAGATAGACTACTCCTTTATGCAACCGCTGTGTCAGATTTTAAAATAGCTTTACGGAGAAAGCACATTTTTCAATATTCTGAGCACATAGCTCAGCCATCACGGCGAGCTATTCAGACACCCGCCCAACTCGGGGCAACCTAAACTCAGAGTTAGTATTAGAAATATTGTATTACCTTTGCTGATCTTCGTCAGAATGCACTCCCAGGACTGATACTTCCACAATAAATGTTGTTTTTGTTCCAAATAATCCATATTTATGTCCAAATACCTTCGTTTTGTTCGTGTGTACAAATCACTTATCCTAAGGTATAATGCGCGAGCGCGGAATGAGAGACGAAAGTCAAAATGTTCCATTACTGTTCTTAGAAGCATGTCAAACACTGTTTAAAATCAATCTTTATGGTATTTTTAACGTAAAATTGCGATAATATTCCAACTGGACAATAGCATATTCATTCAAGAAGAAAAAGAAGGAGGGGCGCTCGCGGGACCGAGCATATCCAATCCCTTTGTTGCCAGGCAGACCACTCAGTAACTGAGCTCCTATACTCAGCCCAGTGACAGGAAAATGCTCAAACCACTCCCTGAAGGCTTTAGACAGCCAATGGAAGCCTTAGAAAGTGCAACGTCACCCCACAGTCACTGGAGCTTCTATAGAGAATCAAAAGAAGAACTACAATTCTCAGACTTTTCACTTCCTGCTTGGATTTTTCTCAGATGTTTGCCTGCCATATGTGTTCTGTTATACTCACAGACACCATTCAAACAGTTTTAGAAACTTCAGAGTGTTTTCTATCCAAATCTACTAATACTATGCATATTCTAGTTTCTGGGCCAGAGTAGTAACCTGTTTAAATTGGGTATGTTTTTCATCCGGCCGTGAAAATACTGCCCCCTAGCCCAGACAGGTTAATGGAAACAGGATGTGTCTGAGCTCAATTTTGAGTCTCATAGCAAAGGGTCTGAATGCTTATGTAAATAAGATATTTCTGTTTTTTATTTTTATTTTTAATAAATGTGCACATATTTCAAAAATCTGTTTTCGCTTTGTCATTATGGGTATTGTATGTAGATTGATGAGGTAAAAAGTATTTTATTCATTTTAGAATAAGTCTGTGATGTAACTAAATGTGGAAAAAGTCAAGGTGTCTGAATACTTTCCCGAATGCACTGTACAGTTATATTATTGTAGAATAGGCTACTGATTTCATTGGTCTTGTCAGGCATGATTTATAGCCGCCAATCTTAGTTTGATGCTGTACCTCGTTTCCTTGCTTCAGTGAACAGTAGTTATGCATCCCCCATTCAATTCAGTTTGAGTGTGTAGGCCTAGTGACAGTGGAAAAATAAACCCATAGCTCCAGCACACAATGGAATGTAGGGGTAGTGTATTACAATGTAACATATCTTATAGCACCACGTGTGTATATTTTCATTTACAATTTATTTAATCCATTAAATAAATAATACTAGCACATCAAATTATGTTATTATTGTACACTAGCCTACTCCCCTATCGACACAGGAAATAACATTGTCTACGTGTTTTGGACAATACGTTATCAACTCGATATCAACAAAATGTAATTATTTTCAAATAAACCAAATTTGCCTTAACACAGTTAATCATTTCCTAACAATATCACAACTTAAATATAGCCTACTTACTCCTCAATAGGATCAAGGACATCTCGGTAATTATTTTCATTGTCTCTAACAGGCTGACTACACCGCTCGCGCAGCAAAATAAATGTAGCAATCTATATTATTGAATTATTGCACCCACACTGCTCGCGTGCGCCAACAAGCATCTGCGTCCCCAATGGCTAAAATGGAAGTCAGTTCTATTTGTGACGCAGTTCGCGCTGCAAGTCCTGCCTCTCCCATCTCCTCATTGGTTTATAGAAGCAGGTACCCACGTGCCATCTCCTCATTGGTTATCCCTACGTGGGTGACTGAAAGACGAACAAGGTCGGTGGCGGTAATACACCTAATTTATGAATGTTGCCAATTGCAATATAAAGTCAAGAGAAGATAAAGCCTGGAAGGAGGAGAGATGACTAGAAACGATTCGGTTGACCATTTTATGTGTGGATTAATTGGTGGAGTAGAGGACTTTGTGCATTTCAGGTAAAATAACAACTCAATGTTTATATCCCAGGACATATTAGCTAGCAACAGCAAGCTAGCTAAATAGGACAAATTAGCTAGCAAGTGCAAGCTAACAAGCTAAATTGCCATACATGTTTAATGCTTTTTGACCTGTCCCAAAATTAATATAATTGGTTCAGAGTTTGTTTTGATATTTTAACCTGCGTGTCGTGATCACATTTGGTGTGGGGGGACAAAATAAATGTATGCATGATGGCGCCCAATGGCGCACGCATGCAGACGGTTTGGGTTCCATGTAAGGAAACTATCTGGGGAAGACACTCTCAAAAATCGCATTTGCCACTTGTAAAAAAAACAAACGTCTGTGTCGCCGCCGAGCTCTCAAATACTGTGCCCGTCTCTCACTCTTTGAACGGACACTGTTATTCTGATTCCTTGGGACGTCCGTAACCTGAACCCTAAACTATAACCCTTACCTAACACTAAACGTAACCCTTACCTTAACCATTTTACATTTCTACTTGATTGAGGTAGGGATATCCCAAGGATCCCAAAAAGCACAGGCCCTCTGGGAAAGCCTATGAATTCCTCTATTCAACTGAAAGCCACGGACACAACTCTTATTGGATGTCTGATGTAGGCTACTGGGAACTGGTAACGACACAGTCTGTGATTGGCTAACAACATTTAGATCTGTATACAGCTAGATAAGATAACATCCCATCCCATGAGGTGTTGAGGGAAAGACAGATTACCTATAAATTGGACAAAAAGATTTTCTAGGCAATTAGCGATAACAGGAAATACACAAGCCGTAGGCTACACTATAGCTCAAGGTGGCTACATCGGAATGTCGGCTTGCACGGAAAAAACGGTACATTTCTAACATTTATGGTTGAGATTTAATTAATATAAATATAAAATTTGCAACTTATGACTTTCATTAACACACAGGCGTCACGCAGACGTTGGTAAGGCGTTGGTAAGACGACATCAATCAATCAATCAAATGTATTTATAAAGCCCTTTTTACATCAGCCGATGTCACAAAGTGGTATACAGCCTAAAACCCCAAACAGCATGCAATGCAGATGTAGAAGTACGGAGGCTAGGAAAAATTTCCTAGAAAGGCAGGAACCTAGGAAAAAACCTAGAGTGGAACCAGGCTCTGAGGGGTGGCCAGTCCTCTTCTGGCTGTGCCAGGTGGAGATTATAACAGTACATGGCCAAGATGTTCAAACGTTTATAGATGACCAGCAGGGTCAAATAATAATAATCACAGTGGTTGTAGAGGGTGCAACAGGTCAGCACCTCAGGAGTAAATGTCAGTTGGCTTTTCATAGCCGACTATTCAGAGTTAGAGACAACAGGTGTGGTAGAGAGAGAGAGAGAGAGTCGAAAACAGCAGGTCTGGGACAAGGTAGCACATCTGGTGAACAGGTCAGTGTTCCACAGCTGCAGGCAGAACAGTTGAAACTGGAGCAGCACCACCACAAGGTGGACTGGGGACAGCAAGGAGTCATCAGGCCAGGTAGTCCTGAGGCATGGTCCTAGGGCTAAGGTTCTCTGAGAGAAAGAAAGAAAGAGAGAAAGGAAGGAAGAAAAAGAGAATTAGAGAGAGCATACTTAAAATTCACACAGGACACCGGATATGGCAGGAGAAATACTCCAGATATAACAGACTGACCCTAGCCCCCCGACACAAACTATTGCAGAATAAAAACTGGAGGCTGAGACAGGTGTGGTCGGGAGACACTGTGGCCCCATCCGACGATACCCCAGGACAGGGCCAACCAGGCAGGATATAACCCCACCCACTTTGCCAAAGCACAGCCCTCACACCGCTAGAGGAATATCTTCAAACCACCAACTTACTAACCTGAGACAAGGCCGAGTATAGCCCACGAAGATCTCCCCCACGGCACAAACTCGAGGGGGGCGCCAACCCGGACAGGAAGATGATGTCAGTGACTCAACCCACTCAAGTGACGCACCCCTCCTAGGGACGGCATGGAAGAGCACCAGTAAGCCAGTGACTCAGCTCCCGTAATAGGGTTAGAGTTAGAGAATCACAGTGGAGAGAGGGGAACCGGCCAGGCAGAGACAACATGGGTGGTTCGTTGCTCCAGTGCCTTTCTGTTCACCTTCACATCCCTGGGCCAGACTACACTCAATCATAGGACCTACTGAAGAGAGGAGTCTTCAATAAAGACTTAAAGGTTGAGACCGAGTCTGCGTCTCTCAAATGGCTGACCATTCCATAGAAATTGAGCTCTATAGGAGAAAGCCCTGCCTCCAGCTGTTTGCTTAGAAATTCTAGGGACAATAAGGAGGCCTGCGACTTGTGACCATAACGTACGTGTAGGTATGTACGGCAGGACCAAATCGGAAAGATGGGTGGGTGCAAGTCCATGTAATGCTTTGTAGGTTAGCAGTAAAACCTTGAAATCAGCCCTGGCCTTAACAGGAAGCCAGTGTAGAGAGGCTAGCACTGGAGTAATATGTCCATTTTTTGGGTTCTAGTCAAGATTCTAGCAGCCGTGTTTAGCAGATTTTTGCAATGTTACGTAGATGGAAAAAAGCTGTCCTTGAAACAGTCTTGATATGTCCTTCAAAAGAAAGATCAGGGTCCAGAGTAACGCAGAAGTCTTTCAGTTTTATTTGAGACAACTGTACAAACATCAAGATTAATTGTCAGATCAACCAGAAGATCTCTTTGTTTCTTGGGACCTAAAACAAGCATTGCTGTTTTGTCTGAGTTTAAAAGTAAAACATTTGCAGCCATTCACTTCCTTATGTCTGAAACACAGGCTTCCAGGGAGGGCAATTTTGGGGCTTCACCATGTTTCATTGAAATGTACAGCTGTGTATCGTCCACATAGCAGTGAAAGTTAACATTATGTTTCCGAATGACATCACCAAGAAGTAAAATATATAGTGAAAACAATAGCGGTCCAAAAACGGAACCTTGAGGAACTCCGAAATTTACAGTTGATTTGTCAGGGTACAAACCATCCACAGAGACAAACTGATATTTTTCCGACAGATAAGATCTAAACCAGGCCAGAACTTGTCCCTGTAGACCAATTTGGGTTTCCAATCTCTCCAAAAGAATGTGGTGATCAATGGTATCAAAAGCAGCACTAAGGTCTAGGAGCACGAGGACAGATGCAGACCCTCGGTCTGATGCCATTAAAAGGTAATTTACCACCTTCACGAGTGCAGTCTCAGTGCTATGATGGGGTCTAAAACCAGACTGAAGTGTTTCGTATACATTGTTTGTCGTCAGGAAGGCAGTGAGTTGCTGCGCAACAGCTTTCTCAATATTTTTTGAGAGGAATGGGAGATTCGTTAGTGTTTATATTTTCTGTGTCAAGGTTTGGCTTTTTCAAGACAGGCTTTATTACTGCCACTTTTAGTGAGTTTGGTACACGTTCGGTGGATAGGGTGCCGTTTACTATGTTCAATATAGGAGGGCCAAGCACGGAAAGCAGATCTTTCAGTAGTTTAGTTGGAATAGGGTCCAGTATGCAGCTTGAAGGTTTAGAGGCCATGACTATTTTCATCAATGTGTCAAGAGATATAGTATTAAAAAACTTGAGTGTCTCCCTTGATCCTAGGTCCTGGCAGTGTTGTGCAGAATCAGGACAACTGAGCTTTGTAGAAATACGCAGATTTAAAGAGGAGTCCGTGATTTGCTTTCTAATGATCATTATCTTTTCATCAAAGAAGTTCATGAATTTATCACTGCTGAAGTGAAAGCCATCCTCTCTTGGGGAATGCTGGTTTTTAGTTAGCTTTGCGACTGTATCAAAAATAAATGTTGGATTGTTTTTATTCTCCTCAATTAAGTTGGAAAAATAGGATGATCGAGCAGCAGTGAGGGCTCTTCGATACTGCACGGTACTGTCTTTCCAAGCTAATCGTAAGACTTCCAGTTTGGTGTAGAGCCATATCCGTTCCAATTTTCTGGAAGCTTGCTTCAGGGCTCGGGTATTTTATGTATACCAGGGAGCTAGTTTCTTATGACAAATGTTTTTTGTTTTTAGGGGTGCGACTGTATCTAGGTTATTACGCAAGGTTAAATTTAGTTCCTCAGTTAGATGGTTAACTGATTTTTGTACTCTGAAGTCCTTGGGTAGGCGGAGGGAGTCTGGAAGGGCATCTAGAAATCTTTGGCTTGTCCGAAAATTTATAGCACGGCTTTTGATGATCCTTGGTTGGGTTCTGAAAAGATTGTTTGTTGCAATTGCAAACGTAATAAATGGTGGTCCGATAGTCCAGGATTAGGAGGAAAAACATTAAGATCCACAATATTTAATCCACGGGACAAAACTATGTCCAGAGTATGACTGTGGCAGTGAGTAGGTCTGGAGACATGTTGGACAAAACCCACTGAGTCGATGATGGCTCCGAAAGCCTTTTGGAGTGGGTCTGTGGACTTTTCCATGTGAATTATTTTTTAAAAATATTATCTGCCATGACTACAAGGTTCGATAGGATCCCAGTGAGGAACGCTGTGTACGACCCAGGAGGCCTGTAAACAGTAGCTATAAAAAGTGATTGAGTAGGCTGCATAGATTTTGTCAAAAGACAAAAACTCAGTCATTTTTTTTTGTAAATTGAAATTTGGTATCGTAAATGTTAGCAACCCCTCCGCCTTTGTGGGATGCGCAGAGGATATGGTCACTAGTGTAACCACGAGGAGAGGCCTCATTTAACACAGTAAATTCATCAGGCTTAAGCCATGTTTCAGTCAGGCCAATCACATCAAGATTATGATCAGTGATTAGTTCATTGACAATAACTGCCTTGGAAGTGAGGGATCTAACATTAAGTAGCCCCATTTTGAGATGTGAGATATCACAATCTTTTTCAATATTGACAGGAATGGAGGAGGTCTTTATTCCAGTGAGATTGCTAAAGCGAATACCGCCATGTTTAGTTTTGCCCAACCTAGATTGAGGCACAGACACGGTCTCAATGGGGATAGCTGAGCAGATTACACTGACTGTACTAATGGCAGACTCCACTAACCTGGTAGGCTGGCTAACAGCCTACTGCCTGGCCTGCACCCTATCCTATCTCATTGTGGAGTTAGAAGAGTTAGAGTCCTGTCTATGTTCATAGATAATATGAGAGCATATTAGCTTCGGCTGGTGGAGGTCCTATAGAACCATGTCCAGATAAAGCGTCCGCGGTGAAAAAGTTGAATGAAAAAAGTTGAGCGAGGGGAATTAAAAAAATATATAAATGGTAATTAATTAAAAACTGTAAAGTTGGCAGGTAGCAAAGTAACGTTAGCAACAAACCGCACAGCATCACGTAAACAAGTCCACAAGTTGTGACCGGAAAATGTGAGTTATATGTTCAATGGTAGGCGACAGCACCGTCGTACTGTTGCCTAGGTTTATTGACACGCAGGCGTCACACAGTTATTAGTAAGGCGTTGGGATTATTTCATGTCAGTCAGACGTTCAATGATAACCGACAGCCACACGGTGGTACTGTTGCCTAGGTTGAATTTAGGCCTTTATCACCCCACCATACGTGTGTGGACAGAGCACTGCAGCATGCAACCACAATTGGTTGAGTCCGTGAGTGAGAGGGGAGAGAGCTTTTTACAGGTTGCATTAACTTATCATTATGAGCAAGTGGAAATTTTAAAAGGAAGTTATGGAACTCCCTAATGTACTTCTGTTATGGGGAAAAGTACTCAATGAAACTGACATTTAAATGTGGAGAATAATACATTTGCATCTGTTGGCCGTCAAGTAGCCTATTCATTTATATGCCATTGTAGGCTACTTTAGGCTACCATTTGATACAATACATATGTTGATGTTGAAATGACTATCATTGGAGTCATTGCAAATCAATTTGTGCCACTTGTGTAGCCTACCTGGAGCTGGCAAACGGATTTAATAAATAGCCTATAACTTCAGTGTATTGTTGTTGTAGCCTTGTGCTAATAACCATGTTTAGTTAATTAAATTGGAAGTTATCAAAGCTTTATGGCAATTGCCAATCAGTTGTTAGAACTCATTAGATCGATGGTAACAGTCAGTCATTAGACTACAGATAAAACAAAATAAACACTGGCTGTTCTTGACAAGCATATTCAGTTCATATACATATTATTTATATTTTATTCAGTGATTGAAATTACGACCCCATCCTCAGTAGCCTATTCCAGCAGGATATTGGGAAACACAAGCACTTCTTACCTGAAAATCACCAAACTCTTCATGTTGAATAAATTAGTCTGTTAATTTGAACTAAGCAAGCTGTTAAATCGTTCAGTTTACATCTTCACTACATTTTGCCTAGGCTACTGTTGACTACCTGAAAAAAAGACAAAGGGCCAATCAGGGGCTATAGGCTACCTACATCTACACTATATACAGTGCATTCTGAAAATATTCAGACATCTTCCCTTTTCCCACATTTTGTTATGTTACAGCCTTATTCTAAAATCGATTCAAAAAATGACAAAAATTCTCATCAATCTACACACAATACCTCATAATGACAAAGCAAAAACAGGTTTAGACATTTTTGCTAATTTAATAAAAGTGAAAAACAGATACTTTATTTACATACAGTACCAGTCAAAAATTAAGACACACCTACTCATTCAAGGGTTTTTCTTTATTTTTACTATTGTCTACATTGTCGAATTATTGTGAAGACATCACAACTACGAAATAGCCCATATGGAATCATATAGTAACCAAAAAAAAGTGTTGAACAAATCAAAATATATTTTATATTTGAGATTGTTCAAAGTAGCCACCCTTTGCCTTGATGACAGCTTTACATACTCTTGGCATTCTCAACCAGCTTCCTGAGGTTGTCTGTAAAGTGTGGTGGAGGAGGAATAATGGTCTGGGGCTGTTTTTCATGGTTACAGCTACAGTTGAAGTCGGAAGTTTACATTCACCTTAGCCAAATATATTTCAACTCAGTTTTTCACAATTCCTAACATTTAATCCTAGTAAAAATTCCCTGTCTTAGGTCAGTTAGGATCACCACTTTATTTTAAGAATGTGAAGTGTCAGAATAATAGTAGAGAGAATGATTTATTTCAGCTTTTATTTCTTTCATCACATTCCCAGGCCGTCAATCAAATCAATCAAAGTTATTTATAAAGCCCTTCTTACATCAGCTGATGTCACAAAGTGCTGTACAGAAACCCAGCCAAAACCCCAAACAGCAAGCAATGCAGGTGTAGAAGCACGGCTTTAAGTTGTACTAATTTATTGCCACCGGGGCCCACTGGTGTAAGTGATAAACTGCTTACTGACTGTACACTGTAACATTACTGTATGATTATAGCAGGTTTACTAACACATTAATTCTATTAGCTATGTTGACTTTACTTTACGGTAGCGGTTATGATATGTTTTGGCTTGGAAAGGTTTTTTCACCTGGTCACATACAGCTGTATGCTGTAAGTGTTGTGCATTGAAGTCCATAAGCTAAGGTAAAAGGTGAGATGAGGAGAGCGTATAGATGCGAGAAGGAATACAACTTGGCTGCTATGAAAGTGAACTGTGTTTACTCGTGATCAGGGGTGTATTCATTCTGCCGATTCTGTTGAAAAATGTTTCTTCAACGGAAGCAAACAGAACGAAACGGGGATAAACATACTATACCTGAATTTGTCCAACAGAAACTCTCGTTTGCAACTGTTGGACTAATGATTACACCCTAGATGAGCTAGATGCAGGCAAGAGTGTGCAAGGCACTATTGAATGTTACACTGACCTGAGGGCACCTACAGTATGTTGTAAACTTTCATTCATAGGCTAGGTTGTAGCAAACTCACGATGGGTATAGGGAAAATTTGAGTATCGTGTATGCTTAACTTCTTTGGGATCTGGGGGCAGTATTGAGTAGCTTGAATGAATAAGGTGTCCAGAGTAAACTGCCTGTTACTCAGGCCCAGAAGCTAGGATATGCATATTATTAGTATTTGGATAGAAGACACTCTGAAGTTTCTAAAACTGTTTGAATGATGTCTGTGAGTATAACAGAACTCATATGGCATGCAAAAACCTGAGAAAAATCCAACCAGGAAGTGGGAAATCTGAGGTTTGTAGTTTTTCAAGTGATTGCCTATCCAATATACAGTGTCTGTGGGGTCATATTGCACTTCCTAAGGCTTCCACTAGATGTCAACAGTCTTTAGAACGTTGCTTCAGGCTTCTACTGTGAATGGGGAGAGAATAAGAGCTATTGGAATCAGGTGCCTGGAAAAATGTCATGAGCTCAGTCATGCGCGCAGCCGTGAGAGCGAGCTGAGTTCCTTTTAATTTCTGAAGACAAAGGAATTGTCCGGTTGGAATATTATTGAAGATTTATGATAAAAACATCCTAAAGACTGATTCTATACATCGTTTGACATGTTTCTACAAACTGTAATGCAACTTTTTTGACTTTTCGTCTGGACTTAGTGCATGCACCTTCTGCATTTGGAATAGTGAACTGAACGCGCAAACAAAAAGGAGGTATTTAGACATAAATATGGACTTTATCGAAAAAAAATGAACATTTATTGTGGAACTGGGATTCCTGGGAGTGCATTCCGATGAAGATGATCAAAGGTAAGTGAATATTTATAATGCTATTTCTGACTTCTGTTGACTCCACAACATGGCGGGTATCTGTATGGCTTGTTTTGGTGACTGAGCACTGTACTCAGATTATCGCATGGTGTGCTTTTGCCGTAAAGGTTTTTTGAAATCTGGCACAGCGGTTGCATTAAAAGGCCTTAGCCTTCCCTAAAGTAAATGTAATTAAATCGGCAAACTTATATAGGCCTGCCCTAATAAACTTACTCCTGTCTATAGAAAAATAAATACAAGTATAACAAATAGGCTACTACACCAGAAAGCATGATTTGGCCACAGATTGTTGTGGATTGTTTTTAAATCGCATAGCCTACTGTCGGAAGGGCCCGCAATTTGGGTAGCACACGCTGCTAACACCAAATTGATGATTGAGTTGCAACTGCCATGGAGAGCAGAAGACCCAGCCAGAGGCTACCCTGTAATTTGTGTGGTATTAAATATGGGGCGGAGCAATAAGTTGACCAGAGTGGCCCCGATCAGAAAAAATGACCAATCACACTCCCTCATTTGATTGGTCGACTAGGCGGGCCTTCTGACTTCGTGACTGTGGTAACTAGTGACGACCTGTTCTGGCATGTGTAGGTTCCGTCCCTCTCTTCGCCCCAACCCGGGCTCGAACCAGGGACCCTTGCACACATCAACAACTGACACCCACGAAGCATCGTTACCCATCACGCCACAAAAGCCACGGCCCTTGCAACGCAAGGGGAAACCCTACTTCAAGTCTCAGAGCGAGTGACGTCACTGATTGAAATGCTATTAGCGCGCACCACAGCTAACTAACTAGCCATTTCACATCGGTTACACTCACCCCCCCTTTGACCTCCTCCTTTTCCGCAGCAACCAATGATCCGGGTCACGGCACCAATGTAACACCCCCTCTTAGCCCCAACCTGGGCTCGAACCAGGGACCTTTGCACACATCAACAACTGACACCCCACGAAGCATCGTTACCCATCGCGCCACAAAAGCCGCGGCCCTTGCAACTCAAGGGGAAACCCTACTTCAAGTCTCAGAGCGAGTGACGTCACTGATTGAAACGCTATTAGCGCTCACCACCGCTAACTAACTAGCCATTTCACATCGGTTACACATGGATAACAAAGGTTTTATAACTAACCCAAGATAGACCAGGGCTACCGGATGCGTCACATTTATACATCCGATGTAATATTGGGCTCATTGTTCAATGTGTGTGTGTGTACTCTGTGTACGCACGCTATAACATTACCAATTGCGTCAGCAGTTGCGTTGTGCGTAGCGGGTGGGACAACGCTCGTGTGCACTGCATTGTTGTGGGTGGTGGTGGGGAGCTCGAGCATGCAGTTGCAGACTCCAAAAGGCTCCAAGCTATAGGGAGGAAGCCAATTCAGATCCATGAGCAAATACTTGTATACGCATGATAGAACCCAATCTACTATTTAGCAAGACGCAGAGGGCTCCCAACTGCATTCTTGTCATTTATTACTGAAAAAGCCTGAGCATCTCCCGTTGGATGAGAACATTGTTTACGCGGAATTACAGTCTCTGAGCAGGCCACATCGCCATTGCTTTCAAAGGCTTTTGACAAGCTTCTATCTGTTACAACCAGCAAAGCTGTTTCTAGCTCTGAGGTGTGTGCATTTTATCATGGATTATGAAGAGCGTAGTCGGTCAGTAACTGATTTAATTCTGCATGTGTTATAGGAAGCACAGTACACATTTAAAGGGCTCCGTTGCCTTGTTTTGTTTGACGCCATTTGCTAACGTTAGGTTTTTAGCTAACTAACTAGCATTAGTAGGTACAGTAATGTTATTGTTAGTTACTAGTCCACATTGGCTTCCTCTGTTTGCGCTATTCGTTGGTATCGCTGTTTTCTTTCTTCAGCCAGCTGCTAGTTTGCTAGAAAGAACCATAACATCCTCCGAACGGACCAAATGGTAAATTAAATGCTGCAATTTATCATGGTGCAGTGTATTTATTTATTTATTTCACCTTTATTTAACCAGGTAGGCAAGTTGAGAACAAGTTCTCATTTACAATTGCGACCTGGCCAAGATAAAGCAAAGCAGTTCGACAACATACAACAACACAGAGTTACACATGGAGTAAACAACATACAGTCAATAATACAGTAGAAAAAAATAAGACTATATACAATGTGAGCAAATTATGTGAGATAAGGGAGGTAAAGACAAAAAAATGCCATGGTGGCAAAGTAAATAAAGTATAGCAAGAAAAACACTGGAATGGTAGATTTGTAGTTTGAAGAAAGTTCAAAGTTCAAATATAAATAATATGGTGCAAAGGAGCAAAATAAATAAAATAAATAAATACAGTAGGGGAAGAGGTAATAGTTTGGGCTAAATTATAGATGGGCTATGTACAGGTGCAGTGATCTGTGAGCTGCTCTGACAGCTGGTGCTTAAAGCCAGTGAGGGAGATAAGTGTTTCCAGTTTCAGAGATTTTTGTAGTTCGTTCCAGTCATTGGCAGCAGAGAACTGGAAGGAGAGACGACCAAAGAGGAGTTGGCTTTAGGGGTGACCAGAGAGATATACCTGCTGGAGCGCGTGCTACAGGTGGGTGCTGCTATGGTGACCAGTGAGCGGAGATAAGGGGGGACTTTACCTAGCAGGGTCTTGTAGATGACCTGGAGCCAATGTGTTTGGCGACGATTATGAAGTATAGTTTGGTGGGTGGGGTGCTTGGCTCAGTTGGCTGCCACTCCTAGGTGTAACAAAGTTGGTACAATTTTAAAAGGTTAAAGTAAACACTCCCCTTGCTCTGTGAACAATATGTCCTCTCGGGCATAGCACACGTTATTGATTCGACATTTAGATTGTCTCTAGCAACCCAAAACATTTCCTATGTCTGTGTTGTAACGTTTAGGCTATGTTATTTACTGCGTGATCTCGCACTTAAAAATATTGAAAGATCCATAATAATAACCAGACAGTATAAATATAACCACTCTAAAGCGCAACGCGTTCTCCATACAAACCCATGCAGAGTTTTATTTTGTTAGAACTTCGAATTCAACTCTGATCTTGTTAGTAGCTGCCTGCACTGCAGCAGTGATAATAACGTTAGCAGTTATCTCATACTTTTGCTGTCATGGGAAACCCGAGTTTCTTTTGAACACAAGCCATGCCTTTTCCCCTCTAATATTACTACTATCCTCTTGTCCCTCATGCATTTTAGTGACACTTTTTTTATTCTTATGTCTCAGCAGATGCTCACCCAGTCCCACTCGCGATTTATACATTATAGTTTCTAATGTAAATACATTTCTATAGCATTGTTGAATTTTAAATCCTCAAACTGATATCATACATTGTCGATCAACAGATAGATAGCTGGAAGTTGGCCTATTCAAATTTCTTCACCAGTTGATGCTTGTCTAGAATGTCTTGGTGTTTGTCTCTGTGGTAAAACCAGTCAAAAATAATCTTTGTTTACAGTTTTTTTTACTTAATGACATTGTATTGTGATGGTAATCTATGTCTGCTTCTGTTGTCTTCCTCATGCTTGTTTACTTTATTGTGTAGTAATATAGACTCATCTATGTACCTGTTTCTCTTCTTGCAGCTGTTCAGGTGTCGAAGATGAGGAAGAAGGCTCGGCACCACAGTGTCCCCGTGCCCCAGCGGCCACCCTCCCCAATCCGGCCATCCCCCAACAAACAGACTCTGACCTACGCCCAGGCCCAGCGCATGGTGGACATGGAGATTGACGGCCGGGTGCACCGGATCAGCATCTACGACAAGCTGGACGTGATCTCGGATGATGACCCTACGGCACAGGAGATTATGGAGTGCACCAGCAACAAGGAGAACATGGAGAAGCCTCAGCAAACACTGATGCGCTCCGTCCGGTTAAAAAACAGCCAGGAGAAGAGGAGTGCAGCTGCGGTCGCACAGAACCACACAACACATGGAGCTACAGCAGCACAGGCAGCACCAGCACAGACACTTCCAGAGGCCAAGATCCGGACTGTGGAGTATAACCTTCCAGCTGTCCCCAGGAGGCCCTCAGTGTATTATACGTATGTGGAGAAGACGTCAGAGGAGCTGGATGAGGAGGTGGAGTATGATATGGATGAGGAGGACTACGCCTGGCTGGGAGTAGTTAACGATAAGAGGAGGAGTGAGGGCATCAGTCAGGTAGGCTTTTTCTTTTTAAATTACGCCTTTTCAAAATTTCGAAACGTAACTTCTTATGGGCAGGACGGTAGCGTCCCACCTGGCCAACATCCGATAAAATTGCAGAGTGCGAAATTCAAACTACAGTATTATAAATATTTCACTTTCATAAAATCACAAGTGTAATACATGAAAATAAAGCTTAACTTCTTGTTAATCCAGCTGCTATGTCGGATCTCAAAAAGGCTTTACGCCGAAAGCACACCATGCGATTATCTGAGGACAGCGCCCCGCATACAAAAGCATGAAAAACATATTTCAACCAGACAGGTACGACACGAAAGTCAGAAATAGTGATATAAAAAATGCCTGACCTTTGATGATCTTCTTCTGTTGGCACTCCAAAAGGTCCCAGATACATCACAAATGGTCCTTTTGTTCGATAATGTCCTTCTTTATATCCATAAAACTCAGTTTAGCTGGCGCCCTTCAGCCAATAATCCACCCAGTTTCCCTCCATCAAAATGCATACAAAACAAATCCCAAACATTACTAATAAACTTTTCCAAACAACGTTTATAATCAAACCTTAGGTACCCTAATACGTAAATAAACGATACAATTTAAGACGGAGAATCGTTATTGTCTTTACCAGAGAAAAATACCAAAGAACGCGATCTCTTCCACGCGCTTGGAAACACTACAGCCAAAATGGGACCCACCTAGAAAAACTACAATTCTGGCAAATTTTTCCAAAAACCAGCCTGAAACTATTTTTAAAGACTGTTGACATCTAGTGGAAGCCCTTGGAACTGCAATCTGGGAGGACTTGGCCTTATAATAAAAGTGATAGCCATTGAAAATAGTGGTAGGCTGAATTATTTTTTTTTGGGGGGGGGATGGTTTGTCCTCGGGGTTTCGCCTGCCATATCAGTTCTGTTATACTCACAGACGTAATTTTAACAGTTTTAGAAACTTTCAAGTGCAAATCCAAATCTACCAATTATATGCATATTCTAGCTTCTGGGCCTGAGTAACAGGCAGTTTACTTTGGGCACGCTTTTCATCCGGACGTCAATACTGCCCCCTACCCAAGAGAGGTTAATGATGAGGCTGCTCTCCCGTAGCCTGGGTGCCAGTCAATCCTTTTTGCTGTGGGGCAATGTACTGTGTATTTAAATACTGTATTCTCGACAGTTTATTCTTATCTTTCTACTACTGTACATTGCAATTTAGTTACTCTTTATACAGTGCATATTTATTTATATACTAGATTCTTGATATACAGTTGAAGTCGGAGGTTAGGTTGGAGTCACTTAGGTTGGAGTCATTAAAACTCGTTTTTCAACCACTCCACAAATGTCTTGCTAACAAACTATAGTTTTGGAAAGTTGGTTAGGACATCTACTTTGTACATGACACAAGTAATTTTTCCAACAATTGTTTACAGACAGATTATTTCACTTATTCACTGTATCACCATTCCAGTGGGTCAGAAGTTTACATACACTAAGTTGACTGTGCCTTTAAACAGCTTGGAACATTTCATAAAATGATGTCAAGGCTTTAGAAGCTTCTGATAGGCTAATTGACATCAATTGAGTCAGTTGGAGGTGTACCTGTGGATGTATTTCAAGGCCTACCTTTAAACTCGGTGCCTCTGCTTGACATCATGGGAAAATCAAAAGAAATCAGCCAAGACCTCGGAAAAAAAATTGGAGACCTCCACAAGTCTGGTTCATCCTTGGGAACAATTTCCAAACAGCTGAAGGTACCACGTTCATCTGTAAAAACAATAGTACGCAAGTATAAACACCACGGGATCACATAGCCGTCATACCGCTCAGGCAGGAGATGCGTTCTGTCTCCTAGAGATGAACGTACTTTGGTGCGAAAAGTGCAAATCAATCCCAGAACAACAGCAAAGGACCTTGTGACGATGCTGGAGGAAACGGGTACAAAAGTATCTATATTCACAGAGCCTGAAAGGCCACTCAGCAAGGAAGAAGCCACTGCTCCAAAACCGCCTTAAAAAATCCAGACTACAGTTTGCCACTGCACATGGAGACAAAGATCGTACCTTTTGGAGAAATGTCTTCCGGTCTGATGAAACAAAAATAGAACTGTTTGGCCATAATGAACATCGTTATGTTTGGAGGGAAAAAGGGGGAGACTTGCAAGCCAAAGAACATCATCCCAACCGTGAAGCACGGGGGTGGCAGCATCATGTTGTGGGGGTGCTTTTCTACAGGAGGGACTGGTGCACTTCACAAAATAGATGGCATCATGAGGTGGGAAAATTATGTGGATATATTGAAGAAACATCTCAAGACATCAGTCAGGAAGTTAAAGCTTGGTCGCGAATGGGTCTTCCAAATGGACAATGACCCCAAGCATACTTCCAAAGTTGTGACAAAATGGCTTAAGGACAACAAAGTAAAGGTATTGGAGTGTCCATCACAAAGCCCTGACCTCAATCCTATAGAGAATGTGTGGGAAGAACTGAAAAAGCGTGTGCGAGCAGGGAGGCCTACAAACCTGACTCGGTTACACCTGCTCTGTCAGGAGGAATGTGCCAAAATTCACCCAACTTATTGTGGGAAGGTTACCCGAAATGTTTGACCCAAGTTAAACAATTTAAAGGCAATGCTACCAAATACTAATTGAGTGTATGTAAACTTCTGACCCAATTGGAATGTGATGAAATAAAAGCTGAAATACATCATTCTCTCAACTATTATTCTGACATTTCACATTCTTAAAATAAAGTGGTGATTCTAACTGACCTAAGACGGGGAATCTTTACTAGGATTAAATGTCAGGAATTGTGAAAAACTGAGTTTGAACGTATTTGGCTAAGGTGTGTGTAAACTTCCAACTTCAACTGTAGGTAATGATACAATGCTCTTAATTTTAGAGATGTTCAGGACCAGTTTATTTCTGGCTACCCATACCAAAACAGACAAACTCTTTGTTAAGGGTTTCAGTGACTTCAGTAGCTGGGGTTGCTGATGCGTATATGATTGAATCAGCGGCATACATGGACACGTGCTTTGTTTAATGCCAGTGGCAGGTCATTGATAAAAATAGAAAAGAGTAGAGGGCCTCGAGCGCTGCCCTGCGGTACATCACACTTTACATGTTTGATATTAGAGGAGCTTCTATTTAAAGGTAACCATCTATGTTATGGCAGAGGTTGAAAAGCCATACTACATACAGTCCCAGTCAACAGTTTGGACACACCTAGTCATTCAAAGGTTTTTCTTTATTTTTACTATTTTCTGCATTGTAGAATAATAGTCAAGGCATCAAAACTATGAAATAACACATATGGAATCATGTAGTAACCAGAAAAGTGTTAAACAAATATATTTGTTTATTTTTAATATATTTCATATTTGAGTTTTTTTCAAAGTAGCCACCCTTTGCCTTGATGACAGCTTTGCACACTCTTGGCATTTTCTCAACCAGCTTCACCTGGAATGCTTTTCCAATAGTCTTGATAGTGAGAACCCCTTGAAATGAGTAGGTGTGTCCTAACGTTTTTGACTGGTACTGTATGTTTTCTCAACAGGTTATTGTCAATAATATCAAAGGCTGCAATGATATCTAACAGTACAGCTCCCACAATCTTCCTATTGTCAGTTACTTTCAACTATCTTCAGCCATTCGTTAGTGCAGCACATGTTGAGTGCCCTTCTCCATAAGCATGCTGAAAGTCTGTTGTTAATTTGTTTACAGAGAAATGGCATTGTATTTGGTCAAACACAAAGTTTTCCAACAGTTTGCTAAGAGCTGGTAGCAAGCTGATAGGTCTGCTGTTAGAGCCAGAAATGGCCGCTTTACCACTCGTGGGTAGCGGAATGACTTTGCCTTCCCTCCAGGCCTGAGGACAAAGACTTTACTCTAGGCTCTGATTTTAAAGATATGACACATAGGATTGGCTGTTGAGTGAGCTACCATCCTCAGCAGCTTTCCATCAAAGTTGTCAATGCCAGGAGGTTTGTCATAGTTGATTGATAACAATATTGTTTCCACCTCTCCCACACTAACTTTACAAAATTCCAACTTACATTGCTTTTCTTTCAATATTTGTCTTTTTATGTTTGAGTATGATGGCTCACTGTTCGTTGTTGGCATTTCCTGCCTAAGTTTGCCCACTTTGACAATTAAGTAATCATTAAAATGATTGGCAACATTGGCTTCAGAAACTACCAGAAACCTATTTAACACGGAGCGTTTGATCTGTTCTCTTCTACCATTTCTTGCTGGCAAAGTACCAGGATGTTGTCTCTGGTTTTTAATATAAATTTGGATAACTGAATCTGAATGCTAAGGTGTGACCATTTTACTCGCATATACACCAGATATGCAAGTATTTATTTCTGCTTTTGTTTGTTTCGTCGCATTACCAGTGGGTCGGAGGTTTGCATACACTCAGTTGGTATTTGGTAGCATTGCCTTTGAATTGTTTAGCTTGGGTCAGGCGTTTTGGGTGGCCTTCCACAGGCTTCCCACAGTGGGTTGGGTGAATTTTGGCCCATTCCTCCTGGCAGAGCTGGTGTAGCTGAGTCAGGTTTGTGGGCCTCCTTGCTCACATGCGCTTTTTCGGTTCTGCCCGCGAATTTTCTAACAAGGACATTGAGTTGATGCCGGAGAGTAGTGAGTTGCAGTAGTCAAGACTAGAGGAGATGAATGCATGTATGAGGGTTTCAGCGTCAGGAGAGGGAGGACCTGGCTTTGGCCAAGCACTCAGATATCGCCAGTGACCTGGTGTCAGGATGTTATGTGCTTCGCAGTTCTTTGTTTTATTGGCGGAAACTAGATATAAACTATAGCTAGATCAGGAATTAACCGTAACCTCTAACCCCTAGTTAGTCACACCATCATACCATATAGTGTGCTTAGCCATGCTAACCTGCTATGACGTAGTCATGCTGGGTCACATGATATCCCTTGCCTCAGGACATCCCTTTGCCTGGTTGATGAGTGTTGAAGTGGGATACTATTGTAGTTATACAGTATAACTGCATGGTAGCATGGCTTTTTCTTTAACATGGTCTTGGTACAGTGGAGTTGATATGCTAGGAGCCTGAATTGATTAACAATAAACCTACACTGACTCAGTAACTATTAGATTCCCTTCTAGAATGCAGAATACGTTGCGTGGAAGCGGCGCAGGTCCTAATCCAGGCACTTGTCATCTCCCGTCTGGATTACTGCAACTCGCTGTTGGAGGGGGCTCCCGGCCTGTGCCATTAAACCCCTACAACTCATCCAGAACGCCGCAGCCCGTCTGGTGTTCAACCTTCCCAAGTTCTCTCACGTCACCCTGCTCCTCCGCACACTCCACTGGCTTCCACTTGAAGCTCGCATCTGCTACAAGACCGTGGTGCTTGCCTACTGAGCTGTGAGGGGAACGGCACCTCCGTACCTTCAGGCTCTAATCAGTCCCTACACCCAAAGAAGGGCACTGCATTCATCCACCTCTGGCCTGCTCGCCTCTCTACCTCTGCGGAAGCACAGTTCCCGCTCAGCCCAGTCAAAACTGTTCGCTGCTCTGGCACCCCAATGGTGGAACAAGCTCCCTCACGACGCCAGGACAGCGGAGTCAATCACCACCTTCCGGAGACACCTGAAACCCCACCTCTTTAAGGAATACCTGGGATAGGATTAAGTAATCCTTCTAACCCCCCCCCCCAAAATATATAGATGTACTATTGTAAAGTGGTTGTTCCACTGGATATCATAAGGTGAATGCACCAATTTGTAAGTCGCTCTGGATAAGAGCGTCTGCTAAATGACGTAAATGTAAAATGTAAATGTGATGTGATTTTAAAATATTTTGCTGTCTCATTGGTTATTTAGCTATGCATTATAGAAGGTAAGATCATTTGTATTGAGGTCTTGTAATTCTGCAAGTATAAGGATGATGTGCTTTAGGAATGGTTCTGGTGTTTTTATTCAAGATGTACAATTCCCTCTTCATATTACATTGTGATCTATATAATGTTATGCTTTCTGTGTTTTCTCACTGTATTCTTCAACAGGGGACAAATCATTACCTCCCAAATTGGAACCCTCTGACTCCCTTCCTCCTTTCCTGCACTTCGAGAGTAACTCAGAACCCCCTACCCTTAAACCCATCCACCCCAACCCCACTCCGGACAGCAAGGTCAAATTTGACCGGGAGAAACCCAACAACACTTCCTTAAACACTACCAAGACCCTTCTCAATGGCCACTCTGAGAACCAGAACCCCCTGCTTCTCTTAGAGGGGGGCGTGAGTGTGGTGGCCACCTCCACCCTGACCCAACCCTCGGGGACGACTGTCAATCTCCGCACTGCCGTGCTCTTCAGAAAGTACAAGACCTCTAGCCCTGGGAAGACCCAGGGGGGGAGAGGAGGCGGCGAGGCCCAGACAGGGTGCCCTCAGCTGGGCACCAAGACCTTCCTGTCGGTGATGATCCCCAGGCTGGAGACCCTCCTCCACCCCAGGACCAGGAAGAGGAGCCACAGTCCCAGTGTGGGGGTCAGTGAGGGGGGTGGAGACTGGGAGGACAAGTCCCCTGTCAAACACATTGACACAGGTAAATAGGGTTCTTCTCACTTGTCAGAAAATAAAGTGCTTATCTTAATGGGACTCTTAAATAGAGCATGAATAAGAAGTAGAAAATTATCTTCACAGACTTGTGAATTAAGAGATCAGGTTCCCCTTGTCTATGTAATCTTATTAATTATAATCTAAAAGACTAAACTGATCCCAGATCAGCACCCCTACTGAGACGCTTCATGAATAAAGGTTCAAATGTTGTAGGTCTATGCTATAGTTGGTTTATGTGTAGTATACTGACTCTGCTGTACTGCTCTGTGTTACTCGCCTCAGGCCTGTCTAATGGTTTTGTGATGGAGGAGGTAATTGATGAAGGGAAGGAGCTAAGTGCCAGCAGGCCTCTAGAAACCAGGAGACGGTGTGCCTCTGAGTCCAGCATCTCAACTAGTTGTAGTCTGCTGGGCAGCACCAGGTAGGCACATGCATATACCTCACAACAGACCTGGGTTCAAATAGAATTAGTCTTTCAATTACTTAAACTGAGCTTGATTGAGCCCGCCTGGCACAATGGAACCACTAGAATAGACCCAACTGTGGAAACACAGGCAGGCTCAATCAAACACTCTAAGCAATGTAGGCACGGCATCTCTAGCTCGTACACTTTTCACTTCTGAACATGGTGGTACTTGGTAGTTCAACTATGTAGTCTGGTAATTTCTCTATAGTGTGTCATGTAGAAGGCAGTCTGACTCAGTGTGGATGCCTTTTCCTGATTTCAGCAGCACCCTCAGTCTTCCAACATGTGGTAAGGGCAAACCGGCCCTGGTTCGAAGAAACACAGTGGATGATAAGAACGAGCTCATTGCCTGTATAGAAACCGGGAACTTTGCCAGAGCTGCTAGGATTGCTGCCGGTAAGTTGTTGGTCTTGATTGTTAATCATACAGGAAAATGGAGACTGTGGAGGCAAGTCTGTTTGTGTGTATTGTATCAGATGAGGTCTGGCTAAGAGTCAGAGAAGTAGATGTTCTGCTATAGGGCCAGGAGTTTTGAGGCAGCTTTTGAGGCATTGTTCCTTTACTGGCATTTTCAGCATGATCCACTAGGTTTGCTGCAGGTACAAAATCCGAGGAAATTGTATTTAATTGACACAAACTGTCTCCACTCAATCAATGTCTTGTTGTGCGTGTGTGTTTGGTGGGGGGATCACCTAAGCCATGGGAAGCCATTGACAGTCGCTGGATCCAGGTTCGAATCCCAGTCTGGGCTACCCCCCCAAATTTTCTACAATATACTTCCATGGTTGGTTTAATTGACTCTCCCTTTTACGGTCCCTAAGTTACCTATTTTTAGCTACTACTTCCAAGTCTGTAGGGAGGATCAGATTGAGCAAAGTGAGATGTAGAATCACTGATCTACAAATAGTATTCTCTGCAAAATAATAGGTTTTGTGTGATTTATGATTCGCAGAGCTACTCCTCCCCTGGCTTAAGTAATCCCTCCTGCCAAACACACATCCAGACATTGTTTGATTGATTGGAGACAGCTTGTGTCAATTACGGAACATTTCCAAGGATTTCCTACCTGCAGCAACACTAGTGGACAATGCTGGAAATACCAGTAGAAGCACAGTACCTCAATGTGCCCCAAAACTCTTGGCTCTAGCTTTAGAGCCTCGAGTTTTTTTCTCAGTAGTATACTACGATGCAAGCGAGATAAACATAAATTAAAGTCATTCTATTCATGATTTACAGTCCAAATTGTATTTTTGTATTATCACATTTTTCAGTGAGTTGTGATGTATTTAACCTGTATGTGTTGACGCTGTCACTATTAGCATGGCTCTGGAAGTGTTTTGCTATATTTACAGTGAACCCCTCCTAACTTGATTGTTGTTGTTATTCCTGCATCCATAGAAGTTGGCAATAACAATATTTGGATGCCTGCTAGTGCTGCAACAGTTGTTCTGGAACCTCTAAAGCTAGTTTGGGCAAAATCTTGCGGATACCCTTCCTATCCTGCCTTGGTGAGTGACAGTGAGCGTATGTATGACACCTGACTATCTAATTCTCACTTCTCAGTGCTTGCTACCAGGGCCTACAACTAACTTTTTGTTTACCTGCCACTCAGATTTTTTAGGAGCCAAAATATATATTTTTTGCCTTACAACAAACACAAATCAAAATGTATAAGTATGCTTAGTTGTGTTTCTAAATCAAGGAATGTGTATTACTAATAGGAAGTAATGTTGTATTGCTCAATTTAATATTTTGTGACCTGAGTCTTCTCATCAAAATATCACAAATGAGACAAATGTTCAGCTGCCCCTTTTAAGCTTACCGTGGCAATGGGGCCACTCAAGTTGTCACATGTGCCACAAGGCATCTGCATGCTAAGCTAGGCGAACGAAACGAGTGTGCTCGCATACTCCCTTAAAATAAATTTGCTTGAAAAGCTAGACTTCGGCTACCGACTTCGGCTTGCCTCATACAAAAAAAATAACAGAAATGTCACAATGTCGTCATAATATATGCACAAGCTGTTCTGGCTGGGAAACATGCAGATGCCTTTAGTGGTGCGTGACTCTAGGATTTTTGGAGTCAACTCGACTGCTGTGGTTAGAGTCAAGAGTCGACTCTTGCTCAACTCCCAAAAGGAGCTGAAACTGACACACGTACGCACCTCATTATTGCTGCATCCTACTAGGAAGACTACATTTGCGTTCTAGAGGACTGATATGAACATGATGGTGCCCATTTGTTCATTAACTTAGCCTATAAAAGTCCCATTTAATTTGTTTTATTTTTATATAGGTGATGTGTAGGAACTACAATATTTTGGTGATATTTATGCTGTACACAGCCTTGACGATCCCATGTGATGATGCTGCACGTTCTACGCTTATAAGTCCATTCTTTGCCATGTTATAGCGCTATTCGGACGGGTATTACTAGAGACGTTGGTTATGTAATTATTATCCAAGCATGTGCGTTATTCCAGAAGACGATTCACACAGGATTACTCCAAACTGCCCCTTGTAATTATTTTTTTCCCCTCAAATTTAATTGACTCTTGATGGAAGCCTGGAGGTTTTTATTCTAGGCATGAAGATATGTCATAGTCATGTCTAGACTATAATAGGCTATACTGATAACTCATGCTTTGCTGCCAAATGTATGCAGTGCCTTCAGAAAGTATTCACACCCCTTGACTTTTTTCACATGTTGTTGTGTTACAGCCTGATTTTAAAATTGATTTAAATTGTGATTTGTTGGTCACTGGCCCATAATGTCAAAATTGAATTATTATTATTATTATTATTATTTTATTTTTTTACATATTAATACAAATGAAAAGCTGAAATGTCTTGAGTCAATAAGTATTCAACCCCTTTGTTATTGCAAGCCTAAAAAGGTTCAGGAGTAAAATATTGCTGAACAAGTCACAAAAGTTGCATGGTGTGTTTAACATAATTTTTTTAATGACTTCCTAATCGCTTTAGCCCACACATACAATTATCTGTAAGGTCGTGCAGTGCATTCTAAACACAGATTCAACCACAGACCAGGGAGGTTTTCCAATGCCTTGCAAAGAAGGGCACTTATTGGTAGATGGGTACAAATAAAAAAGCTGGTATTGAATACCCCTTTGTGCTTAGTGAAATTATTCATTACACTTTGGATAGGGTATCAATACACCCAGTCACTACAAAGACACAGGCATCCTTCCTAACTCATTTTCCGAAGAGGAAGGAACCTTTAAAACAGTTAGAGTTAATGGCTGTGATAGGAGAAAATGGTGGATTGATCAACATTGTAGTTACTCCACAATATTGACCTAATTGACAGAGTGAAAAGAAGGAAGCCTGTACAGAATAATATTCCAAAACATGCATCCTGTTTACAACAAGGCACTGAAGTAATACTGCAAAAAATGTGCCAAAGCAATTCACTTTTTGTCCTGAGTACAAAGTGTTATGTTTGGGGCAAATCCAATACAACACATGACTGAGTACCACTCTCCATATTTTGGTGGTTGCTGCATCATGTTATGGCTATGCCTGTATTCATTAAGAACTGGGGAGTTTTTCAGGATAAAAAAATAAATTGGATGGAGCTAAGCACAGGAAAACCTTTTTCAGTCTGCTTTCCACCAGACACTGGGAGATGAATTCACCTTTCAGCAGGACAATAACCTAAAACAAAAGGCCAATTTTACACTTGAGCTCCTTACCAAGAAGACAGTGACTATTCCGGAGTGTCCGAGGTTACAGTTTTGACTTAAATCTACTTGAAAATCTATGGAAAGGCCTGAAAATGGTTGTCTAGCAATGATAAACAACCAATTTGACAGAGCTTAATGGGCAAATGTACAATCCAGGAGTGGAAAGCTCTTTTGATACTTACCCAGAAAGACTCAGCTGTAGTCACTGTCAAAGGTGCTTCTACAAAGTATTGACTCAGGGGTGTGAATAATTATGTAAATGTGATTTTATGTAATTTAATTTTCAATAAATTCGCAACATTTCTAAAAACATGTTTTGGCTTTGTCATTATGGAGTGTTGATGGGTGAGGAGAAATCTATTTAATCCATTTTGAATTCAGGCTGTAACACAACGAAATGTGGAATAAGTCAATGTATATGAATACTTTCTGAAGGCACTGTATGTGTCCCCATAATATTTAAATTGATTAAGTGTGATCATAATCATTATTTTAGCGATCCATGGTAGGCGTCCTTTCTAATAACAATGCACCCCATCCTGATGATTTAAGTTGCTGGACCATATTTGTATTTATGGATGAGAAAGTGAACTTGCCATTTCCAACAAGTTTAGTGGGGATGCCCTGCTTTGCGATCGATTGCCTAGGACAGAGTTCTCCAACTGTGTTCCTGGCGAGGTACTGTCCTGTAGGTGTTCACTCCAACCCTAATATATTGCATCTGATTCAATAGTTAGCTGGTTGATAAGCTGATTCAGGTTAGTTTACAACTGGGGTTGGCGTGAAAACCTACAGGAAGGTAGCTCTCCAGCAACAAATCAAATCAAAGTTTTTTTTGTCACGTGCGCCGAATACAACAGGTGTAGACCTTACAGTGAAATGCTTACTTACAGGCTCTAACCAATAGTGCGAGGAAAAAAAAGGTGTGTGTGTGTGTGTGGGTAAGTAAAAGAAATAAAACAACAGTAAGAAGACATTTGAAAATAAGAGTAGCAAGGCTATATACAGACACTGGTTAGTCAGGCTAATTGAGGTAGTGTGTACATGTAGGTATGGTTAAAGTGACTATGCATATATGATGAACAGAGAGGAGCAGTAGTGTAAAAAGAGGGGTTGGCGGGTGGTGGGACACAATGCAGATAGCCCGGTTAGCCAATGTGCTGGAGCACTGGTTGGTCGGGCCAATTGAGGTAGTATGTACATGAATGTATAGTTAAAGTGACTATGCATATAAGATAAACCAAGAGTAGCAGCAGCGTAAAAGAGGGTTTGGGGGGGGGCACATAATGCAAATAGTCCGGGTAACCATTTGGTTACCTGTTCAGGAGTCTTATGGCTTGGCGGTAAAAACTGTTGATAAGCCTTTTTGTCCTAGACTTGGCACTCCGGTACCGCTTGCCATGCGGTAGAGAGAACAGTCTATGACCGGGGTGGCTGGGGTCTTTGACAATTTTTAGGGTTGGAGAGCCCTGACTTAGGACATCAACAGCCAGCCAGGGTTTTATTAAATAAGCATTTGGCGATGTTTAACTTCAATTCACTGGCACCATGAATAATAGCTTAGCCATTGATAGCCTATTATATACTTTAATGTACTTTTGGTGAATTTATGAGGCTTTGAAAGACAAGACATTGCGAGATACAGATTACCAAGATATAGCCTATGTGCACGTTTGTCTGCCTGACTCGATCCTCTCTCTCCCTCGCTGGCTCGCCTGGTCTTTCTCTTTGCTAGGAAAAACGCAACTGTGTGTTTTAGTCTTTTGGTCTGTTTCGTGTAGAATAGCTCAGTCTCCTCCTTTTATAGCCCCTACTAGTGAATTTGCGCGAGACATTGCAGGACACCGCATTGCGATCAGTGGCGATTTTAGGATGGAAATCTTGGTGGGGCAATCTCAAAACATTTTTTTAGATGCATGCCACAACACAACTCTAAACAATACATTAATTGGACTATAATGGTGACAAACGGTGCCCACACACTGTTTGGGCCTACATTAAGCTGTCCCAATTGCAGTCCCAACACCTTACCGCTGTTACACTCGGCTATCAGACGAGCCTTGTCTGGCAGCAAAACCGTTCATTCAGCCTCATTTACTGCCTTTTAAAAAACATAGCTGATATGGTTGACTTGCTTAAACATATGTGGTTTCTGACAATTGAGATGTATAAACTATTGCATCAGGGGACGCCGAGTGGAGAAGAGGCAATTAATGAGCGAGGTAGGACAAACTTAGTCAATATAACTTTGTTCAGCACTTTTAAAATGTACAGCAACAGAATTCAGAACATGGGCCGTTCTTACAGTATTCTCCCTCTACAACAAGTCAGAACTGTAGGATAAATAAAGGGGGCATATAAGCAGACAATGAAAGCTCTTACAATATTTGATTATGACATTTTGTTAAACAGGCTATAAACTACGTGCACCACCAAGTCAGAACATTAGGCTAAATTATGAGGGGAAAAGGGACCAAATTATTAGCGTGAGGCACATGGGCAACTAACAGCTTACTACACAACATACACTTAGTATTACTTTCTTAGCTACAGTATACATATCTCCTTGACATATTACATTATTTATGCAGCAGCATACAATACATTTTGGACTCACTTTGGTGTGCTGTGCTCACTTGAACAGGAAGGTGGTGTGGCGGTCTTTCTTGTGGGCAAATTTTGTCATCAAAGTCTGGCATTCTCTGGATTTATGGTAGAAGTCATGCTGGATTGACAGCATGGTCAATGTTGAATGTTTATCCTTTTAAGCTTGGAAAGAGACCCTTAAACCCAGACTTGGACCACACATCCACTCCACTGAACAGCAGGCTTTGTGATTGCTTTGCCAGTTAGCCACTTATTCCTTCCAAACCACTCGTTGTTGAATTTGCTATTTCCAACTTGTTGTGTAATGTTTATTGCCGATGAGCGCCAATACTTTTTATCTATAATTTCTCTTTATTTGAAAAGGATTTGACAGTAGATTGTTAACGTGATTCATGATGACTGCTAGGTAAGATTTTGAAAGTATGACGTTGACATATCAATCAAAGCTACTGTAGATATAACGTGATTTGACGTCATTTTATCTGTCAAATTTATCTGTCGTTTTATCTGTCATTTTATCTGTGGCTCTCCCTGTAGATTTTGCGGTGACGTGGTGTCCCAATGAGTGACAGAACACTGAGCCAATCACTGTGCAACAAGAGAAGATTACCAACCCCTATGCTCCGTATTTTCTGCTGGCTGCCCCACCACCACAGAAAGCACTGAGCTAGGCTGAAACACCTGCATTTTGGAGCTGCATTACTGAAGAAAGAAAAAAATAGTCCGCTTGTATGCGGCCTTACTAACTCAATTATCTTTTTTCATTGTTTGCAAACTGATATGGGACCTGTATTAATGCCAGAATAACATACTCTGAATGACGGGTATCACTGGTTGCGATAGCCTGTACATCTTTTGATTACCAATGCACTGTTCAGACTCTGCCTGGTGGCCGACATGCCAGACTGCCCATCCCCTCTCGCTCCCTTCCTCGTTAGCTCGCTCTTTCTTTGCTGTGATAGATGCAAGAGTTTTTGTTCCCGGAAGTAGCCACGCCAACTAGTTTCCTCCCTTGCAAAAATACTGAATCTTAGGAGTCGACTAGTCGATGCCTGACACCCAGAAATGTGAGTCGACACCGGGAAACAACAGGCAAGGAGTCGAGGAATTGATTCTAGTGTTCCTGTGAGAATCTGACTAGTAGAGGCTGACAACGTCTCTTGCTCTTCCACAGTGGAAGCAAACTCGCATTGAAAAACAACCTAATTTGTGAACTAAACAATGTAAATATATAAGAAACAAGAAGATAAAGTCTCACTGTAGTAGTTAGACCAACTTTTATGCCTGTTCCCATTGCTTCTAAAACAAACCTTTCAGCTCTTCACTCGCAGTGCACACAGCCCTCCAACCAGGCAGTGTTGCTTCGCGAGTTGAGATAGCTATAACGTTACGATTCCTATTTGTTTGTGCATTGCCATATATGAAACAAAACAGAATAAGTACTTTAAACAGCTACAGCCCCATTTATTTTTCTATAAATCACTACTCACACGTGCCAATACTTGACTTTGACCAATGTGGCTGGTGAATTAGAAATTCGTACCAGCCAATGCCAAGAACTACCCGCATTTGGTGGGTGTTTAATTTTAGGCCATGCTTGCTACCCCCTTCATCAAATCTTGAGTGAGTGAGTGATGTTCAAGTTTTGTCTTTGCCTTTCATGGTAGAATAAATCCTAGGTCCATATCTTCCAAGTCCTCTAGATGGTGCCATTGTCAAATAAACAGGTCTGATTTGACCTTAGTTTGAGAGGACGAAGTGGATGCACCTCTTTTCAACACAAGCACGAGCATGTGTGTGTTTGAGCATGTGTATGCAAGTATACTGTGCCATAACATTCCAGACACCACTCCCTAGTAAACCTGGTACACCTCTTCCACCACGTTAGATCGTTGACCCCCACATGCCCCGGGTGGGATGCCAGCACAATGGGGTGTCTATCCCCATGCCTCCCCTCGGCGTCCTCCGGGTCGGAGAACGGATGCAGTACAAGAACGAAGAAAAACTGTTCCTCGTCCTATTCTTCGACAACAAACGCAGCTGGTAAGACACAAATCCTATGTTCTCCAATACTAAATGCTTTGAAAGGGATTTTTGGTTGTTGTTGATAGCAACATACATGGATACACCATTTTGCAATCTACATTTGCAATATTAAGTGTTATTTCAATACATGCTGTGAATTTTCATACACAACCAACAGACAACACAAAGAACTCAAATCTGAATTATAAGTTCTACATTTTAGCAGATTTGTATCAGAAGAAATGTAGCTGAATTTGATTTCATTATTCTCTCTTCTCAGGCAATGGCTTCCTAAGTCTAAGATGGTCCCTCTGGGGATCGACAAGACCGTCGACAAGATCAAGATGATGGAGGGCAGAACATCCAGCATCCGTAAGGCTGTTCAGACTGCCTTCAAACATGCCATGAAACATCTTAGCATCGTTCAGGATGAACCGGTCAGCGACATGAGCGACGTGGACTAACACACACACACACCCAACCCTTGAATTACTGCTCATGGTCTTGTCCCGGACCTGAGCCTGGCCTACACTCCTTCCTTCTCCTCTTTTTCAGTCTTTCCAAAGGTCTATGCTGGCTGTGTTTACCAGGTGCCTGGCTACCCCCCTGGCTTGGTATGGTGCCCCCTTCCACGTCAGCCCTCGCCCGCTGGTCTGACGACTGCTGCTTTAAAGAATGTCCCCCAGTTCCCCTCCTATCTACTTTTCTCCATGGTCGTGTTCAAGATGCACCAAATGGAAGAAAACAACTCACTCGTCTCGCCTTATCAGTGGTGGAAAAAGTACCCAACTATCATTCTTGAGTAAAAGTAAAGACAATAGAAAATGTCTCAAGTAAGTCACCCAGTAAAATTCTACCTGAGTATTTGGTTTAAAATATACTTAAGTATCAAATTCCTTATATTAAGCAAACCAGATGGCACCATTTTATTTTTAAAAATATATATATTTACGGAAAGCCAAGGGCACACCAACATTCAGACATAATTTACAAATGAAGCATGTGTGTTTAGTGAGTCCCCCAGATCAGAGGCAGTAGGGATGACCAGGGATGTTCAGTTGAATTTCACTATTTGCCTGTCTTGCTAATAAGAATTCAAAATGTAACAAGTACTTTTGGGTGTCAAGGAAAATGTATGGAGTAAAACGTACATTATTTTCTTTAGCAATGTAGAAGTAAAAGTAGTCAAAAATATAAATAGTAAAGTACAGATACCCCAGAAAACGACTTAAGAAAAAATACTTGAAAGTACTACATAAATGCTTTAATCCACTGCACCTTATGCCATTTATTTCCACTCAAAACTACCTACTACATTTTTTATGTTAACTCTGTAAATAACTGCAATATTTGTCTGACACACTAACTTATTTTGTAGATTGAATGAAATTTGTACTGTACAATGGATTTTCTTACTTCACCAAAAAGTATAAATACTAGTATATAAGCACTACGGTGTGGTATTTCGAAGTGCTATGAAGATAAGACAAGTGTAAAAAGCCTTAGCAGTATAAAATAATGGGGAATTTTTTAAAAAGTATATCCTTTTACATTTTTTGTATTTTAAGTTATTGAAGTTTATAAAATATAAACTTCCCTTTGGCATTAGTCCTTCTGTAATCAAATTTTTTCACTTTTTTTTTTATTTATTTAAAAAAAAAAAAATTACACAATAGTTTTACAATATTTTTGTTTGTCCGTAGTATTCAGACCCCTTGACTTAATCCACATTTTGTTAGGTTACAGCCTTATTCTAAAATTGATGAAATTGTTTTTCCCCCTCAATCTACACACACTACCCTGTATTGACAAGACAAAAACAGTTAAAAAAAAAATACATTTTTAGTAATATTACATTTACATAAGTATCCAGACCCTTTATCCAGTACTTTGTTGAAGCCCCTTTGGCAGCAATGACAGCCTTTTCGTCTTCTTGGGTATGACGCTACAAGCTTGGCACACCTGTATTTGGAGTTTCTCCTGCTCTTCTCTGCAGATCCTCTCAAGCCCTATCAGGTTGGATGGGGAGCGTTGCTGCACAGCTATTTTCAGGTCTCTCCAGAGATGTTCGATCGGGATCAAGTCCGGGCTCTGGCTGGGCCACTCAAGGACATTCAGAGACTTGTCCCGAAGCCACTCCTGCGTTGTCTTGGCTGTGTGCTGAGGGTCGTTGTCCTGTTGGAAGGGGAACCTTGGCCCCAGTCTGAGGTCCTGAGGTCTCTAGAGGAGGTTTTCATCAAGGATCTCCCATCTTTCCCTCGATCCTGACTAGTCTCCCAGTCCCTGCTGCTGAAAAACATCACCACAGCATGATGCTGCCACCACCATGCTTCACCGTAGGGATGGTGCTAGGTTTCCTACGGACGTGACGCTTGGCATTCAGGCCAAAGAGTTCAATCTTGGTTTCATCAGACCAGAGACTCTTGTTTCTCATGGTCTGAGAGTCTTTAGGTGCCTTTTGGCAAATTCCAAGCGGGCTTTCATGTGCCTTTTACAGAGGAGTGGCTTTCGTCTGGTCACTCTACCATAAAGACCTGATTGGTGGAGTGCTGCAGAAATGGTTGTCCTTATGGAAGGTTCTCCCATTTCCACAGAGGAAGTCCAGAGCTCTGTCAGAGTGACCATTGGGTTCTTGGTAGCCTCCCTGACCGAGACCCTTCTCCCCCTATTTGTCAGTTTGGCTGGGCGGCCAGCTCTAGGAAGAGTCTTGGTGGTTCCAAACTTCTTCCATTTAAGAACGATGGAGGCCACTCTGTTCTTGGGGACCTTCAATGCTGCAGAAATGTTTTGGTACCTTTCCCCAGATCTGTGCCTCGGCACAATCCTGTCTCGGAGCGCTACGGACAATTCCTTCCACGTCATGGCTTGGTTTTTTCTCTGACATGCATTGTCAACTGTGGGACCTTATATAGACAGGTGTGTGCCTTTCCAAATGATGTCCAATCTATTGAATTTAACACAGGTAGATCCAATCAAGTTGTAGAAACAGCTCAAGGATGATCAATGGAAACAGGATGCACCTGAGCTCAATTTCAAGTCTCAAAGCAAAAGTTCTGAATGCTTATGTAAATAAGGTATTCCTGTGTTGTTTTAATACATTTGCAAAATTTCAAAAACCTTTTTCACATGGCCATTATGGGGTATTGTGTGTAGATTGCTCAGGATTTGTTTTAATTTAATCAATTTTATAAATAAGGCTGTAACGTAACAAAGTGTGAAAAACGTCAAGGGGTCTGAATACTTTCCGAAGGCACTTTGTCTGTATACAGCTCTGGAAAAAATTAAGAGACCACTTCAAAATGATCAGTTTCTCTAGTTTTACTATTTATAGGTATGTGTTTGGATAAAATTAACATTTTTGTTTTGTTCTATGAACTACTGACAACATTTCTCAGCTGGTCAACATAACAAAAACGATGCAGTGTTGTCAGACCTCATATAATGCAAAGAAAATATGTTAATATTGTATTGTTTAAAAATTAATATTAATGTTTTAACTTAGGAAGAGTTCAGAAATCAATATTTGGCGGAATAACCCTGATTTTTCAATCGCAACTTTCATGCGTCTTGGCATGCTCTCCACCAGTCTTTCACATAGATGTTGGGTGACTTTATGCCACTCCTGGCGCAAAACTTCAAGCAGCTTTGCTGAAGCACCCCCAGATCATCACCAATCCTCCACCAAATTTCACAGTGGGTGTGAGACACTGTGGCTTGCAGGCCTCTCCAGCCTATAGCCTATAGCCTATAGCCTATGTCATCCTGTTGTATCCTGTACACGTGACAAATACATTTTGACTTGATGTAGGGAATAGGGTGCCATTTGGGACAAAACCTCAGTTATAGTTGTCTTTTGATTAATTAAATTTGCACCAAAGAAAACAAGTGATAGACTACAATAAAATCATCAGTTTTGTGTTGTTTAAAATTAATATGAACCTATTTTCTTCGCATTATTCAAGGTCTGACAACACTGCATTTTTTTTGTTATTGTATTTTTTTTTTTGTGACCAATTGTCATTTTCTGCAGATAAATGCTCTAAATGACAATATTTTTATTTGGAATATGGGAGAAATGTTCATGTTACCCAAACATATACAGTGGGGGAAAAAAGTATTTGTTCCCCTGCTGATTTTGTACGTTTGCACACTGACAAAGAAATGATCAGTCTATAATTTTAATGGTAGGTTTATTTGAACAGTGAGAGACAGAATAACAACAAAAAAATCCAGAAAAACACATGTCAAAAATGTTATAAATTATTTGCATTTTAATGAGGGAAATAAGTATTTGACCCCCTCTCAATCAGAAAGATTTCTGGCTCCCAGGTGTCTTTTATACAGGTAACGAGCTGAGATTAGGAGCAAACTCTTAAAGGTAGTGCTCCTAACCGCAGCTTGTTACCTGTAAAAAAGACACACCTGTCCACAGAAGCAATCAATCAGATTCCAAACTCTCCACCATGGCCAAGACCAAAGAGCTCTCCAAGGATGTCAGGGACAAGATTGTAGACCTACACAAGGCTGGAATGGGCTACAAGACCATCGCCAAGCAGCTTGGTGAGAAGGTGACAAAATTTGGTGCGATTATTCGCAAATGGAATAAACACAAAAGAACTGTCAATATCCCTCGGCCTTGGGCTCCATGCAAGATCTCACCTCGTGGGTTTGCAATGATCATGAGAACGGTGAGGAATCAGCCCAGAACTACACGGGAGGATCTTGTCAATGATCTCAAGGCAGCTGGGACCATAGTCACCAAGAAAACAATTAGTAACACACTACGCCATGAAGGACTGAAATCCTGCAGCGCCCGCAAGGTCCCCCTGCTCAAGAATACATATACATGCCCGTCTAAAGTTTGCCAATGAACATCTGAATGATTCAGAGGACAACTGGTGAAAGTGTTGTGGTCAGATGAGACCAAAATGGAGCTCTTTGGCATCAACTCAACTCGCCGTGTTTGGAGGAGAAGGAATGCTGCCTATGACCCCAAGAACACCATCTCCACCGTCAACCATGGAGGTGGAAACATTATGCTTTGGGGGTGTTTTTCTGCTAAGGGGACAGGACACCTTCACTGCATCATTTGACGGGGCCATGTACTGTCAAATCTTGGGTGAGAACCTCCTTCCCTCAGCCAGGGCATTGAAAATGGGTCGTGGATGGGTATTCCAGCATGACAATGCCCCAAAACACATGCCCAAGGCAACAAAGGAGTGGCTCAAGAAGAAGCACATTAAGGTCCTGTAGTGGCCTAGCCAGTCTCCAGACCTTAATCCCATAGAAAATCTGTGAAGGGAGCTGAAGGTTCGAGTTGCCAAACGTCAGCCTCGAAACCTTAATGACTTGGAGAAGATCTGCAAAGAGGAGTGGGACAAAATCCCTCCTGAGATGTGTGCAAACCTGGTGGCCAACTACAAGAAATGCCTGGTGGCCAAGTACTAAGTCATGTTTTACAGAGGGGTCAAATACTTATTTCCCTCATTAAAATGCAAATAATTGTATAACATTTTTGACATGCGTTTTTGTGGATTTTTGTTGTTGTTATTCTGTCTCTAACTGTTCAAATAAACCTACCATTAAAATTATAGACTGATAATTTCTTTGTAAGTGGGCAAACATACACAATCAGCAGGGGATCAAATACTTTTCCCCCCCCACTGTACCTATGAATAGTAAAACCAGAGATACTACTCATTTTGCAGTGGTCTCTTAATTTGTTCCAGAGCTGTGTGTGTATATATACAGTTGAAGTCGGAAGTTTACATGCACTTAGGTTGGAGTCATTAAAACTTGTTTTTCAACCACTCCACAGATTTCTTGTTAACACATTATAGTTTTGGCAAGTCAGATAGGACATCTACTTTGTTCATTACACAAGTAATTTTTCCAACAACTGTTTACAGATAGATTCATTCACTGTATCACAACTCCAGTGGGTCAGAAGTTTACATACAGTAAACTAAAACGTCAGAAAAAACATTGTAGACCTCCACAAGTCTGGTTCATCCTTGGGAGCAATTTCCAAATGGCTGAAGGTACCACGTTCATCTGTACAAATAATCGTACGCAAGTATAAACACCATGGGACCACACAGCCGTCATACCGCTCAGGAAGGAGGCGCATTCTGTCTCCTAGAGATGAACGTACTTTGATGCAAAAAGTGCAAATCAATCCCAGAACAACAGTGAAGATGCTGGAGGAAACGGGTACAAAAATATCTATATCCACAGTAAAACGAATCCTGTATCGACATAACCTGAAAGGCCACTCAGCAAGGAAGAAGCCACTGCTCCAAAACCGCCATAAAAAAGCCAGACTACAGTTTGCAACTGCACATGGGGACAAAGATTGTACTTTTTGGAGAAATGTCTTCTGGTCTGATGAAGCAAAAATAGAACTGTTTGGCCATAATGACCATCGTTATGTTCGGAGGAAAAAGGGGGAGGCTTCAAAGCCGAAGAACACCATTCCAACCGGGTGGCAGTATCATGTTGTGTGGTGCTTTGCTGCAGGAGGGACTGGTGCACTTTTCAAAAGAGATGGCATCATGAGGCAGGAAAATGATGTGGATATATTGAAGCAACATCTCAAGACATCAGTCAGGAATTTAAAGCTTGGTCGTAAATGGGTCTTGCAAATGGACAATGACCCCAAGAATACTTCCAAAGTTATGGCATGGGGGACGCTATAATAGAAATTTCTCAAACATACAACTATTATATCCCATTTTAAAGATAGACTTCTCGTTATTCCAACCACATTGTCCGATTTCAAAAAGGCTTTACGGCGAAAGCATAACATTAGATTCTGTTAGGACAGCGCCAAGACAAGAAAAACCACACAGACATTTTCCAAGCAAGGAGAGGCGTCACAAAAACCAGAAATACCGCTAAAATGAATCACTAACCTTTGATGAGCTTCATCAGATGGCACTCATAGGACTTCATGTTACCCAATACATGTATGTTTTGCTCGATAAAGTTCATATTTATATCCAAAAACCCCATTTTACATTGGCGTGTAATGTTCAGAAATGTTTTGCCTCCCAAAACATCCAGTGAATGATCACAACAATTGACAGAAATACTCATCATAAACGTGATAAAATATTCAACAGTTATTCAAAGAATTATAGATACACTTCTCCTTAATGCAACCGCTGTGTCAGATTTCAAAAAAGCTTTACGGCGAAAGCAAATTTTGCAATCTGAGTACAGCGCTCAGATATCAAAACAAGCCATACAGATACCCGCCATTTTGGAGTCAACAGAAATGACAAAAATTACATTATAAATATTCACTTACCTTTGATGATCTTCATCGGAATGCACTTCCAGGAATCCCAGTTCCAGAATAAATGTTTGTTTTGTTCGATAAAGTTCATCTTTATGTCCAAATACCTCCATTTTGTTTGCGCGTTAGGTTCACTATTCCAAATGTAAGGCACGCGCTTACTAAGTCCAGACGAAAAGTCAAAAAAGTTATACTACAGTTTGTATAAACATGTCAAACGATGTATAGAATCAATCTTTAGGATGTTTTTATCATAAATCTTCCATAATATCCCAACCGGACGATTCCTTTGTCTTCAAAAAAGAAAAGGAACACAGCTAACTCTCACGTGAGGGTGCGCCTCTGAGCTCATGTCATTTTCTCACTCATCTACTTCCAGGAGCTCTTGTTCTCTCCCTATTCACAGTAGAAGCATGAAACAACGTTCTAAAGACTGTTGACATCTAGTGGAAGCCTTAGGAAGTGCAAAATGAACCCTAAGTCACTGTATACTGTATAGGCAATCACTTGAAAAACTACAAACCTCAGATTTCCACACTTCCCAGTTGGATTTTTCTCAGGTTTTTGCCTGCCATATGAGTTCTGTTATACTCAGACATCATTCAAACAGAAACTTCAGAGTGTTTTCTATCCAAATCTACTAATAATATGCATATCCTACCTTCTGAGCCTGAGTAGCAGGCAGTTTACTACGGGCACGCCTTTCAACCCGGAAAATACTGCCCCTTACCCTAGAGAAGTTAAGGACAACAAAGTCAAGGTATTGGAGTGGCCGTCACAAAGCCCTGACCTCAATCTTATAGAAAATATGTGGGCAGAACTGAAAAGCGTGTGCGAGCAAGGAGGCCTACAAACCTGACTCAGTTACACCAGCTCTGTCAGGAGGAATGGGACAAAATTCACCCAACTCATTGTGGGAAGCTTGTGGAAGGCTACCCAAAACGTTTGACCCAAGTTAAACAATTTAAAGGCAATGCTACCAAATACTAATTGAGTGTATGTAAACTTCTGACCCACTGGGAATGTGATGAAAGAAATACAAGTTGAAATAAATCATTCTCTGTACTATTATTCTGACATTCCACATTCTTAAAATAAAAGGGTGATCCTAACTGACCTAAGACAGGGAATTTTTACTGCGATTGAATGTCAGGAATTGTGAAAAACTGAGTTTAAATGTATTTGGCTAAGGTGTATGTAAACTTCTGACTTCAACTGTATATATGTATAATTCAGATGCTCACATGTTGGGAAGTGTTTTGTTGTTATAGAAACCAAAAGTGCGTTCTCAAGAAACCAAAAAACTTGCTGCCCAGATCATTTTATACTTTTGATTTGTTTGTGCCTGTGGTGTGAAAGTTTATTGCAAACAATTGTGAAAAGTGAATTTTTTACATCATGAATTTGACTCTAATTTCACTGTACTTCTAGGAACTTTTATTGTAGACGTAGGAAGATGTGCCTGTTATTTATTGTAAAGTATTTGCATTACTTTATATTTGGAGAATCATGTAAAAGTTTATAGTGGTTATTGGTAAATTTTGCGGTGAATCCTTGGGTTGTTTTTTTTCTTTGTTACTTCTGGGTCATTTTGACGGTTTAGCTGTAGACTTCACAACATTCTTTTTTTTGGTTGTTCTTTTTCTGGGTAGCATTGAGTAGTTTTTGATACTTTTATACTTAGTAGATTTTTTTTATCGTGTCTTGCTGGGACTGTTTCCTTTTTTTTATTATCAAAACACAGATAATAAAAAGACAAGGATATAAAATCACTTTGAGCAATGTCATCTCTTAGATTGTATCATAATATCTTTCAACAGGACTGTACCCATTACTCATGCTATGCCTCTTTCAGCAGTATTGACGCTCAGAGATCACATATGGAACAGCTCAGGAGCGACATCAAACTGAAGAAGGATGAGATTGCATCTGAAATGGAGGACAGCCAGCTTTGGAAGACCCACTTTCCATCATATTAACCGCAGATGACCAGACAATGCTTGCTTACCTGACAATTATGCAAGGTTAGAGTAATTAATTAATGCCTTGTTTGAATACTGTTAAAATTTCCTAATTTCTACCTTCATAGTGCTGGATCAGTGATTCCCTCAATCTAATACAGTAGGGGGAGTAAAAGGAATGAGCGGCTCTTATGCAGAATATTGCAGCTCTCCAGTGCTTTATTCCTGCACCCAAATCAACATTGTTTCGACTTCAAAGAAGTCTTTGTCAGGTGAGTGCATGCAGGTGAGTACATATAGTAGTTGGAGGCAATGGCTATACTAGCTTTCACAGATCCAATTATTTTGAGATCAGTGATAACTTCAAGGAAGAAGGGAGGCAGGATGCTCATTCAAACAGACGGTCCGTCCCAATAATATCATTCAAATTTATTTATGAAGCCCTTCTTACATCAGCTGATGTCACAAAGTGCTGTACAGAAACCAAGCCTAAAACCCCAAACAGCAAGCAATGCAGGTGTAGAAGCACCTGCATCTCCTTTCTCCTGAAGTGTGCACTCGTTCAATACTTCCACAAATCTAAAAGCATTGGATTTGTGGAGGCATGGGATATTGGAAATTTAAGGGTTGATCATTTGATTCATATAGGGTGTCATTCTACGGCTGTTCACATAGGGGCGCTGTGGCTCTATAGAACATGAGAAGGCATGATCCCTGGCATAAACAGATTCCTCAATCAGCTATGTTAGGTGTGCTAGAGAATCAGCTTGGTTAACGTGCAGCTTGTACACATACCAGATATCATGTCAGCATATGGTAAAAACACCCATTACAAATAACTGTTTATTAATGATCCCTATTTTAATTTGTTTTTATCGTAGTCTATCACTTGTTTTCTTTGGTGCAAATGTAATTAATCAAAAGACAACTATAACTGAGGTTTTGTCCCAAATGGCACCCTATTCCCTACATCAAGTCAAAATGTATTTGTCACGTGTACAGGATACAACAGGATGACATAGGCTATAGGGTGCCATTTAGAATGCAGACTGAGGCTTACTCTACTCTCACATCATACTACACAGATGAAGCCAGGTGTAATCATAGACTATTATATTGAAACCCTTTTATAGCTTTATGATATGTATATTTTCATGAAGACACTCCAATAGCTTGCATGGATTTCACATAATACAATATATACCATTTAGCAGATGCTTTTATCCAAAGCGACATATAGTCATGCGTGCATACATTTTACTTATGGTTGGTACCGGGAATCAAACCCACTACCCTGACATTACAAGAACTATGCTCTACCAACTGAGGACCACATGTTCAGAGAAAATATAGTTTTTTTTTTTTCTTCACTGAATGAAAGAGCAACCCTCCTATTATGTTGCGGGTTAATTAGACCCATTTCCACTTGTTGTCTAAAATACTAGTTAACCTCTCTTTTTCTCCATGAAATTAAATTACTTTTCCTCATTTAGGGTCATGAACCTAACTTCAAAATGTGGAGACATTGATGTGTTGTGGAATATCTGTGTAGATTTTGTATACAAACATGATGTGGGTCATTTTGACCCGCAGGCTTTCATCTGTTCAGATATTTGCACAGGTCCAAAATTAACAAGTGTCTTTGATGTATTTTGTTTTGACTGGTTCTGGTTGCACTTTTATAATTATGTTTGGGTGAAACACACACACACTCAAAATGAGCTCCAGACAGAAAATGCTTGTTTGTGAGAAAGGAAATATCTTTAACAAATAGTTTTTGAAATCAAATGTTCTTGTATTTCTTCTTTACGAACGGTCTGAAAAGACAAAATAATGTTTTGGCTGTTTTTACTTGATTCTTGGACTGTCTTGAGTGTGTTTAAACTGTGCGGGTCAATCTGACCCATACCACAAAGCACAAGAGTTAACCTATAGTTTTATGGTATTTTAATGCGATTTGAAAAATGTTGCTGGTGACATTGGAGGAATATACCTATCTCCTAATCATCAGGTTGCACAGTGAGACCTCTTCACTCAGTCCCCAACCATCAACAATCCGATACTAATTGTGTAGGGAAGTAAACAACACAACAGCAAGCACTCAGGTAGAGAGAGGACGGGAGAGTTAAGCGTGACTATCAATCTGTCACATCAGTGTCATCAAATGACTTTGACAGAATTAAGAGCCCTCTAATTAGCCTAGTGGCATGTGTGCGCCGCAAACACACACGCACACACAGCGAGAGAAGCTCTCTCTTTCACATACACACACACCATGCCGCAGGCTGCAGAGCATGGCAGGGCCTGAGGCTCGACGTCTGTGACATCACCCTGCCTGATACGTTGATAGGATAGCATGGAGGCAGCCAACAGGTGAAACCATAGTGGCAACTAGAGAGAAAGAGGAGGGGAGGGGATGAATGCATAATCTCACCAATATACTTATGTGTCACCAACCTGGCTTAGGGAGGAATAGGAAATGTCAGTGGTTTAACCTCTCTAGGGTATGTGGGACGAAATCGTCCCACCTACTCAACAGCCAGTGGAATCCCTTGGCGCGATATTCAAATACCTTAGAAATGCTATTACTTCAATTTCTCAAACATATGACTATTTTACACCATTTTAAAGACAAGACTCTCGTTAATCTAACCACACTGTCCGATTTCAAAAAGGCTTTACAACGAAAGCAAAACATTAGATTATGTCAGCAGAGTACCCAGCCAGAAATAATCAGACACCCATTTTTCAAGCTAGCATATAATGTCACATAAACCCAAACCACAGCTAAATGCAGCACTAACCTTTGATGATCTTCATCAGATGACAATCCTAGGACATTATGTTATACAATACATGCATGTTTTGTTCAATCAAGTTCATATTTATATCAAAAACCAGCTTTTTACATTAGCATGTGACGTTCAGAACTAGCATACCCACCGCAAACTTCCGGTGAATTTACTAAATTACTCACGATAAACGTTCACAAAAAACATAACAATTATTTTAAGAATTATAGATACAGAACTCCTCTATGCACTCGCTATGTCCGATTTTAAAATAGCTTTTCGGTGAAAGCACATTTTGCAATATTCTGAGTAGATAGCTCGCCATCACGGGCTAGCTATTTTGACACCCACCAAGTTTGGCACTCACCAAACTCAGATTTACTATAAGAAAAATTGGATTACCTTTGCTGTTCTTCGTCAGAATGCACTCCCAGGACTTCTACTTCAATAACAAATGTTGGTTTGGTTCAAATAATCCATAGTTATGTTCAAATATCCTCTGTTTTGTTCGTGTGTTCAAGACACTATCCGAAGGGTGACGCGCCCGACGCGTTTCGTGACAAAACATTTCTAAATATTCCATTACCGTACTTCGGAGCATGTCAATCGCTGTTTAAAATCAATTTTTACGCGATTTTTCTTGTAAAAAAGCGATAATATTCCGACCGGGAAACCCTGTTTTCGTTCAAAGACGAAAAAATAAAAACATGGAGTCGTCTCGTGCACGCGCCCCCAGTCTCATTGTTCTCTGATCGACCACTATCCAAATGCGCTACTGTTTTTCAGCAATGGGCTGCAAAGTCATCATTCAACGTTCTGCCGCCTTCTGAGAGCCTATGGGAGCCGTAGGAAGTGTCACGTTACAGCAGAGATCCTCAGTTTTCAATAAAGAGAGTGTAGAAGGCCAAGAAATGGTCAGAGATGGCACTTCCTGTAAGGAATCTTCTCAGGTTTTTGCCTGCCATATGAGTTCTGTTATACTCACAGACACCATTCAAACAGTTTTAGAAACGTTAGGGTGTTTTCTATCCAAATCAAACAATTATATGCATATTCTAGTTTCTGGGCAGTAGTAATAACCAGATTAAATCGGGTACGTTTTTTTGTCCGGCCGTGCAAATACTGCCCCCTACCCTAGAGAGGTTACTGCATTTCACATTGATGCACGTGAGTGCACGCACGCATATGAAGCACACACACACACACACACGTTTTGGGTCATGTCAAAATTCTGCAGGCGAAAGACATTCAAATTGATGAGAGGAATCTCTCTTTAGGAACATTTGTGACCAGAGGAAAAGGGTATGAGGTGTGTTGTAGCACATTTAAATTAATGTATATTTAAAAACTGCATGTCTTCCATAAACAACACACAAACGGTCTAACTTTCAACTGAGAAACATTCAAACTGGCAAATATTCAGCATTATCCCACCTTCTCCCCCCAATAGGCCCGCTTTCCAGTAGCTATGGTGAAAACACTAGCTAGGCTGGATAGGGGCCGATGTACATTTATATAAATATTAATGCAAACCACAAAAACATCACATAGAGGGGAAGTAGGAATTGAGTGTTTCCAAGGTAAGCCAAACAAACAACTTCAAAAGAATATAAATGCAGGTCTTATAATTTCATTCGGTCGTACATTACATTTCTATGCAGCCATGCATGTTGGAATTGGCTGCTGCTAGTAGCTAGCTAATGAACATTTTAATAACTGTACTTGATAACCTGATTACTAAACTCAGCAAAAAAAGAAACGTCCTCTCACTGTCACCTGCGTTTATTTTCAGCAAACTTAACATGTGTAAATATTTGTATGAACATAAGAATCAACAACTGAGACATAAACTGAACAAGTTCCACAGACATGTGACTTACAGAAATGGAGTAATGTGTCCCTGAACAAAGAGGGGGGGGGTTAAAATCAAAAGTAACAGTCAGTATCTGGTGTGGCCACCAGCTGCATTAAGTACAGCGGTGCATCTCCTCCTCATGGACTGCACCAGATTTGCCAGTTCTTGCTGTGAGATGTAACCCCACTCTTCCACCAAGGCACCTGCAAGTTGCCGGACATTTCTGGGAGGAATGGCCCTAGCACTCACCCTCTGATCCAACAGGTCCCAGATGTGCTCAATGGCATTCCTGTCTTGCAGGAAATCACGCACAGAACGAGCAGTATGGCTGGTGGCATTGTCATGCTGGAGGGTCATGTCAGGATGAGCCTGCAGGAAGGGTACCACATGAGGGAGGAGGATGTCTTCCCTGTAACGCACAGTGTTGAGATTGCCTGCAATGACAACAAGCTCAATCCGATGGTGCTGCGACACACCGCCCCAGACCATGACGGACCCTCCACTTCCAAATCGATCCTGTACCTGTCCCACAGGTGTGATGTTTGGATGTACCGATCCTGTGCAGGTGTTGTTACATGTGGTCTGTCACTGCGACGACGATCAGCTGTCCTTCCTGTCTCACAGTGCGGACATTGCAATTTATTGCCCTGGCCACATCTGCAGTCCTCATGCCTCCTTGCAGCATGCCTAAGGCACGTTTTTTGGTGTTTTTCATAGTAGAAAGGCCTTTTTAGTGTCTTAAGTTTTCATAACTGTGACCTTAATTGCCTACCGTCTGTAAGCTGTTAGTGTCTTATTAACGACCGTTCATTGATTGTTTATGGTTCATTGAACAAGCATGGGAAACAGTGTTTAAACCCTTTATAATGAAGATCTATGAAGTTATTTGGATTTTTACGAATTATCTTTGAAAGACAGGGTCCTGAAAAAGGGACATTTTTTTTTGTTGCTGAGTTTATAGTCTGTGTCTGAGTGTGTTCCAAATGGAATCCTATTCCCTTTATAGTGTGCTACTTTTGACCGGTACCCATAGGGTAGTAGTGCACTATATAGGGAATAGAGTGCCATTTGGAATGCTGCCTCAATCTCTGAATGTCAAAGAACAGTAGAGAATTATTGTCAGGTGAGTAAATAAATTCAAACACAATGCTGTTGGCATGACATCATGCCCACTATGGATCCACATGCTTCAGTCAAACAACTGCATTATGTATCCATTTGAGTCAAATGTGATTAGATATTATTCTACTAATGTCATGAGGTGAAAGGAGTTAACTGTCTTGAATCAAGGCAGATCATGGTGTTATGGACTTCCCATACATTTAATATATTGATCCAATGGGCATTATTCCATTACACTCTCTTTTCGTCTTATTGTAGCGATCCATAGTCTGCATCTGAACGGAAGATACTTTGTTAAGAGGTTTGGACCTCTGGTGTAACGGCTTGGATGTTGCCCTGAAAAACTGTGGTTGTTCAGAATATATGTTAATGTCCTCGAGTCAATTCATTTTGCAGCAGTCAAAGTACATACAGACAAGATCACATATTAAAATGTAAAACACAACAACAGAAAAAAACGGAATATTTACAAACAAGTCAGTAGAGTAGTGCAAGGGTCTAAAAATGTCTGAGTAAGGCTGGGCCTACATTTGCATGTCAAAGTGCTTAGTGCTTAAAGTGTATATTAGGCTAACATCTTGTGTATCTGAAGTATTGCACTTGGAATAAAATAATTTCTGGCGCTGTTGGTTTTTACATTTGGCTGGCTGTAACTGCGGCCAGAGGATGGAATTCGGGGTGAAGTTGATTTTACTCGCTTTCTGCAGGGCTTTGCCAAGACAGATATGTCTATAGCACCTTTATTAACAGTCATTCAGTGGTTGAAGGTGTTAATGCTTATGTGTAGCATCCCCCTTATCTCTCATATTACAAGCCTGTTTGTGTGCGAGTGTGTGCATTCCCGTGTGTGTGTGATAGTGCAAATGCTTATGTGCGAGTGTGTGTTTAGTACCCAACCTGTAGGGGCTCTTCTCACATGTCCTTTCATCAAACACAGCAGCAGCATAGTGGTCAGCCAATTATCTGTCATGCTTCAGTCTGCACAGGAAGCTGTGGGAAAGGGTTGCTTCCCAAATGGCAACCTATTCCTTATATAGTGCACTACGTAAGCTGGGATAGAGTGACGTTTGGGACGCAGACAGAGCCTTTGAAGTGCAGGATAATTACTTCTGCAGTTAGCTAAAGTCCAGCACTAAAGTAAATAGACTCGTTAATGCTTTTTGACTACGTTACTATATGAGCTTTTCGCTCTGAAAGGTAACCTAATCAAACAGTGACTCGTCATTGCTTTTGGGTGGGTGTGTGTCATGTATTTGTAGTGTGTCCACATATGTGTTGGATTTGGCACAAAGTAGTGTTCTCAGTGCGGCATAATGTTGTTTTCAGTGTTTGATTGGCTGTGGTACGGTGCCTGGTGTCGGGGCGTGGATGATGGGTCAGATGTGTGTGTGTACTTGCGTTTCTACATGCTTCATCCCTTGCGTGTGTGCACATTTGTTTTCATGTGTGTGCGTGTTTGTCCTTACATGTGCATGTGTGAGTTTACACTCTTCATCTCTTGCTCCTAAGAGAGAAACTCCCCCTCCACCACCACCAGTAGTCTCATCAACATTCCTCTCTCTGTTCGAAGGGCAGCCAGTGTAGTGCTGCTACTGAGTGACAGGGCTTAATGTGCATCTAGCCACAATTGGAGTTGATCCTATGGGCTTCGCCATAGGCCCTGTTTTGTAAGAATTATTATATTTACACTCTCTTTCTTTTCCACCCCACCTTCTCTTTCTAACAAACAGAAACATAATTACCTATCTGAGAGCATGAATAGTGTAGGACGTCTCTCTCTGGATCTGTGTCATAGTGTGAGGTGTGGAAAGCTGCGTAAGTCTTTGCATGTGTGGATGGACAGGGAGTGTAAGGGCAAATTGGGGATTATGTGTAAGTATGAGTAAAGGTGTGTATTTATGTGCTTTTGTGTGCACATGCACATTCCTGTGTGAAAATAATACATAATATATGCCATGTGTGTGTTTAGTGTGCACTACCGGTTGCCGTGTGTGTGTGTGTGTGTGGGGTATTGCTTGCCTGTTTATACCCGTGGATGCAGAGCTGAGGCGATTATAGACAGTGATGCACCTGCAGTCACTGAGCCATCATCACTTTCATCATCACCGCTTGGTTTTTCCAGAGTAGTCTGGTTTTTCCACTAATGTTTCTTCCTTCAAAGGACTGAACATATGAAATGAAACGTTGATATGAGGCAGGCTTGTCACGGAACCCAATCACACTCTGTTCCCTGATGGTAAACTACAGTATGAGTTTATTCCAAACTTTTCTAAGAACTCAATTCTATCTATTCAATCATCCTCTGAAGTGCAGGGGGAAGTTTGTAAACAAAGACACTGCATAAACGTTGCTATGGTGGGTTTGATTGAAGTCCAATATGAAGGCACCAACCATCTCTACAATCACCTTTTTATATGGGATCATGTCAACATACAGTGCATTCGGAAAGTATTTAGACTCCTTCACTTTTTTCACATTTTGTTACATCACAGTCTTATTCTAAAATGGATGAAATAGTTTTTTCCCCTCATCAATCTACACACAATACCCCATAATGAAAAAGCAAAACAGATTTTTGAAAATTTCGGCACATTTTTTAAAATAGAAAACGTAACTATTACATAAGTATTCAGACCCTTTACTCAGTACTTTGTTGCAGCACCTTTGCCAGCGATTTAAAGCCTTGAGTCTTCTTGGGTATGACGCTACAAGCTTGGCACACCTGTATTTGGGGAGTTTCTCCCATTCTTCTCTGCAGATCCGCTCAAGCCCTATCAGGTTGGATGGGGAGCGTCGCTGCACAGCTATTGTCAGGTCTCACCAGAGATGTTCGATCGGGTTCAAGTCTGGGCTCTGGCTGGGCTACTCAACGACATTGAGACTTGTCCCGAAGTCACTCCTGCGTTGTCTTAGCTGTGTGCTTAGGGTTGTTGTCCTGTTGGAAGGTGAACCTTGGACCCAGTCTGAGGTCCTGAGCACTCTGGAGCAGGTTTTCATCAAGGATCGCTCTGTACTTTGCTCTGTTAATCTTGCCTTCGATCCTGACTAGTCTCCCAGTGCCTGCCGCTGAAAAACATCCCCACAGTATGATGCTGCCACCACCATGCTTCACCATAGGGATGGTGACAGGTTTTCTCCAGACGTGACGTTTGGGATTCAGACCAAATCGTTCAATCTTGGTTTCATCAGACCGGATAATCTTGTTGCTCATGGTCAGAGTCCTTTAGGTGTCTTTTGGCAAACTCCAAGCGAGTTGTCGTGCCTTTTACTGAGGAGTGGCTTCCGTCTTGCCACTCTACCATAAAGGCCTGATTGGTGGAGAGCTGGCTGCCCGGCCAAACTGAGCAATTGGGGGAGAAGGGCCTTGGTCAGGGAGGTTCTTGGTCACTCTGACAGAGCTCTAGAGTTCCTCTGTGTAGATGGTTGTCCTTCTGGAAGGTTCTTCCATTACTGCATCACTCCACCATTCAGGCCTTTATTGGAGAGTGGCCAGACAGAAGCCACTCCTCAGTGAAAGGCACATGACAGCCCGCTTGGAGTTTGCCAAAAGGCACCTAAAGATTCTCTGGTCTGATAAAACCAAGATTGACCTCTTTGGCCTGAATGCCAAGCGTCATGTCTGGACGAAATCTGACACTTTCCGAATGCACTGTATATAGACTGAGCCTCTTTCCAGGTTTATACTGCATGGCTGGTTACTATTGCCTCCCTGTGCTTTTGTATCCCCATCACTCATTGCTGCAGTGGCACTAAAACACACACTGCTCCCAATTTTAACAGAGAGAGTGGGGAAGGAAGGAGAGAGGGAGAGACGAGGAGGGAGGACAGGAGAAAGGGAATGAGGGAGGTAGAGAGCGAGAGAGTTTAGTTTATTAGAGTCCCCATTAGCTACTGCACATGCAGCAGCTACTCTTCCTGTGGTCCACATAAAATGTACAAATACTTATGTACAGAATAATATTCCAAAACATGCATCCTGTTTGCAACAATGCACTAAAATAATACTGCAGAAAATGTGGCAAAACAATTACCTTTTTGTCCTGAATACAGTGTTATTTTTGGGGGAAATCCAATAAAACACATGACTGAGTACCAGTCTCCATATTTTCAAGCATAGTGGGGGCTGCATCATGTTATGGGTATGCTTGCAATCGTCAAGGACTGGTGAGTTTTTCAGTATAAAAAATAAACAGACAGGCAAAATCCTAGGGGAATTCCTGGTTCAGTCTGCTTTCCACCAGACACTGGGAGATGAATTGACCTTTCAGCAGGACAATATCTTAAAACACAAGGCCAAATCTACACTGGAGTTGCTTACCAAGAAGACAGTGTTTGTTCCTGAGTGGCCGATTTACAGTTTTGACTTAAAACTTCTTTGGGCTATGTGGGACGTTAGCGTGCCACCTGTGGCGCACCCTATCAACAGCAGGTGCATTTCAAGAGCGGCAAATTTGAAACCAAATAAATGTCAAAATTCAAGTTTTTCAAACATACAACTATCTGGCACCCTTTGAAAGATAAACATCTCCTTAATCTAACCACGTTTTCCGATTTCAAAAAGGTTTTACGGCGAAAGCATAAAGTTAGGTTATGTTAGGAGAGTACATTGACAATAGCTGTGTGTAGTGTATTGTCAATTCAAAGACAGGCGTCACCAAAACCATAAAATCAGCTAAAATTATGCACTAACCTTTTACAATCTCCATCAGATGACACTCCTAGGACATTATGTTAGACAATGCATGCATTTTTAGTTCTATCAAGTTCATATTTATATCTAAAAACAGCGTTTTACTATGGCGTTGATGTTCAGGAAATCGTTTCCCTCCAATACCGGCAGTCAAGTCATCACAACAAAATAATTAATTAATATTAGAAAACATTGGTAAAATATTATATTGTCATTCAAAGAATTATAGATTTACATCTCTTGAACGCAATGGACTTGCCAGATTTAAAATTAACCTTACTGGGAAATCACACTTTGCAATAATCTGAGCACTGCGCCCAGAAAAATACGCATTGCGATACAGACTAACCGCCATGTTGGAGAGATCTAAAATCGAAAATACTATGTAAATAATTCATTACCTTTGATTCTCTTCATCAGATGTCACTTCCAAAGAATCCTAGGTCCATAACGAATGTAGTTTTGTTCAAAAAAGCTCATAATTTATGTCCCAAAACCTCCGTGTTGTTAGCACATGATCTAAGCCAGCCGGACTTCACTTCACATCACGAACGGAAAAAATATATTTCCGTTCGTTCAAACATGTCAAACGTTGTATCGCATAAATCATTAGGGCCTTTTTTAACCAGAACATGAATAAAATTCAAGGCGGACCATTGGGTTCTCTTTTAAAATGTTTCGGAATGAGAGTACCCACCATCAACTCGCGCGCCAGGTGTCTAATGGGCCATCGCCGTTCCAAAGCTCTTCTTCAGTCAGATCTCACTGTAGAAGACTCAAAACACCTAAAAAGGTGTAGGAGGCAGTTAAAAATGGGCACATATTTTTTCCAAAATTCTCAATGCTGCCCCCTAGCCCGTAGAGGTTAAATCTACCTGAAAATGGTTGTCTTGCAATGATCAACAACCAATTTGACAGAGCTTAAAGAATTTTGAAAAGAATAATGGGCAAATATTGTACAATCCAGGTATGCAAAGCTCTTAGAGACGTACCCAGAAAGACTCACACTGTAATTGCTGCCAAATGTTATTCTTTAAAAACTTCTCTGAAAGACATATAAATCAGAATTAAATAAAAGTTGGACTGATCCTACAGCCTTCTTACACTCAACAACCCTGACGCAATGCTTATCCCCAGAATCTTTTCACATGTCTATTTTCAAATGATAAAGCTAAGACCATGAACAACTTAATAGCTAAAAACACTATAACAATATGGAACAAAATTAAACTTATTCTACAAGAACCAATATCACTCCCTAAAAGCACAACCCTATGGAACAAATCTTTGGATAGCTTTTCAGAATTCACCAATTTTTAAATTGTTCCACATGGAAAAAATAAAGGCATAGAAACCGTAAATTACTTGATAATAGGAAATACATTTATTTCCATGACACAATTAAAAAGCAATGTTGGACTGACCAATATAGATATTATCAAATACAGTTGAAGTCGGAAGTTTACATAAACCTTAGCCAAATACATTTAAACTCAGTTTTTCACAATTCTTGACATTTAATCCTAGTAAAAATTCCCTGTCTTAGGTCAGTTAGGATCACCCTTTTATTTTAAGAATGTGAAATGTCAGAATGATAGTAGAGAGAATGATTTATTTCAGCTTGTATTTCTTTTATCACATTCCCAGTGGGTCAGAAGTTTACACACACTCGATTAGTATTTGGTAGCATTGCCTTTAATTTGTTTACCTTGGGTCAAACGTTTTGGGTAGCTTCCACAAGCTTCCCACAATAAGTTGGGTGAATTTTGGCCCATTTCCTCCTGACAAAGCTGGTGTAACTGAGTCAGGTTTGTAGGCCTCCTTGCTCGCCCACACTTTTTCAGTTCTGCCCACAAATATTCTATGGGATTGAGGTCAGGGCTTTGTGACGGCCACTCCAATACCTTGACTTTGTTGTCCTTAAGCCATTTTCCCACAACTTTGGAAGTATGTATGCTTGGGGTCATTGTCCACTTGGAAGACCCATTTGCGACCAAGCTTTAAATTCATGACTGATGTCTTATATCAATATATGTCAATATATCCACATAATTTTCCTCCCTCATGATACCATCTATTTTGTGAAGTGCACAAGTCCCACCTGCAGCAAAGCACGCCCACAACATGATGCTGCCACCCCTGTGCTTCACGGTTGGGATGATGTTCTTCGGCTTTCAAGCCTCTCCCTTTTTCCTCCAAACATAATGATGGTCATTATGGCCAAACAGTTCTATTTTTGTTTCATCAGACCAGAGGACATTTCTCCAAAAGGTATGATCTTTGTCCCCATGTGCAGTTGCAAACCGTAGTCTGGCTTTTTTATGGCGGTTTGGAGCATTGGCTTCTTTGGAGCAGTAGCCTTTCAGGATATGTCAATATTGGACTCGTTTTACTGTGGATATAGATACTTTTGTAACTGTTTCCTCCAGCATCTTCACAAGGTCCTTTGCTGTTGTTCTGGGATTGATTTGCACTTTTCACACCAAAGTACATTCATCTCTATGAGACAACGCGTCTCCTTCTTGAGCGGTATGACAGCTGTGTGGTCCCATGGTGTTTATACTTGCGTACTATTGTTTGTACAGATGAAAGTTGTACCTTCAGTCATTTGGAAATTGCTCCCAAGGATGAACCAAACTTGTGGAGGTCTACAATTCTTTTTCTGAGGTCTTGACTGATTTCTTTTCATTTTCCCATGATGTCAAGCAAAGAGGCACTGAGTTTGAAGGTAGGCCTTGAAATATATCCACAGGTACACCTCCAATTGACCCAAATTATGTCACTTAGCCTATCAGAAGCTTCTGAACCCATGACATAATTTTCTGGAATTTTCCAAGCTGTTTAAAGACACAGTCAACTTAGTGTATGTAAACTTCTGACCAACTGGAATTGTGATAAGTGAAATAATCTGTCTGTTTACAAATGTTTGAAAAATTACTTGTCATGCACAAAGTAGATGTCCTAACCAACTTGCCAAAACTATAGTTTGTTTACAAGAAATTTGTGGAGTGGTTTAAAAACAAGTTTTAATGACTCCAACCTAAGTGTATGTAAACTTCCGACTTCAAATGTATCTAATTTACATAAGTATTCACAAGTAGTGATCCTAACTGACCTAAAACAGGGAATTTTTACTAGGATTAAATGTCAGGAATTGTGAAAAACTGAGTTTAAATGTATTTGGCTAAGGTGTATGTAAACTTCTGACTTCTGCACTTCATTTTGTCAATTTGAAAAAAAATCTAAAAACATGTTTTCACTCTTGTCATTGTTTGTAAATGGGTGAGAGAAAAATATATATTTAATCAATTTGGAATTCAGGCTGTAACAAAAACATGTGGAATACTTTCTGAAGGCACTGACCATCCAATGTTACTCCTAGGAGTTCAGCTTCTTCAACTTGTTCAATGGTCACACCCTTTATGCACATCCCCAGTTGAGGTTTAGGTCTAAGATAATTCTTCGAACCAAAAACAATTATTTTGGTTTTAGATGTTTTTAAGGACATTTTGTTAATTACCCATTCTGACACTGACTAACTCCTTGTTTAGAGTCTTCGAGAGCTCACTGGCTGTAGGTGATGATGTGTACAGTGTGCAATCACCAGCATACATAGTAATTTTAGCTTCTTGTAAAAATAGAGAAGAGTAATGGCCCAAGGCAACTGCCGTAAGGGATACCGCACTGTACATATCTGATTTTAGAGAAGCTTCCATTGAAGAATACTTTCTGAGTGCTATTGGATAAGTAACTCTCCAACCATGTGATGGCAGGTGATGTAAAGTTTTTTTCAATACCATCAAAGGCTGCACTGAAATCTAACAATACAGCTGCAACTATCATATTATTATCCATTTATTTTAGACAGTCATCTGTGTCAGTGCAGTACAAGTTGAGTGCCCTTCCCTATACGCATGCTGAAAGTCAGTAGTTAACTTGTTCTTTGAAAAATAGCATTGTATTTGTTCAAACAATTAGTTTACTAAGAACTGGCAGCAAACTGATTGGGCAGCTGTTGGAGCCAGCAAAGGGTGCTTTACTATTTTTAAGTAGTAGAATTACTTAAGCTTCCTTCTATGCCTGTGGACACAAACAATCCTTTAGGCTTTGGTTAAAGACATGGCAAATAGGGGTGGCAATACAGTCTGCTACCATTCTCAATAGTTTCCCATCTAGGTTTATACCAAGTGGCTTATCATTATTGATGGATAGCAATTGTTTTTCCACTTCTTCCACACAAACCAAAAAATTCAAAACAGCATTCTCTTTCATTATTAGATCTTCAATAAACAAATGTTGTCATTTCACTTGTCAATTCATTTACTTTAGCTGTCATTGAAATTAATGGCAATATCAAAAGGTTTTGTTATAAATTACCCATCAACTTCCATGAATGAAGGAGATTAATTGGGGTTTCTGCCCATAATATCATTTAAAGGGCTCAAGTATTTTTCCATAGTTTGTCATTTATCTTGTTTTGGTAACGCAATTTCTTATTTTGTTACGTTTAGTGACAATTTCTCAATTAACAGCATGTCAGCAAATCATTTCTTTGAACCATACAATTTTTCAATTCATCATTGATCCAGGGGTCTCAAACAGTTCTCACAATTAGTTTCTTAACAGGTGCATGTTTGTCAACAATTGGCAATAATTATTATACAAATACTCCAACTGCTGCATCTGGATTCTCCTCCTCCACCGACCAACATTAAAAACTGTTCGTCTTCAACAAAAGATTAATGAGAAAGCATTTCGTATGATCTCTTAAAAACAACTCCAAAGTACTGTGGTACTTTGGATTTCCTTGTTATTGCCATAATGTTATGGTCACTACAGCCAATGGGAACTGATATTGTGTAGGAGCAAAGCTCTGCAGCATTAGTGAAGATATGATCAACACAAGTGAATATCACAGATCCAATACTATTGGTATACACTCTAGTTGGTTGAGTGATAACCTGGGTCATGTTGCAGGAATTAAAAACCTTCCTCTTGAGAGGACAACTAGATTTATAATCAGTCAATGTTCAGGTCACCAATATACACTATCAGCTCAGTGACTTTCAACATGGCACTGTCATAGAATGCCACCTTTGCAACAAGTCAGTTTGTCAAATTTCTTCCCTACTAGAGCTTCCCCAGTCAATTGTAAGTGCTGTTACTGTGAAGTGGAAACGTCTCAGCCGCAAGGTGGTAGGCCACACAAGCTAACAGAATGGGATCGCCAAGTACTGGCCTCTCTGGAAGGGGCCCGATGGTGCAGGCTGTTCAGGATGGGGCCCGATGGGGTAGGGTGGTGTTGGCCATTCTGGATGGGGCCCGATGGTGCTGGTCACTCTGGTTGGGGGCTAGTGGTTGTGATCTTGGAGGATGTATGCCAGATTTGTGAATTATAATATGGTTTGCCCCATTCAATTTTTTGCTTGACAGAATTTAAGGCACTTGCTGTTGTTGGGCATAATAGCTTTCTGACTGACATGCCATGGATTAACAGTTTCTCTCCTGAGAAATATCCCATTGGAGTCATATAAAATGAAGAACATGGTGTGCTTTGCCTGTGTGTTGCAGTTGTGGGTTGTGGTGTCCTAAGTTATGTTCTTTGGATGGAGTGGGCTGGGGACTTTTTGTTGTCTTCCTCTCTCGTGAGGGTCCCAGCATGGGTCCACCGGCAGTGGTCCTGCCGATGAGGGGATGTGAGGGTGTGGTAGTGAGGGTTGTTGTAGGTAACTTTCTTTGTAGCTCCTCCCTGATGTCAGCTATCTCTCTACTAATGATGGTCCTCTCTGAGCTCCTCCTTATCCTGCTTCAGAACAGTCACCTCACCACGAAGCTCATTCACCTTTACCTCCAGTAGGGAGATGATGCCAAAGGCCTGGGAAAGCTGGTGCAGGTAGTCACTCTTCATGTTTGCTATGCTGGCTTGGTTAGATATGAGGGTGGGGGGGGGGGGGGTGACTTTTGAAATTAACTGATTTCTTATCAGGTCAGTCTTCTGATTGGCACTCTGTTACACTTCATTCTCTTTCAAGGTGTCTGCTAGCTTTTTCAGTGACGTAAACTCATGTATATAGAGGATAAGTGCAGCTTATAGGCCATAAATCATTACGGTGCCATTGTTGTAGGTGTTAATGGTTAAGGGTCCATTATAAGGCTCTTGTTCATCAAACACCAAGATCTGTCGACCATTAGTGATTCCTCTCTTTCTGGCATGGTCAAAGTGCCTTCATGCGGCAGAATACCAAGCAGCAGTATGCTCTGTATAGAAGAGCATGTCAGAGATTGTATTCTTGTCTCCAATCAGGGAATATTGTACATAGTTTTGGCAAGTTGGTTAGGACAGCTACTTTGTGCATGACACAAGTAATTGTTTACAGACAGATTATTTCACTTATAATTCACTGTATCACAATTCCAGTTGGTCAGATGTTTACATACACTAAATTGACTGTGCCTTTAAACAGCTTGAAAAATTCCATAAATCGATGTCATGGCTTTAGAAGCTTCTGATAGGCTAATTTACATCATTTGAGTCAATTGGAGGTGTACCTGTGAATGTATTTCAAGGCCTACCTTCAAAGTCTTTGCTTGACATCATGGGAAAATCAAAAGAAATCAGTCAAGACCCCCAGAAAAATTATTGTAGACCTCCACAAGTCTGGTTCATTCTTGGGAGTAATTTCCAAATGCCTGAAGGTACCATGTTCATCTGTACAAACAATAGTACGCAAGTATAAACACCATGGGACCACGCAGCCATCATAACGCTCAGGAAGGAGATGTGTTCTGTCTCCTAGAGATGAATGTACTTTGATGTGAAAAGTGCAACTCAATCCCAGAACAACAGCAAAGGACGTTGTGAAGATGCTGAAGGAAACAGGTACAAAAGTATCTATATCCACATTAAAATGAGTCCTATATCGGCATAACCTGAAAGGCCGCTCAGCAGGAAGAAGCCAATGCTCCAAACCGCCATAAAAAAGCCAGACTACGGTTTGCAACTGCACATGGGGACAAAGATCATACTTTTTGGAGAAATGTCCTCTGGTCTGATGAAACAAAAATAGAACTGTTTGGCCATAATGACCATCGTTCTGTTGGGAGGAAAAAGGGGGACGCTTGCAAGCCGAAGAACACCATTCCAACCGTGAAGCACGGGGTGGCAGCATCATGTTGTGGGGGTGCTTTGCTGCAGGAGGGACTGGTACATTTCACAAAATAGATGGCATCATGAGGGAGGAAAATGATGTGGATATATTGAAGCAACATCTCAAGACATCAGTCAGGAAGTTAATGTTTGGTTGCAAATGGGTCTTCCAAATGGACAATTACCCCAAGCATACTTCCAAAGTTGTGGCAAAATGGCTTAAGGCAGTGCTTCTCAATTATTTTATGTTACGCCCCCCTAGGAAGAAGTAAACATTTCGCGCCCCCCAACTCTCCGCCGCGACTGTAAATAGTACACCTCTGCATAACATTGTATCCTTATTAACATTAAAGAAAACAAAAAAAGAAAAAAAGAAATATAGATCAACTTACAACAAAGAATAACTTTATTAACATTGTTTTTTAGTCTGTAACAGAAAATACTTAACCTCTTACATCTACACGTTCCGCTAGCGGAACGTCTGCTCCAATATCCAATGATGGGCGGGGCGCGAAATTCAAACTCCTCTAAATCCGAAAACGTACACTTTTCAAACATATGACTATGTTACAGCTATTTAAAGACAAGACTCTCCTTTATCTAACCAAACTGTCCGATTTCAAAAAGGCTTTACAGCGAAAGCAAAACATTAGATTATGTCAGCAGAGTACCCAGCCAGGAATAATCACACAGCCATTTTTCAAGCTAGCATATCATGTCACATAAACCCAAACCATATCTAAATGCAGCACTAACCTTTGATGATCTTCATCAGATGACACACCTAGGACATTGTGTTATACAATACATGCATGTCTGTTCAATCAAGTTCATATTTATATCAAAAACCAGCTTTTTACATTAGCATGTGACGTTCAGAACTAGCATTCCCACCGAACACTTCCGGTGATTTTACTAAATTACTCACGATAAACGTTCACAAAAAGCATAACAATTATTTTAAGAATTATAGATACAGAACTCCTCTATGCACTCGATATGTCCGATTTTAAAATAGCTTTTCGGATGAAGCACATTTTGCAATAATGTAAGTACATAGCCCGGCGTTACAGGGCTAGCTATTTAGACACCCACCCAGTGTAGCCTTCACCAAAATCACATTTCCTATAAGAAAAATGTTCTTACCTTGCTTGTTCTTCATCAGAATACACTGCCAGGACTTCTACTTCAATAACAAATGTAGGTTTGGTCCCAAATAATCCATCGTTATATCCAAACAGCGACGTTTTGTTCGTGCGTTCTAGACACTATCCCAACGCTAAATCTCGGCCACGAGCATGACGCAAAATATGACAAAAAATTTCGAAATATTCCATTACCGTACTTCGAAGCATGTCAACCGCTGTTTAAAACCAATATTTATGCAATTTATCTCGTAGAGAAGCGATAATATTCCGACCGGGAATCTGCCTGTCTGTAAACTGAGGAAAAAACCAAAAGCCGGGGGCGGGGCGTGTCACGCGCCTAAGGCTTAGTCCATTGACTGACCACTCAGCATTTGCTCTCGTGTGCTTCAGCCAGGGCTTTGAATGACATCATTCCTGTTTTTCCCGGGCTGTGAGACTCCATTGTTGACGTGAGAAGTGTCACGTAAGAGCAGAGATCCTTTGTAAACGATAGAGAGAATCAAGAAGGGCAAGAAATGTTCAGACAGGGTACTTCCTGAACAGAAGCATCTCAGGTTTTTGCCTGCCATAGGAGTTCTGTTATACTCACAGACACCATTCAAACAGTTTCAGAAACTTTGGAGTGTTTTCTCTCCAAAGCTAATAATTATATGCATATTCCAGTTTCTGGGCAGGACTAATAATCAGATTAAATCGGGTACGTTTTTTATCCAGCCGTGAAAATACTGCCCCCTAGATGTAACAGGTTAAAGTGCATCAATTTGCCTGAAATGTAAAAAAAAAATTCAAACCTTATTTAAACTGTAAACATTTTTTGACCATTTGATACTGAAAAATAAAATAAAATATAATCAATAAATAATAATCAATTCAAATTGATCAGCAACATTAACTCAGGAGCACAATATATGAAACACTTTGACCTATAAATCAAAAATGAATAAAACATGAAGTCAGGATTAATGGCTAATGAGCACGTTTTGCAGAGCACAGCTTTTCGAAGCGGGGTTTGAAGCATGATACTGCAACTCTCAGCTCCTGCTTAATGTTTAGCTGGGACCTGTACTTGGTCTTCAGTGCAGCAACAGCAGAGAAGCCAGTCTCACAAAGATAAGATGTTGCAAAAGGAAGAAGAATGCCCATGGCACTCTGCCTCTCTACACTCAGCCAGAATTCACTCAGTGTCTGTGATGTGAACCTCAGTCTCAATGTGGAGTCAGACGTCATATCAATGAACTGGTCCTCATCTGCAGAGCTGAAACCAGTTGGAGCTGGTGCATTGAAAGGATCTCTCACCTAGTCATATTGGGAACTGTTTTCAGGGAAGTACTTTTTAAAGAATCCCATCAGTGATGAAATATGCTCCTTAATATATGGAATCACTGAGGTGGCATCATAGTCAGTAGTGTCAACAAATTCATGCAGGTTCTCGAATGAATCAGTATTTCCTTCATCAAGTCGCCTGCCCCATATTGCAAGCTTTCGAGTGAAAGAGCTGGTCTTGTCTGTGACCTGAGGGAGGTGTTTATCTTTCCCTTGAAGCTGTAGATTTAGTTAATTTAGCTTTCCAAATATGTCACTCAGGTAGGCCAGTTTTGCCAGGAAGTTCTCATCACAAAATCTTTCTGCGAGATCATACTTGTGCTCCTGCTTCGAACACATTCTTATCTGCTCTCTGAGTTCAAAAACTCAGGACAAGACTTTTCCTCGTGACAGCCACCTTGCTTCACTATGAAACAGCACAGCTTGATGTTCAGCTCCCTTCTCCTCACAGATAGCAGAGAAGACTCTTGTTTTTAGTGGTCTGGTCTTTATAAAATTGACTACACCTACAATGTCAGTCATAACCTCACTTAATTCAGAGGAAAGGTGCCTTGATGCCAGTGCTTCTCTGTGTATAACACAGTGTGTCCACTCAGCATTAGGTGAGGCCTTCTTGATGAGTGCCCGAAGTCCTTTTCTCATCCCTGCCATGGTCTGTGCACCATCACTGCAAACACCAATGCAGTTCTCCCACTTTAGCCCATTCTCAGTCAGGAAGCAGGCCAGCATCTTGAATAGCTCTTCAGCTGTGGCTCTGTCTCTGACATAGTTACAAAAAAGTAGATTCTCACACGGAGTTTGTCATGTCAAAACGTACATAAGCGATAAACAAACAGTCTTTGTTGCTGTCAGTTGCTTCATCGAACTGTAAGGCAAAACGTTTGTCTTTGAGTTTATCTACCAGCTGTTCTTTAAGATCATTAGCAATATCATTTATACGTCTGGCGACAGTGTCATTGGACAGAGGGGTAGTTTTTATTTTTGCAGCACTTGCGTCATCCAGCATGACAGAGACCATGTCTAATGCTGCAGGCAGTATCAGCTCCTCTGCTATGGAGTGGGATTTTTTGCACTGAGCAATTTGGTCGTATGCCACCTTATATGATGCTAACAGTACTCGCTGGTTTACTGAAGTAGCATTCACAAAGCGGGACAATTGTTGGCAATATTCTGCACGTTTTCGCTGAAAAAACTCAAGCGGCTTATCAGCGTGATTGGGGTGTAATGTCTTTAAGTGACGCCTTAATTTATTTTGCTTCATGCTGTCCGCTGCAACATTTTTAGACACAGTAAACATACCGGTCTTTCCTCGTCTCCCACCGTAGTCATTTCACCATTTCAAGCGCTACATACGCTTCGTCATATTTCCTCGTCTTAGCTTTCGGGAGACTTACGTTTGTCTCATTATCTCCGTCTCTCTCCGCCTTTCTTTTCATCCCTGTTAAATAGTTTTCCATGGTGTCTCTTAAGGGTTTGTAATCTGCACTTCATATCTCCTGCTGTGTGCTCTTGTTCGGTGCAAAAAAACCCTACTCCCTGTGGCAAAAAAAAGCATGTGTTCCGTGGTCACACGCGCCCCCCCTGGCATCGCTCTGAGCCCCCCCAGGGGGGCGCGCCCCACTATTTGAGAAGGACTGGCTTAAGGACAACAGTCAAGGCATTGGAGTGGCCATCACAAAGCCCTGACCTCAATGCTATAGAATATTTGTGGGCAGAACTGAAAAAGTGTGTGCGAGCAAGGAGGCCTACAAACCTGACTCAGTTACACCTGCTCTGTCAGGAGGAATGGGCCAAAATTCACCCAACTTATTGTGAGAAGCTTGTGGAAGGCTACCCGACATGTTTGACCCAAGTTAAACAATTTAAAGGCAATGCTACCAAATACTAATTGAGTGTATGTAAACTTCTGACCCACTGGGAATGTGATGAAAGAAATACAAGCTGAAATAAATCACTCTCTACCCTTTATTCTACATTTCACATTCTTAAAATAAAGTGGTGATACTAACTGACCTAAGACACAGAGTTTTTACTAGGATTAAATGTCAGGAATTGTGAATCTGAGTTTAAATGTATTTGGCTAAGGTGTATGTAAACTTCGACTTCAACTGTAGGTGGTAAATGTTCGTCAGTGGAGGACCAGTACCTATGGAGTAACTGACCGTGGGAGAAGCAGATGTGGTGCACTGACGAAGCGCGCCAGGTCTGTTTTTCAGACTGTCTTTGGCAGTGTCTACACTTGACATGCGAATTCTGCTATCAGTATACGAAGATCGCATTGAAAAGACAGGTATATGCGCACAAAAGTCGAATTGTTGTCGGATTGTGTTCAGATCTGGCTGACCAAGAAGTTGTGATTTGGACATTTGTGACATTCAACCTCCATCTCTACCATCTCAATTTAAATGTCTTGTTTGTTTTGCTTTTCATGTGTTTTGAGATTATTTTCTGTAATGAAAAGCGCTATACAAGTTCAATACATTATTATTATTATTATTATTATTATTAGCAAAACATTTCTCCGGGTTTTCCCTCTGCAGCTTTTGTTTGTGATGCTGGTAGATCAAATGGAATGCTCCTGCTACTGTTTACATTGTTATTTTTTTAATTTGAGCATTGATGCATAGAACTTTTAAAATATGTCCTAGTTCCTCCAGATGTGTAGAAAACATGAACTGCATTAAAACAACAATACTGTTCACTAAAAACAAAATCATTTTAGGAGGAGCTCTCCCTAGCTGCCGAGAGAGAGGATAAAGTCTACTTCTGTGCTATAGGCAGGTTGTTACCATAAAATAGAATGTGTTCTCCTCTCTCAATAACCTAGCTGATGAAATAACTATAATAACTGGTCTCCTTCCCACTCTTTCTTTCTCTCCCTTCCTCCTTCTCACATTTCTATCCCTTTGTTAGCTAGACGGTCTCTAGACCGGAATGGACCTGTTGTACTAAAACCTAAATGCTGCTGCCAGATGCTTTATTTCCCTGCATGTTGCTTCTGAGTATTTGAAGTGATAGTGTTTTAATAAGCTGTAGTGTTAAATAGTGTTTTAACCAGCCTAAAGTGTTAAATGATTAATGTTGAATAAAGGCTGTTGCCTCGCTCCTCTCCTTTCGGAGAGGAGACTATTGATTGGAGAACAAAGAGATGGAGGGATGGGACATTACCCTACAAATTACCAAGGGATGCAGAATAATGGCCTGGTCCTGGCTGCAGTCCTCTCGCTGCTCTTTCTTTTTCTCTCTACTATCTCTCACTTCCTCCATCGCCCCTCCCTCCCCATTTCTCCCTGTATGTGTTTACCTTTTACATGTCACTTATGATTTTATCTGCCTAGCAACATCTGTGAAATGTTCTAGTGTTGTATTTGTCAGTGTGGTGGAAATGCAATATAGAGCTGACTCTATGTTTGTAACTGAGAATAATATCCTACACAATACATTTCTATTATGTAGGTTTTATAACCATCTTCTCTCTCTCTCTCCTTCTCTCTCTTCTCTCTCCCTTCTCTCCCTTCTCTCTCCCTTCTCTCTTCTCTCTCTTCTCTCTCTCTGAAAACACCTCAGGCCTTTGTGAATACATATTTTTGTGAATAGCTCTAAAGAAAGTATCTATAGCTCTACTCAGTGGGCAGCCCAGCAGGGTGTCCTCCGGGGTTATGTTCTCTACACCAACGTATGCCCTTTAATGTGAGCCAAGGCCCTTTGGAGAAGAACCACCTGGTTAGCGTCAAATGCTAATTAATGAATTAGAGCGGAGGCTTTTTAGGTTAGTGCAGCTGGAGGTCTCCTGGAGCCTCTGTGTTCATGTGGACAACCCTCAAGAGAGAAGATATTAATAAAGTGTTAACAAGCCTGACATGATTAGGTTTTGATTTTCATGCGATATCAACATAGAAATTGCAGTGTCAGATGTTAATGTAGTTTAACATGGCTGTACCTTTACATGTAGTGGTTCAGTATGTTACTCTTGGCAATTAATAATATCCATAATCTTTGTGTGAAAAGAGAACATGCACATTTCAGAGAAAATAATGAAATGAATTGCATGCAAAGGATAAAGAATATCCTTTGCATGCAAACACAAAACCAGTTCATAAAGAAAAGAGTAGCAATCAAAAATAATATTCTTTGCATTTCTGTGCTAATATTTGTTTAAATGTGTCAGTCACACTTATTTTCATTTACGAGCTGCATGGAAGTTGAATTTATTATCCATTAAATGTTTCCAACATCTTGGTACATGTATATTTCCACTTAGCTCCTCCTAGACTCATCTCTTTAGAAAAGACATGCAAATAATTGTCATTTGCACTCCCCACTAAAATTCCCAAAATGTTTTTTGGTGCCAAAATGACTTTAGCTTTCAAATGAAAATGTTCTCCCCCACTTAGGTGCATCATTGTCAGAGTAATGCTATCTCCTGTGGTGCTTTAGGTCAGCATGCTGCCTCTATAAGGCACTTTTAATCAGAGGATGGAATTATTTTAAAGGCTGGGCAACAATGAGTCCATCCTCTGATTTCTCCCTCCACTATGGCTCCACTCTGTATAACCCTGTGTGATGGACCCTTCCTGTAGAGCACCTTGTGTGTCTGCTCTGCTTTACCATATTCACGCCTACAACAGATTCTGGACTCTGAACCTGTGGCCTTGGCGAAATGGCCAGCAGCATAGGTGGGGGAGAGAGTGCCTGGAATGGACTCCAAAACGGGAGGCAAAGATATCGGAGTCCTTTGAAGGGTAGGGAGGGAGCGATCAGGAGAGAGTTAGATCAGATTTGCCAGGCCGACCATTTTGTATTCTGCCCCTGTCTGTGGTCCTATCCACACAAACGCACCCACCCACACTATGGTTCGGTCCAGGCTCTCCTGGCTTCTCATATCAGCTCCCTGCAGACGGCCAGTGTGCATCAATCTCTGGGCTGTCGACATTGGCTGGGACCCAACCCGTTTACCAGACCGATTACTGGAGAGGGTGAGAGAATGTGTCACGCATTCTCACATGAAGAGAGGGGAGTGGTGCGTCTGTCTAAGCAGAGGGGTGGATGGAGGAGAGGAGTGGTTGGTCTAAGGAGAGGAGGATAGGAGAGGATGGTGGCGAGGAAGGGAGGGGAGGAGAAGACATGAGAGTAGAGCCCAGGGCCTCAGTTCTCAGCAGTATAAATGGCAGACAAATCATTGCCTACACCATAGGTGTCAAACTCATTTAAATCAAATCAAATGTTATTTGTCACTCTGCAATTTCACTGGATGTTGGCCAGGTAGGACAGTAGCGTCCCACACCCCTTAGAGAGGTTTTAACCAACAATGCAGTTCAAGAAATAGAGTTAAGAAAATATTTACTAAATAAACTAAAGTAAAAAACTAAAATAAACAAGTAACAAAAAAATTACATAATAACAAGGCTATATACAGGGGGTAACGGTACCTAGTCAATGTGCGGGGGTAAAGGTTAGTTGAGGTAATTTGTAAAGTGACTATGCATAGATAATAAACAGCGAGTAGCAGCAATGTAAATAGCCCGGGTAGCCATTTAATTAATTGTTCAGCATTCTTATGGATTGGGGGTAGAAGCTGTTAAGGAGCCTTTTGGTCCTAGACTTGGCGCTCCGGTACTGCTTGCCATGCGGTAGCAGAGAGCACAGTCTGTGACTTGGGTGACTGGAGTCTTTGACAATTTTTTGTCCCTTCCTCTGTCACCGCCTAGTATATAGGTCCTGGATGTCGGGAAGTTAGGTCCCAGTGATGTACTGGGCTGTACGTACTTCCCTCTGTAGTGCCTTACGGTCAGATGCCGAGCAGTTGCCATACCAGGCGGTGATGCAACCAGTCAGGATGCTCTCGATGATGCAGCTGTAGAACTTTTTGAGGATCTGGGGACTCCTTTTCCTCTTGTCCATAATCAGCTCCTTTGTCTTGCTTGCATTGAGGGAAAGGTTGTTGTCCTGGCACCACACTGCCAGGTCTTTGACCTTCTCCTTATAGGCTGTCTCATTATTGTCTGTGATCAGACCTACTACTGTTGTGTCATCAGCAAACTTAATGATGGTGTTGGAGTCGTGCTTGCCCACGCAGTTGTGGGTGAACAGGGAGTACGGGAAGGAACTAAGCACGCACCCTTGAGGGGCCCCAGTGTTGAGGATCAGCATGGCAGAGGTGTTGTTGCCTAACCTTACCACCTGGGGGCGACCCGTCAGAAGTCCAGGATCCAGTTGAAGAGAGAGGTGTTTAGTCCTAGGGTCCTTAGCTTAGTGATGAGCTTTGTGGGCACTATGGTGTTGTATTCAATGAATAGCATTCTCACATAGGTGTTCCGATTGAGATTGCGTCATCTGTGGATCTGTTGGGGCGGTATGCAAATTGGAGTGGGTCTAGGGTTTCCAGCATTATGGTGTTAATGTAAGCCATGACTAGCCTTTCAATGCTCTTCATGGCTACCGATGTGAATGCTACGGGGCGGTAATCATTTAGGCCGGTTACCTTCGCTTTCTTGGGAAAAGGTACTATGGTGGTCTGTTTGAAATATGTAGGTATTACAGACTCGGTCAGGGATAGGTTGAAAATGTCAGTGAAGACACTTACCAGTTGATCCACTCATGCTTTGAGTAAACGTCCTGGTAATCCGTCTGGACCCGCGGCTTTGTAAATGTTGACCTGTCTTGCTCACATTGACTACAGACTGTGTGATCACATAGTTGTCCAGAACAGCTGGTGCTCTCATGCATGCTTCAGTGTTACTTGCCTCGAAGTGAGCATAAAAAGATATGTAGCTCATCTGGTAGGCTCATGTCACTGGGCAGCTCACGGCTGGGTTTCCCTTTTGTAGTCCGTAATAGTTTTCAAGCCGTGCCACATCGGACGAGCTTCAGAGCCGGTGTAGTAGGATTCAATCTAAGTCCTGTTTTGACGCTTTGCCTGTTTGATGGTTCATCTGAGGGAATAGCGGAATTTCTTATAAGCGTCTGGTTTAGTGTCCCACTCCTTGAAAGCAGCAGCTCTAGCCTTTAGCTCGGTGCGGATGTTGCCTGTAATCCATGGCTTCTGGTTGGGATATGTACGTACGGTCACAGTGGGGACGACGTCGGAGATGCACTTATTGATGAAGCTGGTGACTGAGGTTGTATACTCCTCAATGCCATTGGATGAATCCCAGAACATATTCCAGTCTGTGCTAGCAAAACAGTCCTGTAGCGTAGCATCCGCGTCATCTGACCACTTCCATATTGAGCGAGTCACTGGTACTTCCTGCTTTAGTTTTTTAGCTTTGTATGCATCTCTGTGTATGGAGTAAAGGTGGTCTAGAGTTTTTTTTTTCCTTCTCTGGTTGCACATGTGACATGCTGGTAGAAATGAGGTAAAATGGATTTAAGTTTGCCTGCATTAAAGTTCCTGGCCACCAGGAGCGCCAAATCTGGATCAGCATTTTCTTGTTTGCTTATGGCCTTATACAGCTCGTTGAGTGTGGTCTTGTGCCAGCATCGGTTTGTGGTGGTAAATAGATGGCTATGAATAATATAGATGAGAACTCTTTTGGTAGTTAGTGTGGTCTACAGCTTATCATGAACTATTCTACCTCAGGCGAGCAATACCTCGAAACTTCTTTAATATTACATTGCGCACCAGCAGTTATTGACAAACAGACACACACCCCTACCCCTCATCTTACCAGACATAGCTGCTCTATCCTGCCGATGCATGGAGAAGCCAGCCAGCTCTATATTATCTGTGTCGTCGTTTAGCCATGTTCCGGTGAAACATAAGATGTTAGTTTTTAATGTCCGGTTGGTAGGATAGTCTTAATCGTTCAGTTTGTTTTTCAATGATTGCACGTTGGCCAATAATATGGAGGGTAGTGGTGGTTTACCTACTCGCCCTCCTCCCCTGGGCCTTTTCTTGATAAAGGAGTGTATACTTCTCGTTGGACTCGTTAAAGAAAACTCTTTGCGAAAATGTGAAAAAACGAACAAAATAGCAGAGTTGTTTAGGAGCCCGTAAAACTGCAGCCACCCCTTCCAGGTCCATTTTCATTTTTTTATTTAACCTTTATTTAACCTCTCTGGGCTAGGTGGGACGCACGAACAAAACGCCTCTATTTGGATATAACTATGGATTATTTTGAACCAAACCAACATTTGTTATTGAAGTAGAAGTCCTGGGAGTGCATTCTGACGAAGAACAGCAAAGGTAATAACATTTTTCTTATAGTAAATCTGACTTTGGTGAGGGCTAAACTTGGTGGGTGTCTAAATGGCTAGCCCTGTGATGCCGGGCTATCTACTTAGAATATTGCAAAATGTGCTTTCACCGAAAAGCTATTTTAAAATCGGACATAGCGAGTGCATAGAGGAGTTCTGTATCTATAATTCTTAAAATAATTATGTTTTTTGTGAACGTTTATCGTGAGTAATTTAGTAAATTCCCCGGAAGTTTGCGGGGGGTATGCTAGTTCTGAACGTCACATGCTAATGTAAAAAGCTGGTTTTTGATATAAATATGAACTTGATTGAACAAAACATGCATGTATTGTATAACATAATGTCCTAGGCGTGTCATCTGATGAAGATCATCAAAGGTTAGTGCTGCATTTAGCTGTGGTTTTGTTTTTTGTGACATTATATGCTAGCTTGAAAAATGGGTGTCTGATTATTTCTGGCTGGGTACTCTGCTGACATAATCTAATGTTTTCCTTTCTCTGTAAAGCCTTTTTGAAATCGGACAGTGTGGTTAGATAAAGGAGAGTCTTGTCTTTAAAATGCTGTAAAATAGTCATATGTTTGAAAAATTGAAGTTTTTGTATTTTTGAGGAAGTTGTAATTCGCGCCACGCCTATCATTGGATATTGGAGCAGGTGTTCCGCTAGCGGAACGTCTAGATGTAAGAGGTTAACCTGTTAGGGATAGGGGGCAGTATTTACACGGCCGGATAAAAAACGTACCCGATTTAATCTGGTTATTACTACTGCCCAGAAACTAGAATATGCATATAATTATTGACTTTGGATAGAAAACACCCTAAAGTTTCTAAAACTGTTTGAATGGTGTCTGTGAGTATAACAGAACTCATATGGCAGGCAAAAACCTGAGAAGATTCCTTACAGGAAGTGGCCTGTCTGACAATTTCTTGGGCTTCTTGACTCTCTTTATTGAAAACTTAGGATCTCTGCTGTAACATGACACTTCCTACGGCTCCCATAGACTCTCAGAAGGCGGGAAAAAGCTGAATGATGTCTTTGCAGCCCCTGGCTGAAAAACATTAGCGCCTTTGGTAAGTGGTCTATCAGAGGACAATGAGACTGAGGCGCGTGCACGAGGCGACCCCATGTTTTTATTTTCTCTCTCTTTGAACGTAAACAGGGTTTCCCGGTCGGAATATTATCGCTTTTTTACGAGAAAAATGGCATAAAAATTGATTTTAAACAGCGGTTGACATGCTTTGAAGTACGGTAATGGAATATTTAGAATTTTTTTGTCACGAAACGCGTCGGGCGCGTCACCCTTCTTTACCCTTCGGATAGTGTCTTGAACGCACGAACAAAACAGAGGATATTTGAACATAACTATGGATTCTTTTGAACCAAACCAACATTTGTTATTGAAGTAGAAGTCCTGGGAGTGCATTCTGACGAAGAACAGCAAAGGTAATCAAATTTTTCTTATAGTAAATCTGACTTTGGTGAGGGCTAAACTTGGTGGGTGTCTAAATAGCTAGCCCGTGATGGCTGGGCTATCTACTCAGAATATTGCAAAATGTGCTTTCACCGAAAAACTATTTTAAAATCGGACATAGCGATTGCATAAAGGAGTTCTGTATCTATAATTCTTAAAATAATTGTTATGTTTTTTGTGAATGTTTATCGTGAGTAATTTAGTAAATTCACCGGAAGTTTGCGGTGGGTATGCTAGTTCTGAACGTCACATGCTAATGTAAAAAGCTGGTTTTTGATATAAATATGAACTTGATTGAACAAAACATGCATGTATTGTATAACATAATGTCCTAGGATTGTCATCTGATGAAGATCATCAAAGGTTAGTGCTGCATTTAGCTGTGGTTTGGGTTTATGTGACATTATATGCTAGCTTGAAAAATGGGTGTCTGATTATTTCTGGCTGGGTACTCTGCTGACATAATCTAATGTTTTGCTTTCGTTGTAAAGCCTTTTTGAAATCGGACAGTGTGGTTTGATTAACGAGAGTCTTGTCTTTAAAATGGTGTAAAATAGTCATATGTTTGAGAGTGTTGCAACCGAGGACAGACGATTTTTATGCAGTAAGTGCTTCAGCACCTGGTGGTCCCATTCTGTGAGCTTGTGTGGCCTACCACTTTTCGGCTGAGCTGTTGTTGCTTCTAGACATTTCTACTTCACAATAAAAGCGCTGACAGTTGCCTGGGAAGCTCTAGCAGGGCAGAAATTTGACAAACTGAGTTGTTGGAAAGGTGGCATCGTATGACGGTGCCACATGGAAAGTCACTGAGCTCTTCAGTAATGCCATTCTACTGCCAATATTTGTCCAATTTTATACAACTGTCAGCAACGGGTGTGGCTGAAATAGCTGGTCCACTAATTTGAAAGTGTGTCCACACACTTTTGTGTATATCATGAAGTCATCATGAAGTGCTTCGAGAGGCTAGTCAAAGACCACATCACCTCCTCCCTCCCTGATACACTCAACCCTCTCCAATTCACATACTGCCCCGACATCCACGTATGACACAATCGCCATTGCACTGCACACTGCCCTAACCTACCTGGTCAAAAGGAATGCATATGTGAGGATTCTGTTTATCGACAACAGGTCGGCCTTCAATATCATAGTGCCGTCTAAGCTCACCACAAATCTCTTGGCCCTGGGACTGAACTGCTCCCTATGCAACTGGGTCCTGGACTTTCTGATGAGCCTCCCCCAGGTGGTGAAGGTAGGCAACATCACCTCTTCCACGCTTATCCTCAACACAGGGGCCCCACAAGGGTGCATCCTCAGTCCCCTCCTGTACTCCCTGTATACCTATGACTCCGCGGCCTCACACAGTTCCAACTCCATCAGCAGGTTTGCTGACGACACGACAGCCTGATTACCAACAACGACAAGACGACCTACAGAGAGGAGGTAGGCACTCTGACGGCGTGATGCCAAGTAAACAGCCACTCCCTCATCATCAGCAAAACAAAGGAGCTCATTGTGGATTTCAGGAGGAACCAGGCTGGGCATGCCCCATCCTCCTCATTCTCAGGAGGCTGAATAAATGTGTCCTGTCCCCAAGGGCCCTCACAATGTTCTACAGGAGCACCGTCGAGAGCATACTGTTGGGCATCACAGCCTGGTATGGCAATTACACCACAAGGCTCTACAGAATGCACCACCGGGTGCACACTACCTGCCCAGGTGTCGCAGGAAGGCCAAAAACATCATCAGGGACCACAGCCACCCGAGCCACGGCCTGTTCTCTGTGCTTTCATCACTCAGACGCTGGCAGTATAGGGGCCTCATGGCAAAAACTGACAGACTGGCCAATAGCTTCTACCCCCAGACCATCAGGCTGCTGAATAGCCACAACTACTCAGCTACCTCCTCCCCCTGTCTCCCTCCTGCTCCCCAGACTTCCTACCCCTACCTCCCTCTGCTCCCCCTATGGACATTTTACCCTCCCCCCAACTGAAATGGTAATGTTGCTAGGGCGGTACTATGCGAAACACAGCAACATCACATTTTACACACCCACCAGCCCCCCCAAAATACCATCTGAGATCCTGAAATAGTAATGCTACTCCATCATCATTATGCAGGAAAGAAACTGGGGAAGGTTCCTGTCTCTCTCTTCTATCTGTCTATCTCTCTGCCTCTCTCACGCTCCTGTTGATAACTAACCCCTGCTGGTGTCTCCTCCTTACGTCACTCTTCTCTGCTTCTTCATTCAGCAGAAAAAATGTAATATAACTCACAGAAACACTATCTTTCTGACTTAGCCCTTCTGAAAGAGAATGAGGAAATGTAGGTATGAAAATGTTAATGAAATATGCAAAAAAATGTGTTGCTGAACAGGTGGAGTTGGGGATTGATTTCATCAGATTTTCTCTCAATTAAACTTATGGTTTTACTTTCCCTGGGAATTGCTCCCGCCCCATAGATGGAGTTTGACATACTTTATCAGGATTCCATACCATTACTAGACTCTTACACAGCATGTTATGTGAAAACACATAGGTTACTGTGTATGAATCACATCCTATTGGAGAGCCATAATTGCATTTACACCCTGTCTGTTGCTGTGTTCCTGTAGACGAAACTAGTAGGATCAGCACTTTCTGCCTCCCTACATAGTTTTTCCACAACTCTGTCACATCAAGGCATTGTGTTTTAAACTCCTGTCTCATGCAAATACATGCTCTTCAATTCCTCAGCTCCCTAAAAAAACTTTCCCATGTTTCCTTATTCATCAGATCCCATACACGTCCAAAAGCAGATAAGCCAGCCTGAGAAAAAAAGAAAAAAAGATATATATTACGTCTGACAGAAGGACATAGCAGGTCAATTACAGGATATTTATACCAGTGAATAACATTTTGGGAAGGGTAGAGGTGGGCCTTAGGGGCCCGCCCTATCGTACCTCCTTGCCCATTCAAATAAACTATTTAAATATAGATAATTTTCACGCCGACAGAAAAACACATATGATGTCCCGTGAAAAAAACGTGTCCCCCTATGGATTTCAAATTCCCATCCAACTGGTTTGTCCTGGCGCAGGCCCTGGGAAACAGCAACAGGCTGTGAGAGTGAATGAGGGAAAATTTAGAAAGAGAAGACTGATGAGAAAGAGAGATGTGGTGATTGAGAGTGAGAGATGGAGGTTGAGACAGGCAGACCGTGAGTGGTGGAGAGCAGAGACAGAGAGAGAGGTGGAAAGGTGTACACAAGCTTCATGAGCACAAGCCTCACCCAGATCATTAATGGCACTCATCTCAAGAAGCCTTTATCATTGGCTAGTGTCGGAGCCAGAGTGCCACAGAACGAATGAAGGGGAGTGTTTGCAAATATGAGACAGTGAATGAAGGACAGAAATAATCTGTGAATAAATTAACTCTACAGCTGGCAGTTTTATTAATGCCTCATTCCTTGTGTGTGTGTGTGTGTGTGCGCATGTGCGATGCCTCAGCCTTGTCGATAACGAACAATGCATTGCAAAACCCTCGTTAACGACCTCGTTAGAATATCACCTCCGCCATATGACATATGAGTAGCCGGGAAAGAAGAGGAGAGAGCCCCTATAGTCCTTAATGATATTGAGGGCCCGTTCCAAATGGCACCCCATTCACTATATTGTGCGCTACTTTTGATCAGGGCCCAAGTAGTGCACTATGTAGGGAATAGGGTAACATTTGGAACTCAAAAACAGTAACATAAAGCCATATTCAAGCCCCGCTTCCTAGCTTCTAATGGCGACATAAAATGACAGCTGTGCTTAGTGTTACTGTGTCGCTCATAAGTCTGGACCCAATTCTGTGGTTATGGGGATTGGAAATACTCTCTTGTGCTGTAAAACTGTTCTGTTGATACCCCATTCACATTTGAAGGCATTCTTTTTATGGCCAAAGAGTCAGAGTATGCATGACATTCACATTTAATACACAGTAAATTGGCCAGTGTTAAAACTAGTGTTGATTTTTCAGTGTGACATTTCTAATGTTAATTCAGAAGTTAAATAAACACTCAGTGGCATAAAATAACCCTGTTGTTAACAACCAGTGTTGAACTAAAACCACGCCCATCATTATCATATTTCCCAGCATGCTTTATTGCAGTGTTTGATTCATTCATCTTATGCTATTTAAGTACACTGAATGTATCCTAATATTGAGTCTCCCCTTTTGCTCTCAGAACAGTCTCAATTCGTCAGGCATGGACTCTACAAGGCGTTCCACAGGCAGGCTTGCCCATGTTGACTCCAATGCTTCCCACAGTTGTGTAAAGTAGGCTGGATGTCCTATGGGTGGTGACCATTCTTGATACACACGGGAAACCGTTGAGCGTGAAACACCCAGCAGCATTGCTGTTCATGACACACTGGTGTGCCTGGCACCTACTACCATACTACGTTCAAGGGCACTTAAAAATCGTCTGTCTTGCCCATTCACCCTCTGAATGGCATACATACACAATCCATGTCTCAATTCTCAAGGCTTAAAAATCCTTCTTTAACCTGTCTCCTCCCCTTCATCTACACTGTTTGAAGTGTATTTAACAAGTGACATCAATAAGGGATAATGGCTTTCACCTGGATTCACCTGGTCAGTCTGACATGGAAAGAGAAGGTGTTTATAATGTTTTGTACACAGTGTATAAATAAATACATTTCCCGAAACAAATCCTAATCTTTAACTTGGATATATTGCACCCATTACTGAAATGGTTGTTCCAGTTTAGATGCTTAGGTAGTCTCATATCTTAGTCTTCCCAGCCATTCTGAATGCACGTTGTGGGTTAATAAAAATACAAAATGTTGGATATCCCCACTGGCTGGATTCCAATAGAAATGTACACATCACTTTGCAAGCCAGTACAATGTGACTTATAGGCCTGATGTGGCCTGTAAACCATGAGTTTCAGAACACTGTATTAAGGTAAAACTAGGCTCTCAAAATAAGGCTGACCTTATTAAATATCTATTGTTTTAAATAATTGAATTTGAATTTCTATTTATACATTTTTTTTATTAGGGATCCCCATCAGCTGCTGTCAAGGCAGCAGCTATTCTTCCTGGGGTCCAAACACATTAAGGCACTAGCAGTGCCAGGGGAAAGTGTTAGGACCTCTTGACTTTTTCCACAGTTTGTTAGGTTGCAGCCTTATTATAAAATAGATCGTTTTTTCCCCTCAATCTACACACAATACCCCATAATGACAAAGCAAAATCAGGTTTAGAAACTGTTCCTAATTTATTACAAATAAAAAACATATTACATTTACATAAGTATTCAGACCTTTTACTCAGTACTTTGTTGAAGAACCTTTGGCAGCAATTACAGCCTTGAGTCTTCTTGGGTATGACGCAACAAGTTTGGCACCCCTGTTTTTGGGGAGTTTCTCCCATTCTTCTCTGCAGATCCTCTCAAGCTCTGTCAGGTTGGCTGGGGAGCATTGCTGCGCAGCTATTTTCAGGTCTCTCCAGAGATATTCGATTGGGTTCAAGACCGGCTCTGGCTGGGCCACTAAATGCCATTCAGATACTTGTCCCGAAGCTACTCCTGCATTGTCTTGGCTGTACTTAGGATTGTTGTCCTGTTGGAAGGTGAACCTTCGCCCAGTCTGAGGTCCTGTGCGCTCTGGAGCAGGTTATCATCAAGGATTTTTCAGTACTTTGCTCCATTCATCTTTGCCTCGATCCTGACTAGTCGGTCCCTGCCGCTGAAAATCAACACTACAACATGATGCTGCCACCACCATGCTTCACCGTAGGGATGGTGGCAGGTTTCCTTCATACATTACATTGGTATTCAGGCCGAAGAGTTGAATCTTGGTTTCATCAGACCAGATAATCTTGGTTCTCATGATATTGGACTCTTTCGGTGCCTTTTGGAAAACTCCAAGTGGGCTGTCATGTGCCTTTTACTGAGAAGTGGCTTCCGTCTGGCCACTCTACTACGATAAAGGCCTGTTTGGTAGAGTGCTGCAGAGATGGTTGTCCTTCTGGAAGGTTCTCTCATCTCCACCAAGGAACTCTAGAACTCTGACCATTGGTTTCTTGGTCACCTCCCTGACCATGGCCCTTCTCCCCTGATTGATCAGTTTGGCTGGGTGGCCAGCTTTAGGAAGAGTCTTGGTGGTTCCAAACTTCTTCCATTGAAGAATGATGGAAGCCGCTGTTATTGGGGACCTTTAATGCTGCAGGCATTATTTGGTATGCTTCCCCAGATCTGTGCCTTGACACGATCCTGTCTCAGAGCTCTATGGACAATTCCTTCCACCTCATGACTTGGTTTTTGCTCTGACACGCACTATCAACTGTGGGACCTAATATAGACAGGTGTGTGCCTTTCCAAATCATGTCCAACCATTTGAATTTCCACAGGTGGACTCCAATCAAGTTGTAGAAACATCTCAAGGATGATCATTGGAAACAGGATGCACCTGAGCTCAATTTTGAGTCTCATAGCAAAAGGTCTGAATACTTATGTAAATAAGTTCTGTTATTTATTTTTAATATGTTTGTTAAAATGACTAAAAATCTGTTTTCACTTCGTCATTATGGGGTATTGTGTGTAGATTGCCGAGGATTTTTTAAATATTTTTTATCAATTTTAGAATAAAGCTGTATCGTAACAAAATGTGGAAAAGTCAAGGTGTCTGAATACTTTCTGAAGGCACAGAAGATAAAGCATGACATCATAACATTATTACACTACTACATATCTACAATACAAAATGTATAATACCACCATACAACAATTTAACAATGTACGTGTGTGTAGAGTGCATGTTCTAGCGTGTGTGTGCGTATGCATGTGTCTGTTCCTGTGTGTGTGTGTTTATCTCTTCACATTCCCCGCTGTTCCATAAGGTGTATTTTTATCTGTTTTTTAAATCTGATTCTACTGCTTGCATCAGTTACCTGATGTAGTCATGGCTCTATGTAGTACTGTGCACCTCCCATAGTCTGTTCTTGACTTAAGGATTGTGAAGAGACGTCTGGTGGCATGATTTGTGAGGTATGCATGGGTGTCAGAGCCGGGTGCTAGTAGTTAAAACAGACACCTCGGTGCATTCAGCAAGTCAACACTTCTTATAAAAACCAGTAGTGATGAAGTCAATCTCTCCTCCACTTTGAACCATGAGAGATTTACATGCATATTATTAATGTTAGCTCTTGTGTACATTTAAAGGCCAGCCTTGCTGCTCTGTTCTGAGACGATTGTAATTGTCCGAGGTCCCTCTGTGGCACCTGACCACATGACTGAACAGTAGTCCAGATGCGACAAAACTAGGGCCTGTATGACATGCCTCTTTGATAGTGTTGTTAAGAAGGCAGAGCAGTGCTTTATTATGGACAAACTTTTCCCCATCTTAGCTACTGTTGTATCAACATGTTTTGACCATGACAGTTTAAAATCCAGGTTTACTCCAAGCAGTTTAGTCACCTCAATTTGCACAATTTCCACATTCTTTACAATTTTTAGTTGAGGTTTAGGGATTAGTGAATGACTTGTCCCAAATACAATTATTTTAGTTTAAAATATTTAGGACTAACATTCTTTGCCACCCATTCTGAAACTAACTGCAGCTCTTTGTTAGGTATTGCAGTGATTTCACTTGCTGTAGTAGGTGATGTATATAGTGCTGAGTCATCTGCATACATAGACACACTGACTTTACTCATTAGTAAAGATTGTAAAGAATAAGGTGCCTAGACAGCTGCCCTTGAGAATTCTGGATTCTGCCTGGATTATCTTGGAGAGGATTACATTAAAGAACATCCTCTGTTTTTTTTGTTAGACTGGTATCTCTATCCACAATAATGCAGGGGGTGTAAAGCCATAACACATTTTTCCAGCAGCAGACTATGATCGATAATGTCAAAAGCCACAATGAAGTGTAACAATACAGCTCCCACAATCTTTTTATCATTAATTTCTCTCAGCCAATCATCAGTCATTTGTGTTGGTGCTGTGCTTGATGAATGTCCTTCCCTATAAGCGTGCTGAAAGTTGGTTGTCAATTTGTTTCAGTAAAATAGTATTGTATCTGGTCAAACACCATTTTTTACAAAGTTTATTAAGGGTTGGTAACAGGTCGATTGGTCAGCTATTTGAGCCAGTAAAGGGGGCTTTTGCTTTCCTCCAGGGCTGATGGCACACCATTTCTAGTAGGCTTAGTTTGAAGATATGGCAAATAGGAGTGGCAATATCGTCCGCTATTATCCTCAGTAATTTTCCATCCAAGTTGTCATATCCCAGTGGCTTGTCATTGTTGACAGACAATTTTTTCACCTCTTCCACACTCACTTTACAGAATTCAAAATTACAATGCTTGTATTTCATAATTTTATCAGTTATACTTGGATGTGTAGTGTCAGCGTTTGTTGCTGGCTTGTCATGCCTAAGTTTGCTAATCTTGCCAATTAAAAAAAATAATTAATTAACTCAAGGCAAACTGGGAAATATGCAGATAAGGCTTTACACTAAGCAAAGTGCATTTAACACTGAAATGTGTTGACCTGTACAGATACTGGAACAGTATTAAATGTAACACTCTCAGTATTGATTCAACACTGGAGAATTGTCTGTGTAATAATGAGTAGACCAGGGGTTTTCAAACTTTTCTTGCCCAGGGACCCCAGCCCGGGCAAACTGTTGACCCATGGATGCCATCATATGTCTTGTCTTGTCTTATCACCAGTTGAATGATAATGGAAAGTAGAAGTAATCAACATAGACACTTATTATTTTGACCTCCCCACAGTTCATTGGAAGTGTAAACTCTAACTTAGTCTATTATCTAGAAGGATATCTTGGCGGCGTAAAACATTTTGCTGTTAAGCTGGAATAAAATGTTTCACTTCCAATGAGCAGAGAATTTTTTTAAAACTAATTTCCAGCAGTTCTACACAGTTTGACATGGAGCTGAGAGATGCAGTTTAAGCTAATTTCCTGCAATTCTATTATTTTTGCCGTGGCTAATGCTGTGTTCATATGCTCAAACATTATAACAATATCAAATGGGCATATTGCCGAATGCCCGGTTTTGGTAATTTTCGATTCTCCCAGACTCTCTAGCTTTTATTTGATTGTTAGGTCTCAAAGATGGTATTAATTGAAATGACATACAATTCAATTTCTTTTCTGCATGATTTCTATCTGGTTTTGGCCGTTTAAGTATACACTAAAACAGTTTTTCCATCCCCTGAAAATTACCACTTAGACGGCCCACCTAAGAATTTTCTATACAGAAAAAAATTATAATTAGCTCCAATAAATAATTTCCTCCATATTAAAGGAATAGTTAGACATTTTGGCAATGAAGCCATTTATCTACTTCCCCAGTTCGATGAACATGAACCGCTAGCATGCTAACTGTTCCTGTAGACTTGTTGTGCTAATGCTAGTTAGCGTTGTCTCATGAAACTACCTCTAACATCCATCAAACTGGACACAGAGACATAAAAAATGGTATCCACGATGGTATTCTGTTTCAGCTAGTGATATTCATGAAATAATTATTTTCACGGGCCCCCTGGCGTACCTCTGCGAACCATAGTTTGAAAACTCCCGGAGTGGACTGTTCTTCCAATACAATATGCACATTTCAAAATGCATATTCCTGCATAGGGGTCTAGTGATTGGTCAAATGATCAATCAAATGTATTTATAAAGCCTTTTTTACATCAGCAGATGTGACAAAGTGCTTATACAGAAACCCAGCCTAAAACCCCAAACAGCAATGCAGATGTAGAAACACGGTGGCTGTGAAAAAAACCCTAGAAAGGCAGTAACCTTGGAAGAAACCTAGAAGTAACCAGGCTCTGAGGGGTGGCCAGTCCGCTTCTGGTGGAGATTATAATATTTCATGGCCATTAAGGCCAGATCGTTCTTCAAGATGTTCAAACGTTTATAGATGACCAGCAGGGTCAAATAATAATCAGTGTTTGTAAACAGTGCAACAGGTCAGCAACTCAGGAGTTAATGTCAGATGGCTTTTCATTCAGAGGTCGAGACAGCAGGTGTGTGTGTGTGTGTGTGTGTGTGTGTGTGTGTGTGTGTGTGTGTGTGTGTGTGTGTGTGTGAGAGAGTGAGTGAGTGATTGGCAAGAATTAGAGGGAGCGTACTTAAGTTCACCTAGGACACCAGATAGGCCAGCAGAATTACACCAGATAAGACAGACTGACCATAGCCCCCCGGCACATAGACAATTGCAGCATAGATACTGGAGGCTGAGACAGGAGGGGTCGTGAGACACACCTCCGGACAAGGCCAACCAGGCAGGATATAACCCTACTCACTTTGCCAAAGCAACCCCCCCCCCCCCCACACACACACACACCACTAGAGGGATAAACAGACAACCAATTTACTACCCTTAGATAAGCCTAGACCACAAAGATTTTCTCCACCACACAAGCCCGAGGGGGTGCAGAAACAGACAGGAAGATTGCATCAGTGACTCAACCCACTCAAGTTGAGTATAGCGAAAAATGCCTGTCATGATGTGACCCACCCCTCCTAGGGACAACGTGGGAAAGCACTACTAAGCCAGTGACTCAGCCCCCGTAATAGGGTCAGAAGCAGACAATCCCAGTGAAGAGAGGGGTGCCGGACAGGCAGAGACATCAAGGGTGGTTCGTCACTCCAGTGCCTTGCCGTTCACCTTCATTCCCCTGGGCCAGGCTGCTCTCAATCGTTGGACTGACTGAAGAGCTGAGTCTTCAGGAAAGACTTAAGGTCAAGACCGAGTCTGCATGTCAGACAGATAGGCAAACCATTCCATAAAAATGGAGCCCTGCCTCCAGCTGTTTGCTTAGAAATTCTAGGGACAATAAGGAGGCCTGCGTCTTGTGACCGTAGCGTACATATAGCTACGTATGGCAGGACCAAATCGGAGAAATGGGTGCTAAATACGGCAGTAGAGCATTGTGTAGTCTAATCTAGAAGAGACAAAAGCATGAATGACCTTTTCTGTTACATTTTTGGAACAAAAGTTTCAGATTTTTTCAATGTTTCGAAGATGGAAAAAAGCTGCCCATGAAATTATCTTGATATGGTTGTCAAAAGGGAGATCAGGGTTCAAAGTAATGCGGAGGTCTTTCAGTTTTATTTGAGACAACTGTACCATCAAGATTAATTGTCAGATCAAACAGCAGATCTCTTGTTTCTTGAGACCTAGAACTAGCGTTTCTGTTTCGTCTGAGTTTAAAAGTAAAACATTTGCCGCGATCCACTTCCTTATGTCTGAAACACAGGCTTCAAGGGTAGGCAAATATGGGGCTTCACCATGTTTCATCGAAATGTACAGCTGTGTGTCATTTCCGAATCAAGATGTAAAATAAACTCAGCAAAAAAAGAAAACGTCCTTTTTCAGGACCCTGTCTTTCAAAGATAATTTGTAAAAATCCAAATAACTTCACAGATCTTCATTGTAAAGGGTTTAAACACTGTTTCCCATGCTGGTTCAATGAACCATAAACAATTAATGAACATGCACCTGTGGAACGGTTCGTTAAGACACTAACAACTTACAGACGGTAGGCAATTAAGGTCACAGTTATGAAAACGTAGGCCACTAGTGGCCTTTCGACTGACTCTGAAAAACACCAAAAGAAAGATGCCCAGGGTCCCTGCTCATCTGCGTGAATGTGCCTTAGGCATGCTGCAAGGAGGCATGAGGACTGCACATGTGGCCAGGGCAATAAATTGCAATGTCCTTACTGTGAGATGCCTAAGACAGCGCTACATGGAGACAGAATTGACAGCTGACCGTCCTTGCAGTGGCAGACCACATGTAACAACACCTGCACAGGATCGGTACATCCGAACAGCACACCTGCGGGACAGGTACAGGATGGCAACAACAACTGCCTGAGTTACACCACAAATGCACAATCCCTCCATCAGTGCTCAGACTGTCCAAAATAGGCTGAGAGAGGCTGGACTGAGGGCTTGTAAGGCAGGTCCTCACCAGACATCAACATCACCTATGGGCACAAATCCACCGTCGCTTGACCAGACAGGACAGGCAAAAAGTGTTCTTCACTGACGAGTCATGGTTTTGTCTCACCAGGGGTGATGGTTGGATTCGTGTTTATCGTCGAAGGAATGAGCGTTGCACTGTACTCTGGAGCGGGATCCATTTGGAGGTGGAGGGTCTGTCATGGTCTGGGGCGGTGTCTCACAGCATCATCGGACTGAGCTTGTTGTCAGTGCAGGCAATCTCAACGCTGTGCGTTATAGGGAAGACATCCTCCTCCCTCATGTGGTACAATTCCTGCAGGCTCATCCTGACATGACCCTCCAGCATGACAATGCCACCAGCCATACTGCTCGTTCTGTGCGTGATTTCCTGCAAGACAGGAATGTCTGTTCTGCCATGGCCAGTGAAGAGCCCGGATTTCAATCCCATTGAGCATGCCTGGGACCTGTTGGATCGGAGGGTGAGGGCTAGGGCCATTCCCCCCAGAAGTGTCTGGGAATTTGCAGGTGCTTTGGTGGAAGAGTGGGGTAACATCTTACAGCAGGACTGGCAAATCTGGTGCAGTCCATGAGGAGGAGATGCACTGCAGTACTTAATGCAGCTGGTGGACAGACATTCCAGATACTGACTGTTACTTTTGATTTTGACCCCCCCATTGTTCAGGGACACATTACTCAATTTCTGTTAGTCACATGTCTGTGGAACTTCTTCAGTTTATGTCTCAGTTGTTGAATCTTGTTATGTTCATACAAATATTTACACATGTTAATTCTTACATCTAGGCGTTCCGCTAGCGGAACCCCTAGCCAACAGCCAATGGGATCGCATGGCGCGAAATACAAAATCAACTAAAATACCACAATTCAATTTCCTCAAACACACGACTATTTTACACCATTTCAAAAATTAACCTCTCCTGAATCGAACCACGTTGTCCGATTTCAAAAAGGCTTTACAGCGAAAGCAAAACATTAGATTATGTTAGGAGAGTACATAGACCAAAATAACCACACAGCCATTTTCCAAGCAAGCATATATTTCAATAAAACCCAAAACACAGCTAAATGAAGCACTAACCTTTGATGATCTTCATCAGATGACACTCCTAGGACATTATGTTACACAATACATGTATGTTTTGTTCAATGAAGTTCATATTTATATCCAAAAACAGCTTTTTACATTGGTGTGTGTGATGTTCAGAAAATGTATTCCCACCAAAAACATCCAGTGAATTTACAAAAATACTCATCATAAACGTTGACAAAATACATAACAATATTTTAAGAATTATAGATACAGAACTCCTTTATGCAATCACTGTGTCAGATTTTAAAATAGCTTTTCGGCGAAAGCACATTTTTCAATATTCTGAGTACATAGCTCGCCATCACGGCTAGCTATTCAGACCCGCCAAGTTTGGGGCAACCTAAACTCAGAATTAGTATTAGAAATATTGTATTACCTTTGCTGATCTTCGTCAGAATGCACTCCCAGGACTTCTACTTCCACAAGAAATGTTGTTTTTGTTCAAAATAATCCATAGTTATGTCCAAATACCTCCGTTTTGTTCGTGCGTTCAGGTCACTATCCAAAGGGTAACGCGTGAGCGCAATTCGAGACACAAAAATTCAAATATTCCATTACCGTACTGAGAAGCATGTCAAACGCTGTTTAAAATCAATTTGTATGGCATTTTTAATGTAAAATTGCGATAATATTCCAACCGGACAATAGTGTATTCATTCAAGGAGAAAAAGAAAAAACAGCATGCTCGCTGGAACGAGCATATCCAATCTCTTTGTCCTCAGGCAGACTACTCAGTAACTGAGCTCCTATACTCTGCCCAGAGACTGGCTCAATCCTCATTCTGAAGGCTTTAGACAGCCAATGAAAGCCTTAGAAAGTGCAACATAACAGCACAGATACTGCAGTTTCGAAATGGACTAGAAAGAACTACATTTCTCAGATCCTACACTTCCTGGTTGACTTTTTCTCAGGTTCTTGCCTGCCATATGAGTTCTGTTATACTCACAGACACCATTCAAACAGTTTTAGAAACTTCAGAGTGTGTTCTATCCAAATCTACTAATAATATGCATATTCTCGTTTCTGGGCAAGAGTAGTAACCAGTTTAAATCAGGTATGTTTTTTCATCCGGCCGTGAAAATACTGCCCCCTATCCATATCAGGTTAAGTTTGCTGAAAATAAACACAGTTGACATTGAGAAGACGTTTCTTTTCTTGCTGAGTTTATATAGGCAAAACAATAGTGGTCCTAAAACGGAATCTTGAGGAACACCGAAACCATTGATTTGTCAGAGGGCAAACCATCCATAGACACAACTGATATTTTTCTGACAGTGGTGTCAAGAGCTGCACTAAGGTCTAGGAGCAAGAGGACAGATGCAGTGCCTTGGTCTGATGCCATTAACTAACCCTTTGATGTGTACGATCACATATTTGTGATCATTGTTGAGTGGTCCCTGCGATCTAAGTTGCAGTGCTTGAGGTGCCACTACAGACCCGGGTTCAATCTCAGTGTCACAACCAACCGTGATCGGGAGTCCCATAGGGCGGCGCACAAATGGCCAAGCGTCGACCGGGATAGGGGAGGATTTGGCCGGGGGGGGGCTTTACTTGAATCATTGCGCTCTAGCGACTCCTTGTGGCGTGCCGGGTGCCAGCAGGCTGACCTCGGTTGTCAGTTGAATGTTGTGCGGTTTGGTGGGTCATGTTTCGGAGGACGCATGACTCGACATTCACCTCTGCCGAGCCCGTTGGGGAGTTGCAGCGATGAAACAAGATCGTAATTGGGAGAAAAAGGGGGTAAAATAAAGGTCTTAACCTCTTGGCATTCCCCTAGGATAGGGGGCGCTACAGCAATTTTTGAAAAAAATGTGTGCCCATTTTAAACGGCCTCCTACTCAAACTCAGAAGCTAGGATATGCATATAATTAATACTTGTGGATAGAAAACACCCTAAAGTTTCTAAAACTGTTTGAATGGTGTCTGTGAGTATAACAGAACTCATATGGCAGTCAAAACCCCGAGACAGATTGAAACAGGAAGTGGAATTCTGAATTGCGAACTCAACTTCATCACGTTGCCTATTAATCACACCGTGAGCTATGGTTCATTGAGCACTTCCTATTGCTTCCACTAGATGTCCCCAGTCTTTACAAAGTGGTTTGAGTCTCCTACTGTGAAAACTGACACAATGACACGCTGTGGAACGTGGTCACACGGAGAGGGCCATCACCATTATTCGAAACGTTTTGAAACACAATGCAATCGTCCTCCTCAAATCTTATTGGAGCTCTCGTTGAAAAAGGCCCTACAGATTTATGTTATACAACGTTTGACATGTTTGAACGAACCTAAATAAGAAAAAAATGCATTTTGTTGAAAGAGTAGCCCCGCGCACGTCGGAACTTTTGGTTCAGCCTTCAGAACGCGCTAACAACAACAAGCTAATGGAACATAAAGGATGAACTTTTTCGAACGAAAATACATTTGTTGTGGACCTGGGATTCCTGGAAGTGCCTAAGGATGAAGATAATCAAAGGTAAGGGATTATTGACAATACTATACAAGACTAGATTTGATATTGCTAGCCTATTGTTCTGAGTATCGCATCCCCTTTTATCGCAGTGTGATTACCCAGTAAAGTTATTTTTAAATCTGGCATTACAGGTGCTTTCAAGAGATATTCATCTATAAATCTTAGAATGACAATATTACATTTAAAAAAAAAATTTGAATAGTAATTTAGTAAATTGTAGCGCTGTTTCATCGGATGCATTTGAGGGAAAATAGTTAGTCAACGTTACGCACCGATGTAAAATGCTGTTTTTATATATAAATATGAACTTTATCGAACAAAAGAATGCATGTATTGTGTAACATGATGTCCTAGGTGTGTCATCTGATGAAGATTGTCAAAGGTTAGTGCTGCATTTAGCTGTTTTTTGGTTATTTGTGATGCATGTGGTTGGTCGGAAAATGGCTATGTGGCTACTTTTACGATATACTCCTCTAACATAATCTAATGTTTTGCTTTTGCTGTAAAGCGTTTTTGAAATCGGACAACGTGGTTCGATTCAGGAGAGGTGTATCTATAAAACGATATAATTTGGAAAAAAAATTGAAACAAAAAAATTATTACATTTTGTTATGCTAATGGCGATATGATTTTTCGCATACGGGACGGAGGCCGCACAGGGGTTAAACTTTATTCCTCAATTTTACCTTTTATTGTAAAATACATAAGTTAGAGACCTAACAGCTAGACTAGTTTACAATGTACCACATCTCTGGTGAGCACAAGGGACAAATGTTAAGCCAAGAGTGCCTAAATTCTTTATGATGGCAGCCATGTTTGTTTATGTTTGACAAGCAAAAACTCCCTGATCCCAGAATGCCATTCACTATAATGCCGCGTTCAAAACTAGAAACTCAAACTCGGAAACTCGGGCCTCTTGCTAAAGCTCAGACTTTATGACCTGAAGATCACTGATGTCATGATTTTACCTTGTATTTTTCAGACTTCCCAGATGTTTTGAACGTGGCATAAAGCGCAAATTAACAAAGTCAAAGATGGCTGCACCCATTGCCAAAAAAGCTGGAATCCCTGAGTAACAGTCCTGACAGAAAAACATAACTCTTGACAGACAGTGATAGCCATTGAGTATAGATATAATGTCCGGCTTCAAAAGGAAATGCCTCACTGATGAGGAGATACAATAAATATTTTGTATTTCTGATGAAGAATCTGTGTGAAAGTGATAGAAAGAGGAGGAAGGGAAGCACTACTAAGGTAGACAGAAGGTGCTCTTTGATAAAAGGGGTGAGTTGGTCATCAAAAAGAAAGGAGGACCAAGGCACTCTTCATATAATTGATTAAAATGTCTATATTAGTATGGCATGTTCAATAGAAACAATGTTTTTAAAAATCCGACGCGTTTCGGCTGCATGGCCTTCGTCAGGGTGTGAAAGTGAGTTGGATCAATCATATAGTGACAAGGAATATCTGATCCAACCTTCTGGACTGTGAGCGTGAGATGTCTGAGGACAATGGTGCCCACCCCAACCTTGCAGGCAATGAGCATCCCTCACCCTCCCAAGATGCTGGTGCTGCTGCCAATCTTGTAGGCTGTGAGGGAGAACAGGCTGAAATTGAGGAGGATGGTCCCCGCTGCTGGAGTTCCTGTTACTTCACACCATTAGAGATAGACTTCAATAGTACCCTGTCTGGCATGCAAAGCATTCTGTCTACCCCCTCAGAGGCAGATTGTTTTAAACTGTTCCTTGGTTAGGAATTGGTGGAGAGTGTGGTGCAGGAAACCAACAGGTATGACTATTACCATATTACAGAAAAACCCAAGGCTCTCTTCAAATGTATCAAAATTCAGAATGCCTTTAGTCTACTAAATATACATATTTGTTATGCACTGAAAGAGAAGACTGCCCATGGCTTGAAAGGGAAACTCTCAAAATACGCAAACTTGACAGGATACAGTATGATACAGGACCTGATCATCTACACCGGCGCCACCACAGATATAAGGCATTTTGAGGGTCTTGGCATATCTGAATCAGTAGTGATCACCATTCTGCAGACTTACATCAGAAAGGGGCACACTGTATTTGTGGACAACTGGTACAGTAGCCCTACCCTTTTCCAATGCCGTTTGAGGGAGAACACAGGGGCCTGTGGCACAGTGAGATCCAACAGGAAAAAAAATGAGCAAGAGGGAGTTCCAAACGAACGGGGAGATGGCAGTGAAGTGGCACAACAAAAGCAATGTCTATGTTCTGTGCACACCTCTAAAATGTCTGACACATGAAAACTGGACTCCCCAGAGAGAGGAAAATGAAGCCCGACTGTGTCTTGGAGTACAACAAGAAGATGGGAGCAGTTGACAAAGTGGACATGCAGAACAGTTTTGTTGAGTGTGCCAGAAAGTCCCTTAAATGGTACAAGAAGCTATTTTTCCACCTAATAGACATAGCTTTCCTCAATGGCCACATCGTCCACCAGCAGGTCACAGGACAGGTGATTTCGTACCAGCAGTACAGGATAAACCTGATGTGGCAGCTCTTTGGGCCCACCACACCACACCTCCTCGTCGTCTGTCTGCTAGGGGCCGGCTTCCCTCTGACAATCCTCTATGCCACTTCCAAAGTGATGTCCCTCAGACCACCCTGCAAGGAAAAAGCACAAAGGGCCATTGCAAAGTCTTTCTAACATCTACCATGTAACACACCCTTGTGTGCCACACCCTGAAGCACTACTAAGTGGAAAGTAGGCTTATAGTGGCTGATGCAATTGTTGCTTTATTCTGCTAATTTTTTTTTGTTCTTTTTTTTTATGTATTGAAATGTATGGTGGTGTTTGATGGGTGAGACAGGGGAAATGTTCCTTAAAATAGATGTAACGTGTTTGTTTACCTGAAATTAAATGCTTTATTTGACTCCTGGGTTCTATTTCTGAAATAAAATAGAACAAGAAAAATATGTTAACACAATTGTTGCTTTGTTGCTTTATGCTGATATTTAAAAAATTATAATTGTAAAATGTATTGGAATATATGACGATGAGTTTGTAGTGGGTGAGGGTTGGATTGGAGAAACGTTCTGTAACAAAGAAAGAGACAGAAAAAGACAAATGTAGCATATGTTTGTTTACCTGAAAGTAAGTACTTTGTTTGACTCCTGGGCTCCATTTCTGAAATAAAACAGAAAAGTATGTAATCAACTTTATTGTTAACGCATTCTGCCCAAAAAATGTCATAATTTGGCTGAAGGCTGTTGGCTAGGGGACAAATGAAATTTCAATCAAATCATATTTTCCCTAGTCAACAACCTTTAGCCTAACCTGTAGACCTCAGAGCACATGTAGAGTTGTTACATTACATTGACTTGTCCTAGGAGTATATTGTTTAGTAGGTTTAAGTTGTTTTATTTGAGATTCTTCATAGTAGCCACCCTTTGCCTTGATGACAGCTTTGCACACTCTTGGCATTCTCTCAAACAGCTTTATGAGGTAGTCACCTGGAATGCATTTCAATTAACAGGTGTCCCTTGTTAAAAGTTCATTTGTGGAATTGTTTTCCTATTTTGAGCCAATCAGTTGTGTCGTGATAAGGTGGGGGTGGTATTCTGCCAGTTACATTCTGTTAAAGGTCCCCAAAGCACACACATCCCTGTGTCGCTCGTCTTTTCAGTTCGAACAAACACTCAAACTGGACAGTTTTATCTCAATCTCTTCATTGAAAGACTCAATCATGGACACTCTTACTGACGGTTGTGGCTGCTTTACATGATGTATTGTTGTCTCTACCTTCTTGCCCTTTGTGCTGTTGTCTGTGCCCAATAATGTTTGGACCCTATTTTGTGCTGTTACCATGTTGTGCTGTTGCCCTGTTGTGCTGCTACCATACTGTGTTGTCATGTGTTGCTGCCATGCCATGTAGTCTTAGGTCTCTCTTTATGTAATGTTGTGGTGTCTCTTGTCGTGATGTGTGTTCTGTCCTATATTTTTATTTACATGTATTTTAATTTTGAATCCCAGCTCCCATCCCAGCAAGATACCTTTTGCCTTTTGAAAAGCTGAAATGTTTTGGATCAATACACCTTACCTTCGGAAAGTATTCAGACCCCTATAATTTTTCCACATTTTGAACGTTAGCCTTGTTCTAAAATGTATTAAATAGTTTTTCCCCTCAATTTACACGCAATACCCCATAATGACAAGTTTAGAAATGTTTGCTAATTTATATAAAAAAACTGATATCACATTTACATAAGTATTCAGACCATTTACTCAGTGCTTTGTTGAAGCACCTTTGACAGCAATTACATCAGTATTCTTGGGTATGACGCTACAAGCTTGGCACACCTGTATTTGGGAAGTACTCCCATTCTTCTCTGCAGATCCTCTCAAGCTCTGTCAGGTTAGCAGGGGAGCGTTGCTGCACAGCTATTTTCAGGTCTCACCAGAGATGTTCGATCGGGTTCAAGTCCTAGCTCTGGCTGGGCAACTCAAGGACATTCAGACTTGTCCTAAAGCCACTCCTGCATTGTCTTGGCTGTGTGCTTAGGGTCGTTGTCCTGTTGGAAGGTGAGCCTTTGCCTCAGTCTGAGGTCCTGAACGCTCTGAAGCAGGTTTTCGTCGAGGATCTCTGTCCTTTGCTTCGTCATCTTTCCCACAATCCTGACTCATCTACCTGTCCCTGCCACTGGAAAAAATCCCCACAGCATGATGAGAGTCTTTAGGTGGCTTTTGGCAAACTCCAAGCGGGCTGTCATGTGCCTTTTACTGAGGAGTGGCTTCTGTCTAGCCACTTTACCATAAAGGTCTGATCGGTGGAGTGCTGCAGAGATGGTTGTCCTTCTGGAAGGTTCTCCCATCTCCACAGAAGAACTCTGACCATCGGGTTCTTGGTCACCTCCCTGACCAAGGCCCTTCTCCCCCAATTGCTCAGTTTGGCCAGGCGGCCAGCTCTAGGAAGAGTCTTGGTGGTTCCAAACGTCTTTCATTTAAGATTGATGGAGGCCACCATGTTCTTGGGGACCTTCAATGCCGCAGAAATGTTTTTGTACTCTTCCCCAGATCTGTGCCTCGACACAATCCTGTCTCAGAGCTCTACAGACAATTCCTTCGAGCTCATGGCTTGGTTTTTGCTCTGACATGCACTGTCAACTGTGGGACCTTATATAGACCGGTGTGTGCCTATCCAAATCATGTCAAATCAATTGAATTTAACACTGGTGGACTCCAATCAAGTTGTAGAAACATCTCAAGGATGATCAATGAAAACAGGATGCACCAGAGCTCAATTTGTAGTCTCATAGAAAAGGATCTGAATACTTATGTAAATAAGTTCTAAAAACGTGTTTTTGCTTTGTCATTATGGGGCATCGTGTGTAGATTGCTGTGGATTTTTTATTTAATCCATTTTAGATTAAGTCTGTAACGTAACAAAATGTTGAAAAATTCAAGGTGTCTGAATACTTTCCAAACGCACTGTAAGTACAGTGCCTTGCAAAAGTATTCACCCCCCTTGGCGTTTTTCCTGGTTTTTTTTGCATTACAACCTGTAATTTAAATTTATTTTTATTTGGATTTCATGTAATGGACATACACAAAATAGTCCAAATTGGTGAAGTGAAAAAAATAACTTGTTTCAAAAAATTATAAAAATAAAATGGAAAAGTGGTGCGTGCATATGTATTCACCCCCTTTTGCTATGAAGCCCCTAAATAAGATCTGGTGCAACCAATTACCTTCAGAAGTCACATAATTAGCTAAATAAAGTCCACCTGTGTGCAATCTAAGTGTCACATGATCTCAGTATATATACACTGTACACCTGTTCTGAAAGGCACCAGATTCTGCAACACCACTAAGCAAGGGGCACCGCCAAGCAAGCAGCAGTATGAAGACCAAGGAGCTCTCCAAACAGGTCAGGGACAAAGTTGTGGAGAAGTACAGATTAGGGTTGGGTTATAAAAAATATCAGAAACTTTGAACATCCCATGGAGCACCATTAAATCCATTATTAAAAAATGTAAAGAATATGGCACCACAACAAAACTGCCAAGAGAGGGCCGCCCACCAAAACTCACGGAGAGACCAAAGAGGACCATGAAGGAGCTGCAAAGCTCCACAGCGTAGATTGGAGAATCTGTCCATAGGACAACTTTAAGCTGTACACTCCACAGAGCTGGGCTTTATGGAAGAGTGGCCAGAAAAAAATAAGCAAACATGTTTGGTGCTCGCCAAAAGGAATGTGGGAGACTCCCAAAACATATGGAAGAAGGTACTCTGGTCAGATGAGACTAAAATTGAGCTTTTTGGCCATCAAGGAAAACGCTATGTCTGGCACAAACCCAATACCTCTCATCACCCCGATAACAACATCCCCACAGTGAAGCGTGGTGGTGGCAGCATCATGCTGTGGGGATGTTTTTCATCGGCAGGGACTGGGAAACTGGTCAGGATTGATGGATGGAGTTAAATACAGGGAAGTTCTTGAGGGAAACCGGTTTCAGTCTTCTAGAGATTTGAGACTGGGACAGAGGTTCACCTTCCAGCAGTACAATGACCCTAAGCATACTGCTAAAGCAACACTCGAGTGGTTTAAGGGGAAACATTTAAATGTCTTGGAATGGCCTAGTCAAAGCCCAGACCTCGATCCAATTGAGAATCTGTGCTATGACTTAAAGATTGCTGTACGTCAGTGGAACCCATCCAACTTGAAGGAGCTGGAGCAGTTTTGCCTTGAAGAATGGGTAAAAATCCCAGTGGCTAGATATGCTTAAGACATACCCCAAGAGACTTGCAGCTGTAATTGCTGCAAAAGGTGGCTCTACAAAGTATTGACTTTAGGGGGTGAATAGTTATTTTTTGTTTGTTTCAAAATAAAAAATATTTTGAATCTTCAAAGTGTTAGGCATGTTGTGTAAATCAAATGATACAACCCCCACAAAATCTATTTTAATTCTAGGTTGTAAGGCAACAAAATAGGAAAAATGCCAAGGGGGTGAATACTTTTGCAAGCCACTGTATTCACACCCTTTGTTATGGCAAGCCTACACTACCGGTCAAAAGTTTTAGAATACCTACTCATTCAAGGGTTTTTTAAAAACTTTTTTCTAAATTGTAGAATAATAGTAAAGACATCAAAACCATGAAATAACACATATGGAATCATGTAGTAACCAAAAAAAGTGTTAAACAAATCAAAATATATTTTAGATTTGAGATTTTCAAATAGCCGCCCTTTACCTTAATGACAGCTTTGCACACTCTTGGCATTCTCTCAACCAGCTTCATGAGTTAGTCACCTGGAATGCATTTCAATTAACAGGTGTTCCTTGTTAAAAGTTAATTCATGGAATTTCTTTCCTTTCCCCTAATGCGTTTGAGCCAATCAGTTGTGTTTTGACAAGGTAGGGGTGGTATACAGAAGATAGCCCTATTTGGTAAAAGACCAAGTCCATATTATGGCAAGAACAGCTCAAATAAGCAAAGAGAAATGACAGTCATCATTACTTTAAGACATGAAGAAAAATGTCAAGTGCAGTCGTAAAAAGCATCAAACACTATGATCATACTTGCTCTCATGAGGACCGCCACAGGAATGGAAGAACCAGAGTTCATTAGATTTACCAGCCTCAGAAATTGCAGCCCAAATAAATGCTTAGTTGAAATGTCAAGTAAGACATTTCAGGATAAACAGTTCAGAGGAGACTGCGTGAATCAAGCCTTCATGGTCGAATTGCTGCAAAGAAACCACTACTAAACACCAATAAGAAGAAGAGACTTGCTTGGGCCAAGAAACACAAGCAAGGGACATTAGACAGGTGGAAATTTGTCCTTTGGTCTGGAGTCAAATTGGAGATTTTTGGTTCCAACCACGTGTCTTTTTGAGACACGGTGTGGGTGAACAGATGATCTCCACGTGTATTTCCCAACATAAAGCTATGTTATGGTGTGGGGGTGCTTTGCTGGTGACACTGATTTACTTAGAATTCAAGGCACACTTAACCAGCACGGCTACCACAGAATTCTGCAGCGATACGCCATCCCATCTGGTTTGGGCTTAGTGGGACTACCATTTGTTTTTCAACAGGACAATGACCCAACACACCTCCAGGCTGTGTAAGGGCTATTTTACCAAGAAGGAGAGTGATGGAGTGCTGCATCAGATGACCTGGCCTCCACAATCCCCCAACCTCAACCAAGTTAAGATGATTTGGATCGCAGAGTGAAGGAAAAGCACCCAACAAGTGCTCAGCATATTTGGAAACTCCTTCAAGACTGTTGGTAAAGCATTCCAGGTGAAGCTGGTTGAGATAATGCCAAGAGTGTGCAAAGCTGTCATCAAAGCAAAGGGTGGCTATTTGAAGAATCTCAAATATATTGATTTGTTTACTACAGGATTCCTTATGTGTTATTTAATAGTTGTAATGTCTTCACATTTATTCTACAATGTAGAAAATTGTAAAAATAAAAACCCTTGAAAGAGTAGGTGTTTTAAAACTTTTGACCGGTAGTGTAAATAAATTCAGGAGTAAAAATGTGCTTAAGGCCTAGATTCAGTCATATAAAGCGTAAACACATGATACTGTTAGAGCTGTCAACTGCATTAGAGCTGTCAAAATCTATAGAAATAATGACACTCAATTTGAAAATCATTAAAGAAAAAGGATTTGTATCAGTCTTATCAAGGTGTAAGCTACATCACATTCTAGTGTTACAACTTGTAAACAAGGCTGCATGGGATTTCTCTTACAGGGTAATTTCGCCCTGGGGGAATCTAGGCTTGTTTTCATCATGTCCCAGGCATTTCTAGGTCACATAATTGCCCAGGAGGAAGGCAGGTCTGGGCTTCGCACTCTGAGCAATACACCCTATGATGGCATCCATTGTAAAATTTGACAGCTTGCATATTTAGCAATGAATCTGCTGATAGGAACATCGCTGAAAGACGCCTAATGGCTATATTGATGTTCCTATCAGCAGATTCATTGCTAAATATGCAATCTGTCAAATTTTGGGGGGGATATGAAAATAAATGTAGTACTGTTTGGGTCATGTCGGGAAGGCTCTATATGAAACTGATCGCACAATTTTTTGTTCATGTAGATATGGTTGTTGTTGTTCTATATAGCCATTGGCCGTCTTTCAGCGATGTTCCTATAAGCAGATTCATTGCTAAATATGCAAGCTGTCAACATTTTTCCAGTCCCTGAAAGACTACAACTTGTTGGGGGTGCTGGTTCGAGCTCTGGCCCCGTCCCTCCCACAAGGCAGGCTTTTTTGAAAGGGAGGCGGACACTAACACAATCCTTTGGGCAAACTGAAAGAACTGACCAGAACACAATGGCTTCAGGAGATTTCTCTCATCAACACGAATTCCACAATGGGACATTTTATTTTTAGCTACATGGTGACATTCAACAACACATGTTTCAACTGGAATATTGTGAAGAGGATTCTAAACAAAGCGTTGGATTTAGCTAGAAGCGCAGCTACAGCCGATGCCAGCATGAAGAGGACAGATGAAAAATACAGTCACTAGCTAAGTAAATTATTTTTCCTGTGTGACAACTGTCGTGAAAATTCAGTACTGAGAGAGACTTGATCATTGTTTATTCCATGTGTAACTCTGTGTTGTTGTATGTGTCAAACTGCTTTGCTTTATCTTGGCCAGGTCGCAGTTGCAAATGAGAACTTGTTCTCAGCTAGCCTACCTGGTTAAATAAAGGTGAAATAAAAAGTTCTTCAAACAATCATCTTAATTTAATATTGATTAATTATTGCAATAATGAAGCTGTCAACTCAACAGTCTTGACTGTTAAGACGAGAGTCTACCCTTTTACAGACCATGCTGTTTCTTATAAACAGTTGAAGTCGGAAGTTTACATACACTTAGGTTGGAGTCATTAAAACTCGTTTTTCACCCACTCCACAAATTTCTTCTTAACAAACTATAGTTTTGGCAAGTCAGTTAGGACATCTACTTTGTGCATGACACAAGTAATTTTTCCAACAATTGTTTACAGACAGATTATTTCATTTATAATTCACAATTCCAGTGGGTCAGAAGTTTACATACACTAAGTTGACTGTGCCATTAAACAGCTTGGAAAATTCCAGAAATTATGTTATGACTTTACAAGTTTCTGATAGGCTAATTGACATAATTTGAGTCAATTGGAGGTGTACCTGTGGATGTATTTCAAGGCCTACCTTCAAACTCAGTGCCTCTCTGCTTGACATCATGGGAAAATGAAAAGAAATCAGCCAAGACCTCAGAAAAAAAATTTCATCCTTGGGAGCAATTTCCAAATGCCTGAAGGTACCACGTTCATCTGTACAAACAATAGTACGCAAGTATAATCCCCATGGGACCACACAGCCGTCATACCGCTCAGGAAAGAGACACATTCCATCTGCACGAGATGAATGTACTTTGGTGTGAAAAATGCAAATCAATCCCAGAACAAACAGTAAAGGACCTTGTGAAGATGCTGGAGGAAACAGGTACAAAAGTATCTATATCCACAGAAAAATGAGTCCTATATCGACATAACCTGAAAGGTCACTCAGCAAGAAGCCACTGCTCCAAAACTGCCATAAAAAAAGCGAGACTACAGTTTGCAACTGCACATGGGGACAAAGATCGTACTTTTCTTTTCTGATGAAACAAAAATAGAACTGTTTGGCCATAATGACCATTGTTATGTTTGGAGGAAAAAGGGGGACGCTTGCAAGCCGAAGAACACCATCCCAACCATGAAGCACGGGGGTGGCAGCATCATGTTGTGGGGGTGCTTTGCTGCAGGGGGGACTGGTGCACTTCACAAAATAGATGACATCATGAGGTGGGAAAATGATGTGGATTTATTGAAGCAACATCTCAAGACATCAGTCAGGATGTTAAAGCTTGGTCGCAAATGGGTCTTCCAAATGGACAATGACCTCAAGCATACTTCCAAAGTTGTGGCAAAATGGCTTAAGGACAACAAAGTAAAGGTATTGGAGTAGCCATCACAAAGCCCTGACCTCAATCCTATAGAAAATTTGTGGGCAGAACTGAAAAAGCGCGTGTGAGCAAGGAGGCCTACAAACCTGACTCATTTACACCAGCTCTGTCAGGAGGAATGGGACAAAATTCACCCAACTTATTGTGAGAAGCTTGTTGAAGAGTACCCGAAATGTTTGACCCAAGTTAAACAATTTAAAGGCAATGCTACCAAATACTAATTGAGTGTATGTTAACTTCTGACCCATTGGGAATGCGATGAAAGAAATACAAGCTGAAATAAATCATTTTCTACTATTATTCTGACATTTCACATTCTTAAAATAAAGTGGTGATCCTAACTGACCTAAGACAGGGAATTTTTACTAGGATTAAATGTCAGGAATTGTAAAAAACTGAGTTTAAATGTATTTTGCTAAGATGTATGTAAACTTCTGACTTCAACTGTAGCTGATAGCAATAATGCATAGTCACCCTTCCCATATAGATTGGGGGGCACCATAAGCCACTTTGGGTTCATCCTGTGGTCATCTTTCTCTGGAGCTGTCTCCCTGATGCCAGGATAATTAGGAATACTGAGGCCTTTGTTCTGTTAGCCATCACTTAATCAGTTGCCAGCACCAGCATCAAATAACGAATCTCAGTTCACTCAGAATGAAGGAAAGAAATGTCTTACTACAGTGTTAGTTACGTAAATAATTATTAAATAGCCAACAAATTACACAACTCAACCAGTCCTATTTACGATATAATTTACAAAGATTATACTCAATTAAAAAATGTCTTCCAAAAACAATGTATTTTTTAAATGAATTAGTATATTTGAGTTTAACCATGATATTGGTTGTATTATTTGGTTATGTCTTTTCTGATGGATTAAACTGAAGTTTCAACCAACTTTCTTTTGCTTGTTTTAAAAATAGCAATATTTGGGTGATGATTTCATTTTCAAATAACCAAAAGTGAGAGATTGTAATCTGAATAAAGGGAAAAAGGCCATTATTGAACATGGGGTGAGATTCTTACTAATTTGCTAGAGAACCAGATCAGATTTAAGTATAGCCGAAGCCTTTAGTGAGAGGTAGAATGCTTTAATATTTAATCATTTCTGCCCTCCGAATTTATGTTCATTATTTAAATAGGCCTGTAATAAAATTCTGTCTCGCAGTTCCAAATAAAATATATTTTTTGCTCATATAATAAAAAAAAACAAGGTACAAGCCCATAATCAAATAGGTAAACTGGAATATGACTATAAAGTTAACCAGGTGATTTTTCCAGAAATAGACAGGTATTTTCCTTTCCATGGTAGATAGATCGCATCTATTTTTGCAAAATTTCAATTACAAATATATTGTAGTGAGATTATTTCATAAGGGATGTAAATACTGAGTATGTCCACATCACCGTCAGACCATTTTATTGGTAAACTACACGGTAATGTAAACGTTTTTTTGGGGGGGGGGTTTCCAATATGTAATATATTACATTTATTATACTTTGGTTGTAATCCAGAGAGGTTAGAAGAATTATCTAGATCCTCTATGAGGCTGTGGAGGGATCCAAATTGTGGATTTAAAAAGAATACATGAATCAGCATACAGTGATTTTAAGCCCTGTTTTTCTAGCTCCTTGCTATTGTTGGATCTGATTTTAATAGCCAACTTTTCAATGGACATAATAAATAGATATAAATAGAGTTTAATACTTTCTGAGAAGTAGCCATTATTGACTATTTTACACATAGGGTTACTATACATAACTTTAATCTATTGTATAAATGATTCTCCAAAATTGAAATATTCCAGGAATTTATATATAAATGGAGTATAATAATTTTGTCTTTCAGACAATATCGTGTCTGAAAGACTGGGCTTCTTCCCGGAGTGGATTTTTTTGAGAGAAACAGAATTCATTTGCTGGCATGTGTCATTGTAGTAGAACTGTATTCTGTGAACTGTATCCCTCTTGATGGATTGGGCAGTATGCTGGATTTCAAGCAGAAGACTGAAGAGCTGAATGGCAGTTTGATCATGACAACACTCCGAGATCCATACAAGTGTTCCCTGAACTTTCTGTATGTTTCTTTGGAATGGCAATTTCATGACCACCTCTTCCATTAACCTGTTGGGGATAGGGGGCAGTATTTGCACGGCCGGATAAAAAACGTACCCGATTTAATCTGGTTACTACTCCTGCCCAGTAACTAGAATATGCATATAATTATTGGCGTTGGATAGAAAACACCCTAAAGTTTCTAAAACTGTTTGAATGGTGTCTGTGAGTATAACAGAACTCATATGGCAGGCAAAAACCTGAGAAGATTCCAAACAGGAAGTACCCTCTCTGACCATTCCTTGAGCTTCTTGGCTCTGTTTAAAGAAAATGTAGGATCTTTGCTGTAACGTGACACTTCCTACGGCTCCCATAGGCTCTCAGAACCCGGGAAAAAGCTGAATGATGTAATTCCAGCCCCTGGCTGAAAAACTTTAGCGCGTTTGGATGGTGGTCGATCAGAGGGCCATCAGACTGAGGCTCGTGCACGAGGGGATCCCATGCTTTTACTTTCGCTCTCTTTGTACTAAAAAACGATTTCCCGGTCGGAATATTATCGCTTTTTTACGAGAAAAATGGCATAAAAATTGATTTTAAACAGCGGTTGACATGCTTCGAAGTACGGTAATGGAATATTTAGAAATCTTTTGTCACGAAATGCGTCGTGCTCGTCACCCTTCTTTACCATTCGGATAGTGTCTTTAACGCACAAACAAAACGCTGATGTTTGGATATAACTATGGATTATTTGGGACCAAACCAACATTTGTTATTGAAGTAGAAGTCCTGGGAGTGCATTCTGACGAAGAACAGCAAAGGTAATAACATTTTTCTTATAGTAAATCTGACTTTGGGGAGTGCTAAACTTGGTGGGTGTCTAAATAGCTAGCCGTGATGGCTGGGCTATCTACTGAGAATATTACAAATTGTGCTTTCACCGAAAAGCTATTTTAAAATCGGACATAGCGAGTGCATAGAGGAGTTCTGTATCTATAATTCTTAAAATAATTGTTATGTTTTTTGTGAACGTTTATCGTGAGTAATTTAGTAAATTCACCGGAAGTTTGCGGGGGGTATGTTAGTCCTGAACGTCACATGCTAATGTAAAAAGCTGGTTTTTGATAAAAATATGAACTTGATTGAACAAAACATGCATGTATTGTATAACATAATGTCCTCGGGGTGTCATCTGATGAAGATCATCAAAGGTTAGTGCTGCATTTAGCTGTGGTTTGGATTTATGTGACATTATATGCTAGCTTGAAAAATGGGTGTCTGATTATTTCTGGCTGGGTACTCTGCTGACATAATCTAATGTTTTGCTTTCGTCGTAAAGCCTTTTTGAAATCGGACAGTGTGGTTAGATAAAGGAGAGTCTTGTCTTTAAAATGGTGTAAAATATTCATATGTTTGAAAAATGGAAGTTTTTGTATTTTTGAAGAATTTGTAATTCGCGCCACGCCCATCATTGGCTATTGGAGCAGGTGTTCCGCTAGCGGAACGTCTAGATGTAAGAGTTAAGGGATAGGTTGTTATTCTGGCACCACCCGGCCAGGTCTCTGACCTCCTCCCTATAGGCTGTCTCGTTGTTGTCGGTGATCAGGCCTACCACTGTTGTGTCATCTGCAAACTTAATGATGGTGTTGGAGTTGTGCCTGGCCATGCAGTCATGGGTGAACAGGGAGTACAGGAGGGGAATGGGCACGCACCCCTGTGGAGCTCCAATGTTGAGGATCAGCGTGGCAGATGTGTTGCTACCTACCCTCACCAACTGGGGGCGGCCCGTCAGGAAGTCCAGGATCAAGTTGCAGAGGGAGGTGTTTAGTCCCAGGATCCTTAGCTTAGTGATGAGCTTTGAGGGTACTATGGTGTTGAACGCTGAGCTGGAGTCAATGAATAGCATTCTCACATAAGTGTTCCTTTTGTCCAGGTGGGAAAGGGCAGTGTGGAGTGCAATAGAGATTGCATCATCTGTGGATCTGTTTGGGCGGTATGCCAATTGGAGTGGGTCTAGGGTTTCTGGGATAATGGTGTTGATGTGAGCCATTACCAACCTTTCAAACACTTCATGGCTACGGACGTGAGCACTACGGGTCTGTAGTAATTTAGGCAGGTTGCCTTTGTGTTCTTGGGCACAGGCACTATGGTGGTCTGCTTAAAACATGTTGGTATTACCAACTCAATCAGGGACATGTTGAAAATGTCAGTGAAGACATTTGCCAGTTGGTCAGCACATGCCCGGAGCACACGTCCTGGTAATCCGTCTGGCCCCGCAGCCTTGTAAATGTTGGCCTGTTTAACCTCTTATGGCTAGGGGGCAGTATTTTCACGGCTGGATAAAAAACGTACCCGATTTAATCTGATTATTAGTCCTGCCCAGAAACTAGAATATGCATATAATTATTAGCTTTGGATAGAAAACACTCCAAAGTTTCTAAAACTGTTTGAATGGTGTCTGTGAGTATAACAGAACTCATTTGGCAGGCCAAAACCTGAGAAGATTCTGTTCAGGAAGTACCCTGTCTGACCATTTCTTCCCCTTGTTGATTCTCTCTATCTATTACAAGGGATCTCTGCTGTTACGTGACACTTCTCACGTCTCCAATGGGTTCTCAGAGCCCGGGAAAAACCTGAATGACGTAATTCAAAGCCCTGGCTGAAACACACGAGCGCTTTTGCTAAGTGGTCTATCAGCAGACAAAAGGCTTAGGCGCGTGCACTGCCCGCCCCCGCCTTTCTGTTTTTCCCTCTGTTTACAGACACGCAGATTCCCGGTCGGAATATTATCGCTTTTCTACGAGATAAATTGCATAAAAATTGATTTTAAACAGCGGTTGACATGCTTCGAAGTACGGTAATGGAATATTTAGAAATTTTTTGTCACATTATGCGCCATGCGCACGACCGTGATTTACCATTCTGATAGTGTCTAGAACTCACAAACAAAACGTCGCTGATGGAACATAACGATGGATTATTTGGGACCAAACCTACATTTGTTATTGAAGTAGAAGTCCTGGGAGTGCATTCTGACGAAGAACAGGAAAGATAAGACCATTTTTCTTATAGGAAATGTGATTTTGGTGAAGGCTAAACTGGGTGGGTGTCTAAATAGCTAGCCCGTGATGACTGGGCTATGTACTTAGAATATTGCAAAATGTGCTTCATCCGAAAAGCTATTTTAAAATCGGACATATCGAGTGCATAGAGGAGTTCTGTATCTATAATTCTTAAAATAATTGTTATGTTTTTTGTGAATGTTTATCGTGAGTAATTTAGTAAATTGTTAGTAAATTCCCCGGAAGTTTGCGGGGGGTATGCTAGTTCTGAACGTCACATGCTAATGTAAAAAGCTGGTTTTTGATATAAATATGAACTTGATTGAACAGACATGCATGTATTGTATAACATAATGTCCTAGGTGTGTCATCTGATGAAGATCATCAAAGGTTAGTGCTGCATTTAGCTGTCTTCTGGGTTTTTGTGACATTATATGCTAGCTTGAAAAATGGGTGTCTGATTATTTCTGGCTGGGTACTCTGCTGACATAATCTATTGTTTTGCTTTCGCTGTAAAGCCTTTTTGAAATCGGACAGTGTGGTTAGATTAACGAGAGTCTTGTCTTTAAATAGCTGTAAAATAGTCATATGTTTGAAAATGGAAGTTTTCGGATTTTAGAGGAATTTGTATTTCGCGCCACGCCCATCATTGGATATTGGAGCAGACGTTCCGCTAGCGGAACATCTAGATGTAAGATTAAAGGTCTTACTCAGATCGGCTACGGAGAGCATGATCACACAATTATCCGGAACAGCTGATGCTCTCATGCATGCCTCAGTGTTGCTTGCCTCGATGCGAGCATAGAAGTGATTTAGCTCGTCTGGTAGGTTCGTGTCACTGGGCACCTCGCGGCTTTGCTTCCCTTTGTAGTATGTAATAGTTTGCAAACCCTGCCATATAAGACGAGCGTCGGAGCCGGTGTAGTATGATTCAATCTTAGCCCTGTATTGACGCTTTGCCTGTTTGATGGTTCGTCGCAGGGCATAGCAGGATTTCTTGTAAGCTTCCGGATTAGAGTCCCGCACCTTGAAAGTGGCAGCTCTACCCTTTAGCTCAGTGCGAATGTTGCCTGTAATCCATAGCTTCTGGTTGGGGTATGTACGTACAGCCACTGTGGGGACGACGTCCTCGATGCACTTATTGATAAAGCCAGTGACTGATGTGATGTACTCCTCAATGCCGAACGAAACTGTCATTAGCCCCCATTCTACTTTTGGACATCAACGTGGATGTGGCGTCTGTGGAAAGTTGATAACAATGGTAATGATGTGACCGGAGCTGCAACCCATACTACTTTGCCAACACTTTGGAGCACCATCTGGTTATTGTGCTTCTCTCTGTGCATTTTGTATGTAAAGTACAATATCTAGATAGGCAAAATTATTCTTACATTTACTCTTAAATATGTTTGGAAAGAGGATATGATGTTATGCAGAAAAATGTGTTGGTAGGACAATGATATGTAAGTTTGTGCACATGGAAGTCAGTGATTTATATTTACTATAGGTTCATGAGGCAATACAAATGTGATGTAACTAAAATGTGACAAATATTAAATGGAATTTAGTTGACTAAAATGTCCCACTGTCACGGGTGTCGTAGGGTAAAGAACAAAACGCAGCGGGAATATGTACACTCATCTTCTTTATTACGGACAAAGAAGGGAAAACCCAAAACAAACACGTATACAAAACACAACGACGAATAACAGGCCGGTAAGGCACAAAGCTATACACAGCACAATGAAAAACAAAGTCCTAATTATAGGACCCTCAATCAGAGGCAACAATAACCAGCTGCCTCCAATTGAAGGTCCAACCCCAATTAACTAAACATAGAAATACAATAGAACATAGAAAAATACTAACATAGACTAACAAACCCCGGAAAAATAAATCAAATACCCCTCTATATAAACACATACACAAAACACACCCTGAACCACATAAATCAAACACCCCCTGCCACATCCTGACCAAACTACAATAACAAATAACCCCTATACTGGACAGGACGTGACAGCACCCCCCCCCCCAAAAGGTGCAGACCCCGGATGCACCTCACACAAATAACCAAAAAAAATAAAAAAATAAATCCCAAAACTAAAGGGAGGGAAGGGATGGTGGCTGCCGTCACCGACGGCTCCTGTGCTACACCCCCTCCCCAAACCTCCAACAGTGGAGGTGGCTTAGGCTCAGGCCTTAATCCCCTACCGGACCAAACCACCCCCACTGCATACCTCTGCCTGAGGCCAGTCACTGAAGACCCTGGACTGTGCTCTGGGAGCTCTGGACTGTAGGCCGTCTCACTCGGTGCCGGACTGTAGGCCGTCTCACTCGGTGCCGGACTGTAGGCCGTCTCACTCGGTGCCGGACGAGGTACTGTTGCCGGACACCCTGGACGAGGTACTGTTGCTGGACGAGGTACTGTTGCCGGACACTCTGGACGAGGTACTGTTGCCGGACACTCTGGACGAGGTACTGTTGCCGGACACTCTGGACGAGGTACTGTTGCCGGACACTCTGGACGAGGTACTGTTGCCGGACACTGTGGACTGGGACTGGGCTGACGCACTGGAAGCCTAATGCATGGGGCTGGTAGTGGAGGTACCAGACTGGGGACACGCACCTCAGGGCTAGTGCGGGGAGCAGGAACAGGGCGAGTTAGACTGGTCTGACGCACTGGAAGCCTAATGCGTGGGGCTGGTAGTGGAGGTACCAGACTGGAGACATGCACTTCAAGGCTAGTGCGAGGAGCGGGAACAGGACATACTGGACTGGGCTGATGCAATGGAAGCCTACTGCGTGGTGCTTAATCCCCTACCGGACCAAACCACCCACACTGCATACCTCTGCCTGAGGCCAGTCACTGAAGACCCTGGACTGGGCTCTGGGAGCTCTGGACTGTAGGCAGACTCACTCGGTGCCGGACTGTAGGCCGTCTCACTCGGTGCCGGACGAGGTACTGTTGCCGGACACTCTGGACGAGGTACTGTTGCCGGACACTCTGGACGAGGTACTGTTGCCGGACACTCTGGGCGAGGTACTGTTGCCGGACACTCTGGGCGAGGTACTGTTGCCGGACACTCTGGGCGAGGTACTGTTGCCGGACACTCTGGACGAGGTACTGTTGCCGGACACTCTGGGCGAGGTACTGTTGCCGGACACTCTGGGCGAGGTACTGTTGCCGGACACTCTGGGCGAGGTACTGTTGCCGGACACTCTGGGCGAGGTACTGTTGCCGGACACTCTGGACGAGGTACTGTTGCCGGACACTCTGGACGAGGTACTGTTGCCGGACACTCTGGACGAGGTCCAGAGGTCCAAGTGGGCACCGCCCATACTGGCTGGGTGCCCACTTCCCCCTGGCAAATGCGGGGCGCTGGCACTGTGCACACCGGCCTGAAAATACTTGGCCTCGCCACAGTACGCATTACCCCTAAACACGGGACCTGTCCAGTCATATGTTGCCTAAAAAAAACACGGAGATTTGGGCGGGGCTTAAACCTCACCCAGCCAAACTACCCCCCCCCCCCACAAAAATGATTGGGGCTGCCTCTCGGGCTCCCTTAACTCCTCCATAGCCCTGGAAATGCTCATTCTCATCTCCGCCCATGTCCATCCTTCTTCCTCGTGCTCCTTACCCCACTGCTTGGTCCATTTGTGGTGGGAGATTCTGTCACGGGTGTCGTAGGGTAAAGACCAAAACGCAGCGGGAATATGTACACTCATCTTCTTTATTACGGACAAAGAAAGGAAAACCCAAAACAAACACGTATACAAAACACAACGACGAATAGCAGGCCAGTAAGGCACAAAGCTATACACAGAACAATCTCCCACAAAAATTCCATGAAAAACAAACTCCTAATTATAGGACCCTCAGAGGCAACAATAACCAGCTGCCTTTATTTCACCTTTATTTAACCAGGTAGTCAAGTTGAGAACAAGTTCTCATTTACAATTGCGACCTGGCCAAGATAAAGCAAAGCAGTTCGACAACATACAACAACACAGAGTTACACATGGAGTAAAACAAACATACAGTCAATAATACAGTAGAAAAATAAGTCTATATACAATGTGAGCAAATGAGGTGATATAAGGGAGGTAAAGGCAAAAAAAGGCCATGGTGGCAAGTAAATACAATATAGCAAGTAAAACACTGGAATGGTAAATTTGTAGTAGAAGAAAGTGCAAAGTAGAAATAGAGATAATGGGGTGCAAAGGAGCAAAATAAATAAATAAATAAATACAGTAGGGGAAGGGGTAGTTGTTTGGGCTAAATTATAAATGGGCTATGTACAGGTGCAGTGATCTGTGAGCTGCTCTGACAGCTGGTGCTTAAAGCTAGTGAGGGGAATTAAGTGTTTCTAGTTTCAGAGATTTTTGTAGTTCGTTCCAGTCATTGGCAGCAGAGAACTGGAAGGAGAGACGGCCAAAGGAGGAATTGGCTTTGGGGGTGACCAGAGAGATATACCTGCTGGAGCGCGTGCTACAGGTGGGTGCTGCTATGGTGACCAGTGAGCGGAGATAAGGGGGGACTTTACCTAGCAGGGTCGTGTAGATGACCTGGAGCCAGTGGGCTTGGCGACGAGTATGAAGCGAGGGCCAGCCAACGAGAGCGTACAGGTCGCAGTGGTGGGTAGTATATGGGGCTTTGGTGACAAAACGGATGGCACTGTGATAGACTGCATCCAGTTTGTTGAGTAGGGTATTGGAGGCTATTTTGTAAATGACGTCACCGAAGTCGAGGATCGGTAGGATGGTCAGTTTTACGAGGGTATGTTTGGCAGCATGAGTGAAGGATGCTTTGTTGCGATATAGGAAGCCGATTCTAGATTTAATTTTGGATTGGAGATGCTTAATGTGAGTCTGGAAGGAGAGTTTACAGTCTAACCAGCCACCTAGGTATTTGTAGTTGTCCACATATTCTAAGTCAGAACCGTCCTGAGTAGTGATACTGGACAGGCGGGCAGGTGCAGGCAGCGATCGGTTGAAGTGCATGCATTTAGTTTTACTTGTATTTAGGAGCAGTTGGAGGCCACGGAAGGAGAGTTGCATGGCATTGAAGCTCGTCTGGAGGGTTGTTAACCGCTTGCGTCCCACATACTCAACAGCCAGTGTAATCCCGTGGCGCGATATTCAAATACCTTAGAAATGCTATAACTTCAATTTCTCAAACATATAACTATTTTACACCATTTTAAAGACAAGACTCTTGTTAATCTAACCACACTGTCCGATTTCAAAAAGGCTTTACAACGAAAGCAAAACATTAGATTATGTCAGCAGAGTACCCAGCCAGAAATAATCAGACACCCATTTTTCAAGCTAGCATATAAAGTCACATAAACCCAAACCACAGCTAAATGCAGCACTAACCTTTGATGATCTTCATCAGATGACAACCCTAGGACATCATGTTATACAATACATGCATGTTTTGTTCAATCAAGTTCATATTTATATCAAAAACCAGCTTTTTACATTAGCATGTGACTAGCATGTGACTAGCATTCCCACCGAACACTTCCGGTGAATTTACTAAATTACTCACGATAAACGTTCACAAAAAACATAACAATTATTTAAAGAATTATAGATACAGAACTCCTCTATGCACTCGCTATGTCCGATTTTAAAATAGCTTTTCGGTGAAAGCACATTTTGCAATATTCTAAGTAGATAGCCCAGCCATCACGGCTAGCTATTTACACACCCACCAAGTTTAGCCCTCACCAAAGTCAGATTTACTATAAGAAAAATTGTTTTACCTTTGCTGTTCTTCGTCAGAATGCACTCCCAGGACTTCTACTTCAATAACAAATGTTGGTTTGGTCCCAAATAATCCATAGTTATATCCAAATAGCGGCGTTTTGTTCGTGCGTTCAAGACACTATCCGAAAGGGTAAATAAGGGTTACGCGCCCGACGCGTTTCGTGACAAGAAAATTCGAAATATTCCATTACCGTACTTCGAAGCATGTCAACCGCTGTTTAAAATCAATTTTTATGCCATTTTTCTCGTAAAAAAGCGATAATATTCCAACCGGCAATCTGTTTTTTAGTTCAAAGAGAGAGAAAGTAAAAACATGAGGTCGCCCTGTGCACGCGCCTCAGTCTGATGGTCCTCTGATCGACCACCATCCAATTGCGCTAAAGTTTTTCAGCCAGCGGCTAGAATGACATCCTTCAGCTTTTTCCCGGGTTCTGAGAGCCTATGGGAGCCGTAGGAAGTGTCACGTTACAGCAAAGATCCTAAATTTTCAATAAACAGAGCCAAGAAGCCCAAGGAATGGTCAGAGAGGGTACTTCCTGTTTGGAATCTTCTCAGGTTTTTGAATGCCATATGAGTTCTGTTATACTCACAGACACCATTCAAACAGTTTTAGAAACTTTAGGGTGTTTTCTATCCAAAGCCAATAATTATATGCATATTCTAGTTTCTGGGCAGTAGTAATAACCAGATTAAATCGGGTACTTTTTTTCCCGGCCGTGTAATTACTGCCCCTAGCCCTAGCAGATTAACACAGTGTCCAAAGATGGGCCAGAAGTATACAGAATGGTGTCGTCTGCGTAGAGGTGGATCAGAGACTCACCAGCAGCAAGAGCGACATCATTGATGTATACAGAGAAAAGAGTTGGCCCAAGAATTGAACCCTGTGGAACCCCATAGAGACTGCCAGATGTCCAGACAACAGGCTCTCCGATTTGACACACTGAACTCTGTCAGAGAAGTAGTTGGTGAACCAGGCAATCATTTGAGAAACCAAGGCTATTAAGTCTGCCGATGAGGATGTGGTGATTGACAGAGTCGAACGCTTTGGCCAGGTCAATGAATACGGCTAGATAGTATTGTTTCTTGTCGATGGCGGTTACGATATCGTTTAGGACCTTGAGCGTGGCTGAGGTGCACCATGACCAGCTCTGAAACCAGATTGCATAGCGGAGAAGGTGCGGTGGGATTCGAAATGGTCGGTAATCTGTTTGTTGACTTGGCTTTCGAAGACCTTAGAAAGGCAGGGTAGGATAGATATAGGTCTGTAACAGTTTGGGTCAAGAGTGTCCCCTCCTTTGAAGAGGGGGATGACAGCAGCTGCTTTCCAATCTTTTGGAATCTCAGACGACACGAAAGAGGTTGAACAGGCTAGTAATGGTGGTTGCAACAATTTCGGGAGATAATTTTAGAAAGAAAGGGTCCAGATTGTCGAGCCCGGCTGATTTGTAGGGGTCCAGATTTTGCAACTCTCAGAACATCAGCTAAATGGATTTGGGAGAAGAAGAAATGGGGAAGGCTTGGGCGAGCAGCTGTGAGGGTTGCAGTGCTGTTGACTGCAGTACGGGTAGCCAGGTGGAAAGCATGGCCAGCCATAGAAAAATGCTTATTGATATTCTCAATTATAGTGGGTTTATCGGTGATGACAGAGTTTCCTATCCTCAGTGCAGTGGGCAGTTGGGAGGAGGAGGACTTTACAGTGTCCCAAAACTTTTTTGAGTTTGTGTTGCAGGAAGCAAATTTCTGCTTGAAAAAGCTAGCCTTGGCTTTTCTAACTGCCTGTGTATATTGGTTTCTAACTTCCCTGAAAAGCTGCATATCACGGGGGCTGTTCGATGCTAATGCAGAATGCCACAGGATGTTTTTGTGTTGGTTAAGGGCAGTCAGGTCTGGAGAGAACCAAGGTCTATATCTGTTCCTGGTTCTAAATTTCTTGAATGGGGCATGCTTATTTAAGATGGTGAGGAAAGCATTTAAAAAAAATAACCAGGCATCCGCTACTGACGGGATGAGGTCAATATCCTTCCAGGATACCCGGGCCAGGTCGATTAGAAAGGCTTGCTCGCTGAAATGTTTCAGGGAGCGTTTGATAGTGATGAGTGGAGGTCGTTTGACCGCTGACCCATTACGGATGCAGGCAATGAGGCAGTGATCGCTGAGATCTTGGTTGAAAACAGCAGAGGTGTATTTAGAGGGCAAGTTGGTTAGAATGATATCTATGAGGGTGCCCGTGTTTACGGCTTTGTGGTGGTACATGGTGGGTTCATTAATAATTTGTGTGAGATTGAGGGCATCGAGCTTGGATTGTAGGATGGTCCCAGTTTAGGTCACCTAGCAGCACGAGCTCTGAAGATAGATGGGGGGCAATCAGTTCACATATGGTGTCCAGAGCACAGCTGGGGGCCGAGGGTGGTCTATAGCAGGCTTTTTAGAAAGATGGATTTTTAAAAGTAGAAGTTCAAATTGTTTGGGTACAGACCTGGATAGTAGGACAGAACTCTGCAGGCTATCTCTGCATTAGATTGCAACACCGCCCCCTTTGGCCGTTCTATCTTGTCTGAAAACGTTGTAGTTAGGGATGAAGATTTCAGAGTTTTTGCTGGACTTCCTAAACCAGGATTCAGACACGGCTAGGACATCCGGGTTGGCAGAGTGTGCTAAAGCAGTGAATAAAACAAACTTAGGGAGGAGGCTTCTAATGTTAACATGCATGAAACCAAGGCTATTACGGTTACAGAAGTCATCAAAAGAGAGCGCCTGGGGAATAGGAGTGGAGCTAGGCACTGCAGGGCCTGGATTCACCTCTACATCACCAGAGGAACAGAGGAGGAGGAGAATAAGGGTACAGCTAAAAGCTATGAGAATTGGTCGTCTGTGACGTCCAGAATAGAGAGTAAAAGGAGCAGGTTTCTGGGGGTGATAAAATAGCTTCAAGGTATAATGTACAGACAAAGGTATGGTAGGATGTGAATACAGTGGAGGTAAACCTAGGCATTTAGTGATGATGAGAGAGATATTGTCTCTAGAAACATAATTGAAGCCAGAAGATGTCATAGGATGTGTGGGTAGAGGAACTGAAAGGTTGGATAAGGTATAATGAGCAGGGCTAGAGGCTCTACAGTGAAATAAGCCAATAAACACTAACCAGAACAACAATGGACAAGGCATATTGACATTAAGGAGAGGCATGCTTAGCCGAGTGATCAAAGGGTCCAGTGAGAATTTGATAGCTAGCCGAGCCATAGGTAGCAAGCTGGTAGAAGATGGAGGGAGGTCTGTTTTTAGTCACCTCGTGCGTTTCCGTCTGTAGATTAGTGGGGTTCCGTGTGGTAGGGGGGACCAGTCCAATTGGCAAAATAGTTATATTTATAGTGGCCCAAGAAAATTGTCCAATAGACTTATTCAGATAGCAGCCGATAAGACAGCTAACGATTAGCGGGCCGCAGATGGGCGTTCAGGTTACGTCGCGACGGAGGGGCCAGTTGGATAAGTCCCTCGGGCAGATAACGTTGGTAGTCCAGTTGTGAAGGCCCGATGGGTCTCCGCATCGGCAGTAAAACGGGTCCGGATAGGTGATTGTAGCCCAGGAGTGGCTGATGGAACTCTTCAGCTGGCTAACTCCGGAATAATTTATGTTAGCTCCGGGACCAACGTTTGCCAATAGCTAGCTAGCTGCAAGATCCAGGTGTAAAAGTCCAGAGCCTGCGGTAGAAATCCGGAGATATGGAGAGAGAATAGGTCCGGTATGCTCTGGTCTGAGTCGCGCTGTACAAAAAAAGTGAACTGGCTAACCTCTGGCTAGCTTTTGTTGTGGATTTCAGATTTTAGGTAAATAATACTTTTTTTTAAATTGGTGAGGTGGGTTGCAGGAGAGTGTGTTGAGATTGAGTTTTTAGAAGAAAAAAATATGTAAAAAGATATGCGAAGAAAATATGTAAATATATATATACACGGGACACGACAAGAGGAGGACAAAGGACGTCTGAACTGCTACACCATCTTGGAACTACACTAAATCATTATTCAAATGACAAAAATGTGAGTACGACTTAATGATATTTTTGTCAAAATGACTAAGACTAAGACTAGAATCTAAAAAGAGTGCCAATATTAACACTCGGTTCGAGCTGTGCTCTGACGCCCTGAGTAGGTGTGTGCGTCTTCATGGCAAGATCTGTGGATTAGCCCAGGTCTAAACTTGAAACAGGGAAAGAGCAGTCAAAATGCACTGATTAATGATAATGTCATGCAAGCCAGGAAGAATCTTTATAAGCTATTTTTATCTTAAAACAGTTGACTGAAAAAAGGAGGACGTGAGCCCGACAATCCCAAAGCAAACAGAAATGCTTCAAAATGGGGTAAATCTTTGTTTATTGCTGGTTTAAGATAAACAAGATGGGGAAATGTATTGACCTATAAAGTCACTGTTGTGTGTAAAAGAAAAAGCTGTTCATTTTTGTTGTTTACAAGGAACTATTGTCAAAGCTGATGTTTTGTAGGCCTAATGGTGGTAATTGGTGCGTGCTCTTATTGTGACAGTAGTTAATGTAAGAAGATTAACTATTTGGTGAAATATGTCTAATGTAGAAATTATTTTCCATGGTTTTGTGCAGATTATGCTTATTATCTCAGTATTTACACTACCGTTCAAAAGTTTTGGGTCACTTAGAAATGTCTTTGTTTTTGAAAGAAAAGCAAATTTTATTGTCCATTAAAATAACATCAAATTGATTGGAAATACAGTGTAGACATTGTTAATGTTGTAAATGACTATTGTAGCTGGAAACAGCAGATTTTTAACGGAATATCTACATAGGCGTACAGAGGCCCATTATCAGCAACCATCACTCCTGTGTTCCAATGGCACGTTGTGTTAGCTAATCCAAGTTTATCAATTTAAAAGGCTAATTGATCATTAGAAAACCCTTTTGCAATTATGTTAGCACAGCTGAAAATGGTTGTTCTCATTAAAGAAGCAATACAACTGGCCTTCTTTACACTAGTTGAGTAACTGGAGCATCAGCATTTGTGGGTTCGATTTCAGGCTCAAAATGGCCAGATACAACGAACTTTCTTCTGAAACTCGTCAGTCTATTCTTGTTCTGACGCCTCACAGATGCCTCACAAGTCCTCAACTGGCAGCTTCATTAAATAGTACCAGCAAAACACCAATCTCAACGTCAACAGCGAAGAGGCGACTCCGGGATGCTGGCTTTCTAGGCAGAGTTCCTCTGTCCAGTGTGTGTTCTTTTGCCCATCTTAATCTTTTCTTTTTATTGGCCGTCTGAGATATGGCTTTTTCTTTGCAACTCTGCCTAGAAGGCCAGCATCCCAGAGTCACCACTTCGCTGTTGACGTTGAGACTGGTGTTTTGCCTGTAATAATGCTGAACAAATGCTCCAGATACTCAGCTAGTCTAAAGAAGGCCAGTTGTTAATCCTGTCATTTGGTTACATACATTTCTGTTAATGCAACTGAGCCTCCCTGTGGCTCAGTTGGTAGAGCATGGTGTTTGCAATGGTGTTTGCAACACCAGGGTTGTGGGTTCGATTCCCACTGGGGGCCAGTACGAGAGAAAAAAAAAAATGTATGAAATGAATTGAAATGTATGCATTCATTACTGTAAGTCGCTCTGGATAAGAGCGTCTGCTAAATGACTAAAATGTAATTACAGTTATTTACTGTTCATTACAGTCATTTAAGTCAACAGTCTTTTTTTAAAAATCCATTGTGAATGATAATAGTTCCTCATAGTATTTGAAAAATCTTTCCAACACTCTCCCAGCCTCAAAAATCCCCAAGACTCATTGTGAAAGAGCAAAATATAATGATCTAATGATCCCATATCCAGTGGAACACTTTTCCCTTGCAAACAGCTGTCTGTACCGAGCTCACTGGCGCAGGAAACTCTAAGGGCACTGAATAAGGTAGTTGATACAATGTTGCAAGTGCAATAGGTAAAGCTTCAGGCCTGACCCAGTTGATTGAATTTATACAATGTTGCACTTCACTAGCAATAGCTCAAGTCAAGAGATAGAAAGGGACGCAGACAGGCAGAGAAGAGAGATCAATGCGATTGAAAGAACCTGCTTTTTCATCAGGATGTTTTGTACTGTTTTTATTTGTTGGGTTTAGGCCTATGTATTTTACTTAATTGACGATGGAAGTTATAGGCTATCTATAGGCCATCTCTGAGTTCCATGCACTCATTTCTGAAGCCGCCAATGGATCACAGTGTATCAATGACACGTTTTGCTAAAACTTTATTGTACATTCTTGAACAGACTTTGAGGTACACTTGCCCCCGTTTGGTGGGTGTGGTGAAGTATGGCTTGAAGCAATGAGTGACGTATTGTGACGGGCGTCGTAAGGATTGGACCAAGGTGCAGCGGGAACGTGTATACTCATCTTCTTTATTTTTATTAAAAGAAGGAAAAACAAAAGAAACACGTATACAAAACAACAACCGACACTAAACATTCCTGTCAGGTTCACAGACACAAAACAGGAGACAACTACCCACATAGGACCTTCAATCAGAGTCAACGAGGAACAGCTGCCTCCAATTGAAGGTCAATCAAAAACCCTAAACATAGAAATAGAAAGACTAGAACATAGAAATATACTAACATAGAACATTAACCAAAAACCCCGGAACACTCTAAACAAACACCCCTCTATATAAACACATAGCCCAACAAACCCCGAACCACATAAAACAAACACCCCCTGCCACGTCCTGACCAAACTACAATAACAAATAAGCCCTTTACTGGTCAGGACGTGACACGTATTTAAAGGGCAGTGGACATGCTGACAGTGTTCCACAATCCCTCCCTGTTTTTCAACTGGTCGTTCAGTACAGCACTGTTTCCATTAAACTGAACGTTTCAGAACGTAAAAACATACTCAATGCATCCATGGCCTCGGATTTGCAGGTGGTCACGTTAAAACAGACCCAGGGTCAGAATTGCTAAGGCTCGTGGTTAGTGTAGTTTTTGGTGCTATTTGAAACCAGGAACAGATGGTAAAAGCATGACTTCTCAAAACAGAGGTTGAAACATTCATAACCGAGGAGACTTCATGATTCCTTAGTAAAAGGGAGTTATGAAATCTGAAGACAAGTTACGTTAACTGAGTCACATTAAACCAATCATATTCACTGTTTCAGACCTTAACTTCCACGCTGCACAGGTGTGTGAATCGTCTTTCTTTGTATTTTTTTGTGTAATAAACATTGTGGTTTCAGTAAAACAAGAGGTCGCTGTAATGCCTGAATTTGATCCAAAACCAACATGGAAGTCCGCTGTGTTGAATGCAGTTTTATAACCTTGGGTATGTAACCAATAAGCAAAGCTCTCAACTGTGCCAGCCCACTTTTAATTTCTATTCAGTTCGACTCGCCATGAGTTTGGAGTCTGAAATGTGCGTTAGTCAGCCATGTCATGTCAGAAGACATATCCATTTGACCACATTCTACAAATACAGTATACCATCACATTAAATCTCTGTTATTATCATAACATTATATTCCTCCTTGCAATTATCATTTCATCCCTCCATCCCCTCCCTGTAATCAAATGCTTATTGACAGTGATGAAATGGAAATGATGCTTTATCCCATCCTAGCCTGGTCTCATAAATCTGTATCCATCTCCCCCATCGTTCAGCTGAAGGCTCCGAGTGAGGGATTGAAGGGGACTGATCCCACTCTCAAAGCCCCAGCTACTCTCCTATAGATTTGTGGCAAAACCACAGCTAATTTATGCACACTCATGGATGCAATTACTGCCCGTGTCCACAGCTTCAAGCTACATCCCTGTCGTATCTGCATGAAACAGATGAGATGCTGCTCCAGTGTTTATCTGGGAGCCTCATCATCTCCCAGTTTATCTGAGATTAATGTCTTTCTCGGTTGTCGATCCCATGCAAGGCCTGCTGAGCCTGAGCCACAGGCAGTAGGAGGCCTTCGCTCACTGTAATTCCTCTTGTAGGTCCCACTGAGAGCTGATACGCTACTGCTAGCATGGTTGGGGTCAATTCCATTTCAATTCAGGAATTAAACTGAGATTCCAATTCCCTTTTTAAGTTTATTTCCTAAATTGACTGAATTAATATGGAATTGGCCCAACCCTAGCTGCTAGCAGCAAACATAGTTATTTTTGAGCAATGTGGGCAGGGGCCAGCTCACACAAAGCCCACACCAGCCAAACACGGGCTAGTCCAGAACATGCTAGCCCACAGCGGTCCCACATCAGCTCAACACGGTCTAGCCCACACCAGCCTGACACAGGTTAGCCCACAACAAGCCCACATCAGCCTACACCAGCCCAACACAGGCTAGCCCAGCATGGGCTTTCCCACAGCTAGCGGACTGAACTCCACGGTAAAGGAAGCTCCGACTACATTTATTTACCCAACAAAAAAACATTTGAATTATGAAACGCCCACCTCATGCCTATGTTTATCCTCTGTAGTTGCATGCCTCTGTTTGCTCAAATCCATACTATTTTTTATAAACATGAATCAAATGCAACCACTGACTGTTTGCTCATTGCCGTTGTTCTAAGATGGCAACTCAACGCAAATGTTCCCATTGAATCTCAGGTGAGATGAGGGCAGTGGGAAGGTAGGCCCCTAAATTATTATTATTATTATAGATATATTTTTTTTATTTAACCTTTATTTAACTAAGCAAGTCAGTTAAGAACAAATTCTTATTTACAATGATGGCCTACTGGGGAACAGTGGGTTAACTGCCTTGTTCAGGGGCAGAACGACAGATTTTTACCTTGTCAGCTCGGGGATTCGATCAGCACTCTAACCACTAGGCTACCTGCCGCCTCCAGGTAAATGGCAGGTAGTCCAAGAAAGAAGATGAAGAGGTGGCCAGTATGTTGAAATTCATTTTGGTGAACTACTAACAGAATATATTTACAAAAGAATACAGTGCATTCGGAAAGTATTCAGACCCGTTGACATTTTCCACATTTTCTAACGTCATGTTTCGTGTGGACTCCAGGAAGAGTAGCTGCTGCTTTTGCAACAGCTAATGGGGATCGTAATAAAATTGCTTAAATTATTTTGTTCCCCTCTTCAATCTACACACAACACCCCATATTGACAAAGCAAAAACAGGTTTTCAGAAATGTTTTCAAATGTATTAAAATTTAAAAACTGAAATATTACATATACATAAGTATTCAGACCCTTTACTCAGTACTTTGTTGATGCACCTTTGGCAGCGATTACAGCCTTGAATCTTCTTGGGTATGATGCTACAAGCTTGGCACACCTGTATTTAGGGAGTTTCTCCCATTCTTCTCTGCAGATCCTCTCAAGCTCTGTCAGCTTGGATGGGGAGCATTGCGGCACAGCTTTTTTGGTGTTGGTATTTTATTAGGGTCCCCATTAGCTGTTGCAAAAGTAGCAGCTACTCTTCCTGGGTCCACAATATACATGAAACATGAAAATGTATAGACAAGAACAGCTCAAGGACAGAAGTATGTCATGACGTGCCCTAGGGGAGGACCATAGCACCCCTCTCTAAACAGTTTTAAAACTTTACAACAGGTCATGGTAGAAACTGCCATGCAGTATTGAGAAGGTTTACCAGTACAAAGAGAGACTTGGCCAAACTCTTAAATCCCCCAAATGGGAGAAGTAAACGATATTTCCACTTTTGAGAATGTGGGAATGGCCCGTGGACACTTAAGGGACAGTAATGACGGTGATCTCATGAAGGACAGGAAACATACAGTATTTCTTAAAGTGTATCTTTGCTAGCTGTCAGGTTTACATCTAAATATTGTGAAACGTATGTGATTAACTTCTATGGGCTACGTGGGACACACTATTCAACAGCCAATGAAATAGCATGGCGCAAAATACAAAACAGCAAAAATCTCAATTTCATTTTCTCAAACAATCAACTATTTTACACCATTTTAAAGATAAACTAATCGTTAATCTAACCACATTGTCCGATTTCAAAAAGGCTTTACGGCAAAAGCATAAAATTAGATTATGTTAGGACATAAACTTCACAAGAAAAATACTCCATATTTATGTCCAAATACCTCCGTTTTGTTCGTGCGTTCAGATCACTATCCAAAGGCATAACGCGCGAGCATAAATCCAGACACGAAAAGTCAAATAGTTCCATTACCGTTCATAGAAACATGTCAAACGTTGTTTACAATCAATCCTTAGGGTCTTTTTAACATAAAACGTCGATAATATTCCAACCAGACAATAGCGTATTCATTCAAGAAGAAAAAGAAGGAGGGGCGCGCTGGCGGGCTCGCGTATCACCAAGTCCTTTGTCCATAGACAGTCCACTCATTGACTGGGCTCCTATTTTCTGCCCAGTAACAGGAGAAGGATGAAACACGTTTCTAAAGGCTGTTGACAGCCAATGGAAGGCTTAGGAAGTGCAACGTGACCCCACAGACACTGTAGTTTTGATAGGTATTCAAAAGAACTACAATTCTCAGATTTCCCACTTCCTGGTTGGATTTTTCTCAGGTTTTTGCCTAAAAAGTTAAACATGAAACTATTTGTGAAAAGAAGTAATGCGATATTAACCTTCTAAATGAGAGTATGGATTTTCATATATAGGTTAACTAGTCAGTGGAAACACCCGTGTGAGCTCAGACATCACATTAGGCGTCATAAAACCACCCCTTTTTCAAAAGAGGATCAAACCTCCTGAAGAAATTCGCACCAGACTAGAAAACATGCAGCTGACGCGACATGTTGAAATAGTTGGCACTACAACTCTACCAAAAGGACAAGACCATACCTCGTGGAGCATTGGCTACACGGCTGGAAATAGTTCAACTCTGAGACTATCGATCACAACAGAATAAGAGCAAACCTTCGACATATAATTACTAGTCTGCAGCTAGAAATTATGTAAGTCTAGAACGAGAATACTGACAACTGCCGAAGCAACTATTCTATGAGAACATTTCCAAATGGTACTCTGAAGAATCCATTCTAACCACCTACAACCACGAAAGACATTGTGACATCTGGGAAAGTTAACCAGAGACTCTGATGAACCCTACAGGACGATCAAGGATTCCAACAGAGAAGACAACAACGACATACGGACATAAATATGTACATTGCAATTTTTCTTGAATGAGCGGCCGTTCATGTGCAAAGGATTAGCATTTCAATAAATATAATTATAGAATGTGTGTAGTGAATCCATTTTGTCTTTCCCGCTCTTTCTCAGTCCCCACCACATTCCTTTGACTACCAAGCCGTCATATTGGCTTAGCCCACTCGGGACTTTTCTGTCATTGTTAGTAACCAATATCTACTGTGTGTTTGTGATGTATTTCTGTGATTATTTAGTTAGTAAATAAATAATTAAGCCAATTTGTATATTGCTGATTCATTTTGGAAACTAGGGTTTGTGCAAAAAAACAAGAATTTGACAATGTTCAGATGAGACTAATAGCCTCTTAGCGCACGCTAAGGATAGGGGGCGCTACAGCGAATTTTGAAAAAAATACGTTCCCATTTTAAACGGACTCCTACTCAAACTCAGAAGCTAGGATATGCATATACTTAGTAGATGTGGATAGAAAACACCATAAAGTTTCTAAAACTGTTTGAATGGTGTCTGTGAGTATAACAGAACTCATATGGCAGTCAAAACCCCGAGACAGATCCTAACAGGAAGTGGAAATCTGATTTGTGGACTCACCTTCAGCACTTTGCCTATAAAACACACCATGAGTTAGGATTCATTGAGCACTTCCTAAGGCTTCCACTAGATGTCACCAGTCTTTACAAAGTGGTTTGAGTCTTCTATGGTACAAACTGACCCAAAGAGAGGCTGTGGAACTTGGTCACAGGGGGAGGGCCATTACCATTATGACGTGGGTGCCCCTGGCCACCCTCCCCTTTCGAAACGTTTAGTAAGACAATGCAATCGTCCCCCTTGAATATTATTGAAGCTCTGGTTGAAAAAGGCAATAAAGATTTATGTTATACAACGTTTGACATGTTTGAACGAACTTAAATATATATTTTTTGCACATTCGTGACGACAAGTCCCGCGCACCACGGTACATTTTGAGTAGCCTTCGGAACGCGCTAACAAGAAGAAGCTATTGGGACATAAATTATTAACTTTTTCGAACAAAACTACATTTGTTGTGGACCTGGGATTCCTGGAAGTGCCTTCTGATGAAGATAATCAAAGGTAAGGGAATATTTACAATAGTATACAAGAGTATAGTTGATATTAGATTGTTCCAAGATGGCGCTAACTTGTATTGCCTAGCCTATTTTTCTTAGCATACCACGTCGTTTATTGCAAAGTGTGACTTCCCAGTAAAGTTATTTTTAAATCTGGCAAAGCGGGTGCATTCACAAGATGTTAATCTATAATTCTTTGAATGACAATATTACATTTTAAACAAATTTTTTGAATAGTAATTTAGTAAATTGTAGCGCTGATTCACCGGATGCATTTGAGGGAAAATATTTTCTCAACGTCGCGCCGATGTAAAATACTGTTTTTATATAGAAATATGAACTTTATCGAACAAAAGAATGCATGTATTGTGTAACATTATGTCCTATGAGTGTCATCTGATGAAGATTGTCAAAGGTTAGTGCTTCATTTAGCTGATTTTTGGTTATTTGTGATGCATGTGGTTGGTCGGAAAATGGCGATGTGGCTACTTTGGCGATGTACTCCTCTTACATAATGTAATGTTTTGCTTATGCTGTAAAGCCTTTTTGAAATCGGACAACGTGGTTCGATTCAGGAGACGTGTATCTATAAAACAGTATAAAATAGTCCTATGTTTGAGGAAAAAAAATTATTACATTTTGTTATGGTTCGGTTATGAATATGGCGATATGATTTTTCGCTGATGTTGATCCCGCATGCGGGACGAGCGCATCAAGAGGATAGAAGGTAAAGAATAATTAATGACTGATTGATGACTGAAATGTAAGAGATTTTCAGATCTCTAAGAGTTAATTCAGAAGACGGAACTCCTTAAATAAACTTCTCCGTGGTGCCCCAGGTTATTAATTAGTTAATGTTGCATGCTTTAATTAAATCACGTAATCAATTAAACGTTAGGTAATCAATTTGATAAAATACTGTCATCACATTAATGATAGTCACAGACACAACTACATAAAACATTTATTTTTTATTTTTTACAAAAGACACGTAGCCTACATATCAATATATACACACAAACTATCTAGGTGAACTAGGGGAGAGGCGTTGTGCTGTGAGGTGTTGCTTTATCTGTTTTTTGAAACCAGGTTCTCTGTTCACTTGAGCAATATGAGATAGAACAGAGTTCCATGCAATATCGGCTCTATATAATACTGTACGTTTTCTTGAATTTGTTCTAGATTTGGGGACTGTGAAAAGACCCCTGGTGGCATGTCTAGTGGGGTGAGTGTGTGTGTGTGTCAGAGCTGTGTGTACGTTGACTATTTGGAATTTTCAATATATTAATGTTTCTTATAAAAGGAAGAAGTGATGCAGTCAGTCTCTCCTCAACTCTTAACCAAGAGATACTGGCATGCATTGTATTTATATCAGCCCTCTGATTACAATGAAGAGCAAGACGTGCTGCTCTGTTCTGGGCCAGTTGCAGCTTAAATAGGTCTTTCCTTGCAGCACTCGACTAGACAATAATCAAGATAAGACAAAACTAGAGCCTGCAGGACTTGCTTTTTGGAGTGTGGCGTCAAAAAAGCAGAGCATATCTTTATTACAGACAGACATTTATATGTTGTTTTATTTTGACATGTAGCCTATTTGAAATTATGTTCGCTTCTTACATTCACATTTTCATGTTTATTCAAATATTTTTGATTCAAAGCCATATGGTTTGGTTTCAATACTTAACCAATTGGTAGGTCCAGGTTGTCATGAAAATAGATGGGTGTTGGTTAAATTGGGATTTTAATGAATGGAGCAAATCTTGAGTGGCAATTTTTTTCCCTGTGAGCATGGAGTGAATCTTAGTGGAGCGGTTGGAAAGGACATGGAGTGCAGGAGTGATCACCACTCGATGAGCAACGAGCGGGATAACCAACTGCTGAACTCCGCTCACATGCTCTGCCCCCAACGCATTCAAAGTATCACGGCTGTTTGAAACTGAAAAGTCCTATACGGATTGACAAAATATGATTTGCATGCCCTGCCAAAGGACCCTATCATGCGGAATAGGTGGTTGGAGTTTGTTGGTCCCCAGTGGTGGTGAGTATACTGGTAGCTAGACTATAGACTGCTGTCAAATCAAATCAAATTTTATTGGTCACATACACATGGTTAGCACATGTTATTGCGAGTGTAGCAAAATGCTCGTGCTTCTAGTTCCGACAGTGCCTGAAAGGCCGCTCAGCAAGGAAGAAGCCACTGCTCCAAAACCGGCATAAAAAAGTCAGACTACGGTTTGCAACTGCACATGGGGACAAAGATCGTACTTTTTGGAGAAATGTCCTCTGGTCTGATGAAACAAAAATAGAACTGTTTGGCCATATTGACCATCGTTATGTTCAGAGGAAAAAGGGGGAGGCTTGCAAGCCGAAGAACATCACAACCGTGAAGCACAGCATCATGTTGTGGGGTGCTTTGCTGCAGGAGGGACTGGTGCACTTCACAAAATAGATGGCATCATGAGGGAAATTATGTGGATATATTGAAGCAACATGTCAAGACATCAGTCAGGAAGTTAGAGCTTGGTCGCAACTGGGTCTTCCAAATGGACAATGACACCAAGCATACTTCCAAAGTTGTGGCAAAATGGCTTAAGGACAGCAAAGTCAAGGTATTGGAGTGGCCATCACAAAGCCCTGACCTCAATCCCACAGAATATTTGTGGGCAGAACTGAAAAAGCGTATGCGAGCAAGGAGGCCTACAAACCTGACTCAGTTACACCAGCTCTGTCAGGAGGAATGGTCACCCAACTTATTGTGGGAAGCTTGTGGAAGGCTACCCGAAACGTTTGACCCAAGTTAAACAATTTAAAGGCAATGCGACCAAATACTAATTGAGTGTATGTAAACTTCTGACCCACTGGGAATGTGATGAAGGAAATAAAAGCTGAAATAAATCATTCTCTTATATTATTCTGACATCTCACATTCTTAAAATAAAGTGGTGATCCTAACTGATCTGAGACAGGGAATTTGTACTAGGATTAAATGTCAGGAATTGTGAAAAACTGAGTTTAAATGTACACTGCTCAAAAAAATAAAGGGAACACTAAAATAACACATCCTAGATCTAAATGAATGAAATAATCTTATTAAATACTTATTTCTTTACATAGTTGAATGTGCTGACAACAAAATCAAACAAAAATAATCAATGGAAATCCAATTTGTCAACCCATGGAGGTCTGGATTTGGAGTCACACTGAAAATTAAAGTGGAAAACCACACTACAGGCTGATCCAACTTTTATATAATGTCCTTAACCTCTACGGGCTAGGGGGCAGCATTGAGAATTTTGGAAAAAATATGTGCCCATTTTTAACTGCCTCCTACACCAACTCAGAAGCTAGAATATGCATATTATTGTTCAGGTTTGGATAGAAAACACCCTAAAGTTTCTAAAACTGTTTGAATGGTGTCTGTGAGTATAACAGAACTCCTATGGCAGGCAAAAACCTGAGAAGGTTTCATGCAGGAAGTACCCTGTCTGACAAGGTGTTGTTGTTCTTGCTTCTGTTTATTGAAGAGTCAGGATCTTAGCTGTAACGTGACAATTCCTAGGGCTCCAATAGGCTCTCAGAACCCGGGAAAAACCTGAACGATGACGAGGCAGCCTCAGGCTGAAACACATTATCTCCTTTTCCAAGTGTCCCATCAGGGGACAATAGAATTAGGCGCGTGCGCAATTCGCCCCCGTGGAGTATTTTCATTCGGCTGTTTAGCTAATTGCAGATTCCCGGTCGGAATATTATCGCTTTTCTACGAGATAAATTGCATAAAAATTGATTTTAAACAGCGGTTGACATGCTTCGAAGTACGGTAATGGAATATTTAGAATTTTTTTGTCACGTTCTGCGCCATGCGCACGACCGTGATTTAGCATTCTGATAGTGTCTAGAACGCACGAACAAAACGCCGCTGTTTGGATATAACGATGGATTATTTGGGACCAAACCTACATTTGTTATTGAAGTAGAAGTCCTGGGAGTGCATTCTGACGAAGAACAGGAAAGGTAAGACCATTTTTCTTATAGGAAATGTGATTTTGGTGAAGGCTAAACTTGCCGGGTGTCTAAATAGCTAGCCCGTGATGGCTGGGCTATGTACTTAGAATATTGCAAAATGTGCTTCATCCGAAAAGCTATTTTAAAATCGGACATATCGAGTGCATAGAGGAGTAATGTATCTATAATACTTAAAATAATTGTTATGCTTTTTGTGAACGTTTATCGTGAGTAATTTAGCAAATTGTTAGTAAATTCCCCGGAAGTTTGTGGGGGGTATGCTTTTTCTGAACGTCACATGCTAATGTAAAAAGCTGGTTTTTGATATAAATATGAACTTGATTGAACAGACATGCATGTATTGTATAACATAATGTCCTAGGTGTGTCATCTGATGAAGATCATAAAAGGTTAGTGCTGCATTTAGCTGTGGTTTAGGTTTTTGTGACATTATATGCTAGCTTGAAAAATGGGTGTCTGATTATTTCTGGCTGGGTACTCTGCAGACATAATCTAATGTTTTGCTTTCGTTGTAAAGCCTTTTTGAAATCGGACAGTGTGGTTAGATTAACGAGAGTCTTGTCTTTAAATAGCTGTAAAATAGTCATATGTTTGAGAAATTGAAGTAATAGCATTTCAAACGTTTTAAAAATCGCGCCACAGGATTGCACTGGCTGTTACGTAGGTGGGACGAATTCGTCCCGCCGGTCCCATAGAGGTTAAAACAAGTCAAAATGAGGCTCAGTTGTGTGTGTGGCCTCCACGTGCCTGTATGACCTCCCTACAACGCCTGGGCATGCTCCTGATGAGGTGGTGGATGGTCTTTGTCAGTGATGTGTACACCAAGTGATGTGTACACCACTTTTTTTGGTTACTACATGATTCCATATGTGTTATGTTATATTTTTGATGTCTTCACTGTTATTCTACAATGTAGAAAATAGTAAAAGTAAAGAAAAACCTTTGAATTAGTAGGTGTGTCCAAACTTTTGACTGGTACTGTACATTTTCTTCGGGATCGGTGTCCCGTCCATGCGACGGTTGAGCTAATGTAGGCTAATGCGATTAGCATGAGTTTGTAAATAACAAGGAAATTTCCCAGGACATATCTAATATTGGCAGAAAGCTTAAATTCTTGTTAATCTAACGGCACTGTCCAATTTACAGTAGCTATTATAGTGAAATAATACCATCTATTGTTTGAGGAGACTACACAGTTTTGACCATAAAAAGTTATTAATAAACAAATTAGGCACATTTGGGCAGTCTTGACACAACATTTTGAACAGAAATTAAATGGTTCACTGGATCAGTCTAAAACTTAGCACATACACTGCTGCCATCTAGTGGCCAAAATCGAAATTGCAGCTGGGCTGGAATAATGCATTATGGCCTTTTCTCTTGCATTTCAAAAATGATGTTACAAAAAATACAAAAGAACGGTTGGTTTTTTCTTTGTATTATCTTTTACCAGATCTATTGTGTTAAATTCTCCTACATTCCTTTCACATTTCCACAAACGTCAAAGTGTTTCCTTTCAAATGGTACCAAGAATATGCATATCCTTGCTTCAGGGCCTGAGTTACAGGCAGTTAGATTTGGGTATGTCATTTTAGGCTCATTTTTTTTTAAATGGGCGTATCCTTAAAGATAAGACTCTCGTTAATCTAACCACATTGTCCAATTTCAAAAAGGCTTTACAGAGAAAGCAAAACATTAGATTATGTTAGGAGAGTACATAGACACAAATAATCACACAGCAATTTTCCAAGCAAGCATATATGTCACATAAACCAAAACCACAGCTAAATGCAGCACTAACCTTTGATGATCTTCATCAGATGACACTCCTAGGACATTATGTTATACAATACATGCATGTTTTGTTCAATCAAGTTCATATTTATATCAAAAACCAGCTTTTTACATTAGCATGTGATGTTCAGAACTAGCATACCCACCGAAAACTTCCGGTGAATTTACTAAATTACTCATGATAAACGTTGACAAAATACATAAAAATTATTTTAAGAATTATAGATACAGAACTCCTTTATGTAATCGCTATGTCCGATTTTAAAATAGCTTTTCGGCGAAAGCACATTTTGCAATATTCTGAGTACATAGCTCGGCCATCACGGCTAGCTATTTTGACATCCGCCAACTTCGGGGTCACCTAAACTCAGAATTACTATTAGAAAAATGTGATTACCTTTGCTGTTATTCGTCAGAATGCACTCCAAGGACTTCTACTTCAAAAACAAATGTGGTTTTGGTTCCAAATAATCCATAGTTATATCCAAATACCTCCGTTTTGTTCGTGCGTTCAGGTCACTATTCATTCAAAGACTGAAAGAAAAAAATTGAGAAGTTTTGTTGACGCGCATCTCAGTCTCACTGTCCCCAGGCTGACCACTTACAAACTCTGCTGCTGTACTTTGCCCAGAGACAGCAGATACCCCATTCCACTTTCTGGCGGCTTTAGAGAGCCAATGGAAGCCTTAGAAAGTGTCACGTTACAGCACAGATGCTGTAATGTTGATAGAGATGCAACAGAAGGACAACAAATTGTCAGACAGGGCACTTCCTGTATGGAATCTTCTCAGGTTTTGGCCTGCCATATGAGATCTGTTATACTCACAGACACAATTCAAACAGTTTTAGAAACTTTAGAGTGTTTTCTATCGTAATCTACTAATTACATGCACATTCTAGTTTCTGGGCAGGAGTAGGAACCAGATTAAATCGGGTATGTTTTTTATCCGGCCGTGAAAATACTGCCCCCTATCCCAAAGAAGTTAAGTTACTGTGCTTTTTCCAGTTACTTTATGGTTGTTGGCCATCGGGAAGTTCATGTTTAATTTTCAATTATGCATTGTCGTCTTGTTGCAAGTAGTTATCGTTTAATTGACAGTTACTTAGTGTGGCTGATTTCTGTAACGCTCACAGACCTGATGGTGTGGCAGGAAGTTTAGTTTGCTGCTAACCAAGAGGTTGGTCCCGTGTGGCTCAGTTGGTAGAGCATTGTAATCAGAAAAGTTCAGTGAGGCTAGTTGTAAGTAATGATGTAAGACTGTACCAGGCAAGATGGCGTACTGAACACACCGGTGCAAAATCGATAAATACGTATTTATTTATTTAAGATAAATATGTAATATTCAATATCAGTAAGTTAGACTAAATATTAGCACTTCATATGCTCGGGGGTACTTACATTCAATCTGGATAATAACACAAAACAAATCATTAGGCTGGAGACATGTATTGACAAATATTACAAAAACAAGCAACACTCAAACATAACAGGGATGTAAACGTAGAGAATCAATATCTAAAAGGAAACGTGACTCCTCCACAGACACAATGCTTTTCACCACTGTGAATGGTAAGTGTGGAAAGCGATCTGTTAAAGTTGATAAATGACAAACTGGGCATTCTTGAATTAGTCACTAAGGATATAAAGGGGTTGAAGGCTAGCCTTGAAATGAGTGATGAAAGAGCTGCGATAATAGAAAAAGAAACAAACAAGCTAAAAGGGACAGTCAATAAGACAGAAACGGATGTTAACTTAAAAAGGGTAAAGAAAAGAAGTTCCCGAAAACGTAGTGAAGAAATTCTCTCTTACAGTGCTTCAAATCCCATTCGATGCTGTCGATAAAATCCAATTCCAACGTGTACACAGTTTTGGACAAAGAGGACAGAGATATGAGTGTAAAATCATTGCCAAATTTGCTGTCTTTACGAATGTTTAAAAGCCTCAGTAAAAGACTCGCTGGCACAAAAATAGACATGAATGATCAGTTCTCGATAGAGATTGCAGAACGGCACAAAGTTCTGTATCCAATCTTCAAGGAGAATAGATTAAAATGGAAGCGTGTAGCTCTCGTAGTCGATAAATTGTATATTGACAACCAAATGTTCCGAGACACAAAGACTACTCCATGGCTATTCTACAAATTACAAAGTTCTCATAGAGTCGTCGAATAATGGAACACCCAATTCTAGCCATGGTAGGGATTGTAATAATAAAAAAAAAATAGATAGAAAAGCAATCTTCAAATACAACTAATTGGAACACAAAAGTACTAAATCAACATGGCGGAGATAAAAACACAGCAAACAGAAGCCATAGAAGGCACAGTATGTTGGTATGTGTGGATGTATTGTGATGGAAGGTGTGGTGTGTGTTTTTGGTGTTTGGAAAAGTGTGGCATTAAGTGTGTGAGAACCAATGTGTGTCTGTGAGCAGGGGTTGTGAGAGAGAGTTTCAATTTTGTGCAGATGAGGGATATACATTTTTAAATGAATTATTCATCTTATTTATTTATTGTCCTATCATGATGGAACTATGGGTTGATCTTACAAAGCCAGAGCCCCCTGATGGGAGAGCATAATATACAAGGATATTCTCAAAGCTGCTAATGAGAACCCCACCCAGGTAGTGGCAGTGCTGGCATGAATGGTTGCAGTAACCCATGGGGAGGGGGTCACACTCGGACAATCAGAGAGGGGGCATACTATTGTGGCCCTAGTGGCACAAAATAATCAAAGGTCTGACTGCACAGAGATGATTGGGAAAATGGTTACAACGGGGGACCAGAGTGTGTATGTTTCAGGGGAATGGGGTGGATCTGATCTCCATCACCTAGGACTTGACAATGATTAACCTGTTAGGGTATAGGGGGCAGTATTGAGAATTTTTTGAAAAAATATGTGCCCATTTTTAACTGCCTATTACACCAACTCAGAAGCTAGAATATGCATATTATTGTTCAGGTTTGGATAGAAAACACCCTAAAGTTTCTAAAACTGTTTGAATGGTGTCTGTGAGTATAACAGAACTCATTTGGCAGGCAAAACCCTGAGACAGATTCTGACAGGAAGTGGATACCTGATGTGTTGAATTGACTTTAAGCCTATACCATTGAAAAACAAAGGGGGTGAGGAATGTTTTGGCACTTCCTATTGCTTCCACAAGATGTCCCCAGCCTTTACAAAGTGTTTTGAGTCTTCTACAGTGAGATCTGACTGAAGAAGAGCTTTGGAACGGCGATGGCCCATTAGACACCTGGCGCGCGATTTGATGGTGGGTACTCTCATTCCGAAACGTTTTAAAAGAGAACCCAATGGTCCGCCTTGAATTTTATTCATGTTCTGGTTAAAAAAGGCCCTAATGATTTATGCGATACAACGTTTGACATGTTTGAACGAACGTAAATATATTTTTTCCGTTCGTGATGTGAAGTGAAGTCCGGCTGGCTTAGATCATGTGCTACAACACGGAGGTTTTTGGACATAAATGATGAGCTTTTTTGAACAAAACTACATTCGTTATGGACCTGGGATTCTTTGGAAGTGACATCTGATGAAGAGAATCAAAGGTAATGGATTATTTACATAGTATTTTCGATTTTAGATCTCTCCAACATGGCGGTTAGTCTGTATCGCAATGCGTATTTTTCTGGCGCAGTGCTCAGATTATTGCAAAGTGTGATTTCCCAGTAAGGTTAATTTTAAATCTGGCAAGTCCATTGCGTTCAAGAGATGTAAATCTATAATTCTTTGAATGACAATATAATATTTTAGCAATGTTTTCTAATATTAATTAATTATTTTGTTGTCATGACTTGACTGCCGGTATTGGAGGGAAACGATTTCCTGAACATCAACGCCATAGTAAAACGCTGTTTTTAGATATAAATATGAACTTGATAGAACTAAAAATGCATGCATTGTCTAACATAATGTCCTAGGAGTGTCATCTGATGGAGATTGTAAAAGGTTAGTGCATAATTTTAGCTGATTTTATGGTTTTGGTGACGCCTGTCTTCGAATTGACAATACACTACACACAGCTATTGTCAATGTACTCTCCTAACATAACCTAACTTTATGCTTTCGCCGTAAAACCTTTTTGAAATCGGAAAACGTGGTTAGATTAAGGAGATGTTTATCTTTCAAAGGGTGCCAGATAGTTGTATGTTTGAGAAATTTGAATTTTGACATTTATTTGGTTTCAAATTTGCCGCTCTTGAAATGCACCTGCTGTTGATAGGCTGCGCCACGGGGGGCACGCTAACGTCCCACATAGCCCAAGAAGTTAAACAAATCTTACATTTTTGCAATTTTTTGCTCAATCTTGCATGCCTTCTCAAACAGCTTTAACTGTATATGCATTCATAAAATCAGGTCCTTTCTTGAGTTGGGCTCTGGGATGTAACAACCTTTGAGCATCTGAGCCTATGGTTGAGTGTGGGGGAAAGGGGTTGTGTGTGTGTGTGTGTGTGTGTGTGTGTGTGTGTGTGTGTGTGTGTGTGTATGTATATCCCACATCTGGTGCAAAGGGTTAATGATGTTAGGGACAATATAGGGGGAAATCACAATAATTGTTTGCTAAAATAATAATTGCTTGACAAAAATGTAATGTAAGGGAAAACCCCCATGAAATGGACAAAAATGAATAGCAACATATTGGCATTTGACGAAACATATACATAATCGCAAATACCATTCAAATGGACGGCAGTTCATCCAAACCATATGGCAAGTGGCATATGGCAGATTCCAAGTGTCATACAACAAATCCTAAAGATGGTGAGCGTGCTCCACCATAGATTTTCATATTGCAAGTGGTCACAAAGTCAAGACCCAAGGGTCAAATAAAAAAAAACTTTTTTTTTTTCAATCATTCAACCCCCTGTAAAAAAGTGGTTTCTGGACCATGTTTTTTGTCAATTATATAATAACAATATAAATACACTTTTGTCTTATTTTATTGAGTTTGTCCATAAGGCCTATGTTTTGTCCATTTGCAATATATGATAATAGGAAGTCGGCTTCCGAACCCAGAACTCAGTGAACCATTTATACTGACGAAATGATATACATACTTTTGTTAAGCCCTGAATCAACCTAGAAAGTCTATTTGTCATGTTTGATCATAGGACGTCATGGGAAGTAAGAATGTGGTGCAATGAGGGAGAAGTTGGATTCTGTTTGTTTTTTTATGTCCAAAATGACCAGGGATGGGCCCGGGTGGGGGGTGCTCTCTACCCAGCCGTGGACCCCTTGCACCCCCCCAAAGGCATTAAAAAATTTTTTTTTTTAAATTGCTCCTGGTAACTCGTTCAGATTACCAGGTGCATGGCTGTCCATTTGCAATGTCTTACAATGGGCATTTACCATCACAAATTTGACATGCTCTAATAAACTGTCGAAATGCCCAATTGACTGGCCCGTTGAACTCAAGATGGCCGGGCAGTGATAGTGGTTCCACTCCATCGCTCATTGGTGTTGATTTCAGCATGTCAATTTGGTGATGGTTCATCACTGTTTAAACTTATTGCAAACAGACAAAAGTCAGCCATCAAGTCAGCATCCATCAGTCAATAAGATATCATTCTGACACCAAACTGATACATACTGACACCAAACCCACTCTGTCCAACACGTTTAGAAGTCAACTATCACATATTTCAGAGCAGGCCCAAAATTCACAGCGCCTTCTGTTTAAACCCTAATAAAAACTTAAAACACGTAGTTACGTTCTAGCTGCGGGTCCAGTTCTGACATTATGTGTAGGCCTAGCTGAGGCGACCCAGAATCCCGAGTTTCAGCTCGATAGGTCATTCGGAGCCCGAGCAGCGACCTTAAATAGTGCTGAAAATCCACTTTTTCTGGGCGTTGCTACGGGGTCCCTGTTGAATGAGCTATTGGACAGAAATGTTAGGGTCCGTCTCTATGGGCCGAGGCGGTTTCGAGTGACTTTCTAAATGTTGTCATTTTCGCGATGGTCAAAATGAATTGAAGTCATTGTAAATGTACAAGGCTGTTTCTCGGCCTTATAACCTTCTAGAGCCACATAACTCACCGTGCACTATCGACTTAAGCTCTAGAACATGTGTATAAAGTTTCAGAGCTCTAGGTCTGACAGTTCTTTGATAGTTTGAACACAGGTAACTATTGCAGGCTCTGTGTGTATGTAAGCCTCACACTGTCACTCCCCGTTGACTGTGTGTGTGTGTCAGTTCAGAAAACTACAGAAATCACGTAGAGCTCCGAAACCCATCTTAATGGATTCGTCTGAACACGCAACAACTGGATCTATAACGTTTTTGAAAAAAAACACATTTCTTTAACCATCACCAATTGTACATTGTACAATTTCTCGTAAATTACGATAGATAAATGGCTGGTTCTTTTTTCCTTACACCGTAGGTTCATGTATTTTGACGTGAAGCGGTCAATTTAGCCCTCTATTACCGTTTCTGACCATTAATCCCAGAAAATGGGACTTAACTCAAAAAGCGTTGACACCTCGATGCCATCTTGTTTCTGGGCTAAAAGCCCATTTGGCTAAACCCATGCTCACCGAGTTTCGTCTTCGAAGTCTTTTCCATTTACAAGAAATGGCCATGCCACTATGATGATGTTTTGTCCATTTGCAATAAGCAGCCAGTCCCCATCTGGTGGAATTTTCCGGTACAGGGGAAAAATGACAAAATGTAACATTTTATAAAACGGAAACCAAATGTCCGAGAGACTTCATTTGATGACTTCCCGGAAGAGTGGGCCCTGGTGCACGACCCGAGGCTGTCGGCCTATTTTAATAACACTCGCTGACGTCTAGTAAGGGACGGTACATTTGCCACATGGCGATCATAATCAATCATGTGGGAAATGCCAAATCGTTCCCTTCATATATGTAATGCAATGGCAATCCAGGATATAGGTAACAATCCTTTGCACAAACTGCCAACATTATTACGCATATTAGCCTGTTGGGGCTAGGGGGCAGTATTGAGAATTTTGAAAAAAATATATGCCCATTTTTAACTGCCTCCTACACATACTCAGAAGCTAGGATATGCATATTATTAATAGATTTGGATAGAAAACACATTTTTCTAAAACTGTTTGAATAATGTCTGTGAGTATAACAGAACTCATATGGCAGGCAAAACCTGAGAAAAATCCAACCAGGAAGTTGAAAATCTGAGGCTGTTGTTTTTAAAAATGAATTACCTTTCCAAACTACAGTGACTTAGGGGTCATTTTGCACTTCCCAAGGCTTCCACTAGATGTCAACAGTCTTCAGAAAGTTGTTTGAGGCTTCTATGGTGAATTTTGAGGGAATAACAGCCGGTTCAAGAAGTGGACTGTCTGAGGTTATGTAGTTACTTCATGCGCATTCACGCATGGCTAGCATTTTTATTTTTCTTCTGTAATGAATACGCTATTCTCCGTTTGGAACATTATTGATTTTTTATGTTAAAAACACCCTAAGGCTTGATTGTAAACATCGTTTGACATGTTTCTACAAACGGTAATGGAACTTTTGAGCTTTTCATCTATTGATTTGCGCTCCTGCATCGTGCCTTTGGAATAGTGTTCTAGACACGCCAACAAAACGGAGGTATTTGGACATAAATCATGGACTTTATCGAACAAATTAGTATTGCTTGTGGGAGTCCTGCGAGTGCATTCCGCCAAGGATCAGCAAAGGTAAGGAAAGATTTATAACACTAATTTAGAGTTTTGTTGATGCCATAACTTGGCAGGTAACTGTATAGCTTGCTTTGATGGCTGAACTTTGTACTCAGAATATTGAACAATGTACTTTCTCCGTAAAGTTATTTTGAAATCTGACACAGAGGTTGCATTAAGAAGTAGTATATCTATAATTCTTTAAATAATTGTTATATATTTTGTCAATGTTTATGATGGATATTTCTGTAAATTAATGTGCACATTCACCGGGAGTTTTGGGAGGCAAACATTTTCTGAACATCACCCGCCAATGTAAAATGCTGTTTTTGGATATAAATATGAACTTGATCGAACAAAACATACATGTATTGTGTAACATGATGTGTAACATGATGATCGTCAAAGGCTAGTGCTTAATTTTAGCTGTATTTCTGGTTTTTGTGACGCCTCTCCATGCTAGGAAAATGGCTGTGGTGTCCTAACATAATCTAATGTTTTGCGTTCGCTGTAAAGCCTTTTTGAAATCGGACAATGTGGTTGCATTAAGGAGAAGTGTATCTTTAAAATGGTGTAAAATAGCCGTATGATTGAGAAATTTGAATTATGAGATTTTGGTCGTTTTGAATTTACCGCCCTGCTATTTCACTGGCTGTTGGGAGTGTGTCCCGCAGGTGGGACGGTCACGTCCCACATACCCAAGAGAGGTTAAAGTCAAAGTCAAATTGCAAGTCATCATATTTCTGACTCGAGTTCACACCTCTGCTATGTAATCCATTTTGTATGATATTTTATGTCCTGCAAATGTTTCTTTATCATTTTCTATTTTTTTGCAATTCGTATGACATGTTATGAATACAATTGGTACTATATGTTATGAGTTTGTTGCACTTAAGATCCTGGAGTGTATCTTTTAACTTCTTTGGAATAGGGGGAAGTATTTTCACGGAGGGATAAAACACCAAAATGATTTAATCTGGTTACTACTCCTGCTCAGAAACTAGAATATGCATATAATTAGTAGATTTGGATAGAAAACACTCTAACGTTTCTAAAACTGTTTGAATGGTGTCTGTGAGTATAACAGAATTCATATGGCAGGCCCAAACCTGAGAAGATTCCATACAGGAAGTGCCCTGTCTGACAATTTGTTGTGCTTCTGTTGCATTTCTATCAACATTACAGCATCTGTGCTGTAACGGGACACTTTCTAAGGCTTCCATTGGCTCTCTAAAGCCGCCAGAAAGTGGAATGGGGTGTCTGCTGTCTCTGGGCAAAGTACAGCAGCAGAGTTTGTAAGTGGTCAGCCTGGGGACAGTGAGACTGAGATGCGCGTTCACGAGACTTCTCCATTTTTTTCTTTCAGCCTTTGAATGAATACAGCGTTTGAAATGCTTCTAAGTACAGTAATGGAATATTTTGAATTTTTTTGTCATGAAATGCACTCACGCGTCACCCTTCGGATAGTGACCTGAACGCACAAACAAAACTGAGGTATTTGGATATAACTATGGATTATTTGGAACCAAAACAACATTTGTTGTTGAAGTAGAAGTCCTGGGATTGCATTCTGACGAAGAACAGCAAAGGTAATCACATTTTTCTAATAGTAATTTTGAGTTTAGGTGACCTCGAAGTTGGCGGATGTCAACATAGCTAGCCGTGATTGCCGAGCTATGTACTCAGAATATTGCAAAATGTGCTTTCGCCGAAAAGCTATTTTAAAATCGGACATAGCGAGTGCATAAAGGAGTTCTGTATCTATAATTCTTTAAATAATTGTTATGCATTTTGTCAACATTTATGGTGAGTAATTTAGTAAATTCACCGGAACTTTTGGGTGGGAATGCATGTTCTGAAAATCACATGCCAATGTAAAAAGCTGTTTTTGGACATAAATATGAACTTGATTGAACAAAACATGCATGTATTGTACACTGCTCAAAAAAATAAAGGGAACACTTAAACAACACAATGTAACTCCAAGTCAATCACACTTCTGTGAAATCAAACTGTCCACTTAGGAAGCAACACTGATTGACAAATGTCACATGCTGTTGTGCAAATGGAATAGACAACAGGTGGAAATTATAGGCAATTAGCAAGACACCCCCAATAAAGGAGCGGTTCTGCAGGTGGTGACCACAGACCACTTCTCAGTTCCTATGCTTCCTGGCTGATGTTTTGGTCACTTTTGAATGCAGGCGGTGCTTTCACTCTAGTGGTAGCATGAGACGGAGTCTACAACCCACACAAGTGGCTCAGGTAGTGCAGCTCATCCAGGATGGCACATCAATGCGAGCTGTGGCAATAAGGATTGCTGTGTCTGTCAGCGTAGTGTCCAGAGCATGGAGGCGCTACCAGGAGACAGGCCAGTACATCAGGAGACGTGGAGGAGCCGTAGGAGAGCAACAACCCAGCAGCAGGACCACTACCTCCGCCTTTGTGCAAGGAGGAGCAGGAGAAGCACTACCAGAGCCCTGCAAAATGACCTCCAGCAGGCCACAAACGGTCAGAAACAGACTCCATGAGGGTGGTATGAGGGCCCGACATCCACAGGTGGGGGTTGTGCTTACAGCCCAACACCGTGCAGGACGTTTGGCATTTGCAAGAGAACAACAAGATTGGCAAATTTGCCACTGGCGTCCTGTGCTCTTCACAGATGAAAGCAGGTTCACACTGAGCACATGTGACAGACGTGACAGAGTCTGGAGACGCCGTGGAGAACGTTCTGCTGCCTGCAACATCCTCCAGCATGACCGGTTTGGCGGTGGGTCAGTCATGGTGTGGGGTTGCATTTCTTTGGGGGGCCGCACAGCCCTCCATGTGCTCGCCAGAGGTAGCCTGACTGCCATTAGGTACCGAGATGAGATCCTCAGACCCCTTGTGAGACCATATGCTGGTGCGGTTGGCCCTGTGTTCCTCCTAATGCAAGACAATGCTAGACCTCATGTGGCTGGAGTGTGTCAGCAGTTCCTGCAAGAGAAAGACATTGATGCTATGGACTGGCCCGCCCGTTCCCCAGACCTGAATCCAATTGAGCACATCTGGGACATCATGTCTCGCTCCATCCACCAACGCCACATTGCACCACAGACTGTCCAGGAGTTGGCGGATGCTTTAGTCCAGGTCTGGGAGGAGATCCCTCAGGAGACCATCCGCCACCTCATCAAGAGCATGCCCAGGCGTTGTAGGGAGGTCATACAAGCACGTGGAGGCCACACACACTACTGAGCCTCATTTTGACTTGTTTTGAGGACATTACATCGAAGTTGGATCAGCCTGTAGTGTGGTTTTCCACTTTAATTTTGAGTGTGACTCCAAATCCAGACCTCCATGGGTTGATAAATTGGATTTCCATTGATTATTTTTGTTTGATTTTGTTGTCAACACATTCAACTATGTAAAGAAAAAAGTATTTAATAAGATTATTTCATTCATTCAGATCTAGGATGTGTTATTTTAGTGTTCCCTTTATTTTTTTGAGCAGTGTATAACATAATGTCCTAGGAGTGTAATCTGATGAAGATCATCAAAGGTTAGTGCTTCATTTAGCTGTGTTTTGGATTTATGTGACATATGCTTGCTTGGAAAATGTCTGTGTGATTATTTGTGGCTATGTACTCTCCTAACATAATCTAATGGTTTGCTTTCGCTGTACAGCCTTTTTGAAATTGGACAATGTGGTTAGATTAACGAGAGTCTTTTCTTTCAAATGGTGTAAAATAGTCGCATGTTTGAAAAATTGAAATTATGGGATTTTTTTAAGTTTTTGTATTTCACGCCATGCGATCCCATTGGCTGTTGGCTAGGGGTTCCGCTGACGGAACGGGTTTCCGCTAGCGGAACGCCTAGATGTAAGAGGTTTAAGTAGCAAACCTACCTGTTGGCTATTGATCGTTGTAGCCTACCCTTCTACTTTAACTTTTAATTATGTCATTCTAATTATGTCTTCCATTGATTATATATCTCCTAACTTTTTTCACACACGGAGGCTCTATGACTAGAAACTAGCTCCCTGGTATACAGAAAATACACGAGCTCTGAAGCAAGCTTCCAGAAAATTGGAACGGAAATGGCGCCACACTAAACTGGAAGTCTTCTGACTAGCTTGGAAAGACAGTACCGCGCAGTATCGAAGAGCCCTCACTGCTGCACGATCATCCTATTTTTCCAACTTAATTGAGGAAAATAAGAACAATCCGAAATTTCTTTTTGACACTGTCGCAAAGCTAACTAAAAAGCAGCATTCGCAAATGGAGGATGGCTTTCACTTCAGCAGTGATAAATTTATGAACTTCTTTGAGGAAAAGATCATGATCATTAGAAAGCAAATTACCGGACTCCTCTTTAAATCTGGGTATTCCTCCAGGGCTCCATTGTCCTGAGTCTGCACAACTCTGCCAGGACCTAGGATCAAGGGAGATACTAAAGTGTTTTAGTACTATATCTCTTGACATAATGATGAAAATAATCATGGCCTCCAAACCCTCAAGCTGCATACTGGACCCTATTCCAACTAAACTACTGAAAGAGCTGCTTCCTGTGCTTGGCCCTCCTATGTTGAACATAATAAACGGCTCTCTATCCACCGGATGTGTACCAAGCTCACTAAAAGTGGCAGTAATAAAGCCTCTCTTGAAAAAGCCGAATCTTGACCCAGAAATTATAAAAAACTATCGGCCTATATCGAATCTTCCATTCCTCTCAAAAATTTTTGAAAAAGTTGTTGCGCAGCAACTCACTGCCTTCCTGAAGACAAACAATGTATACGAAACGCTTCAGTCTGGTTTTAGACCCCATCATAGCACTGAGACTGCACTTGTGAAGGTGGTAAATGACCTTTTAATGACGTCAGACCGAGGCTCTGCATCTGTCCTCATGCTCCTAGATCTTAGTGCCGCTTTTGATACCATCGATCACCACATTCTTTTGGAGAGATTGGAAACCCAAATTGGTCTACATGGACAAGTTCTGGCCTGGTTTAGATCTTATCTGTCGGAAAGATATCAGTTTGTCTCTGTGAATGGTTCGTCCTCTGACAAATCAATTGTACATTTCGGTGTTCCTTAAGGTTCCGTTCTAGGACCACTATTGTTTTCACTATATATTTTACCTCTTGGGGATGTCATTCGAAAACATAATGTTAAATTTCACTGCTATGCGGACGACACACAGCTGTACATTTCAATGAAACATGGTGAAGCCCCAAAATTGCCCTCGCTAGAAGCCTGTGTTTCAGACATAAGGAAGTGGATGGCTGCAAATTTTCTACTTTTAAACTCGGACAAAACAGAGATGCTTGTCCAAGGTCCCAAGAAACAAAGAGATCTTCTGTTGAATCTGACAATTAATCTGGATGGTTGTACAGTCGTCTCAAATAAAACTGTGAAGGACCTCGGCGTTACTCTGGACCCTGATCTCTCTTTTGAAGAACATATCAAGACTGCTTCAAGGACAGCTTTTTTCCATCTACGTAACATTGCAAAAATCAGAAACTTTCTGTCCAAAAATGACGCAGAAAAATTAATCCATCCTTTTGTTACTTCTAGGCTCGACTACTGCAATGCTCTACTTTCCGGCTACCCGGATAAAGCACTAAACAAACTTCAGTTAGTGCTAAATACGGCTGCTAGAATCCTGACTAGAACCAAAAAATTTGATCATATTACTCCAGTGCTAGCCTCCCTACACTGGCTTCCTGTTAAGGCAAGGGCTGATTTCAAGGTTTTACTGCTAACCTACAAAGCATTACATGGGCTTGCTCCTACCTATCTTTCCGATTTGGTCCTGCCGTACATACCTACACGTACGCTACGGTCACAAGACGCAGGCCTCCTAATTGTCCCTAGAATTTCTAAGCAAACGGCTGGAGGTAGGGCTTTCTCCTATAGAGCTCCATTTTTATGGAATGGTCTGCCTACCCATGTGAGAGACGCAGACTCAGTCTCAACCTTTAAGTCTTTACTGAAGACTTATCTCTTCAGTAGGTCCTATGATTAAGTATAGTCTGGCCCAGGAGTGTGAAGGTGAACGGAAAGGCTGGAGCAACGAACTGCCCTTGCTGTCTCTGCCTTGTCGGTTCCCCTCTTCCCACTGGGATTCTCTGCCTCTAACCCTTTTACAGGGGCTGAGTCACTGACTTACTGGTGTTCTTCCATGCCGTCCATGGGAGGGGTGCGTCACTTGAGTAGGTTGAGCCACTGACGTGGTCTTCCTGTCTGGGTTGGCGCCCCCCCCTTGGGTTGTGCCGTGGCGGACATCTTTGTGGGCTATACTCGGCCTTGTCTTCGGACGGTAAGTTGGTGGTTGTAGATATCCCTCTAGTGGTGTGGGGGCTGTGCTTTGGCAAAGTGGGTGGGGTTATATCCTGCCTGTTTGGCCCTGTCCGGGGGTATCATCGGATGGGGCCACAGTGTCTTCTGATCCCTCCTGTCTCAGCCTCCAGTATTTATGCTGCAGTAGTTTATGTGTCGGGGGGCTAGGGTCAGTCTGTTACATCTGGAGTATTCTCTTGTCTTATCCGGTGTCCTGTGTGAATGTAAATATGCTCTCTCTAATTCTCTCTTTCTCTCTTTCTTTCTTTCTCTCGGAGGACCTGAGCCCTAGGACCATGCCTCAGGACTACCTGGCATGATGACTCCTTGCTGTCCCCAGTCCACCTGGCCATGCTGCTGCTCCAGTTTCAACTGTTCTGCCTGCGGCTACGGAACCCTGACCTGTTCACCGGACGTGCTTGTTGCACCCTCGACAATTACTATGATTATTATTATTTGACCATGCTGGTCATTTACGAACATTTTAACATCTTGACCATGTTCTGTTATAATATCCACCCGGCACAGCCAGAAGAGGACTGGCCACCCCTCATAGCCTGTTTCCTCTCTAGGTTTCTTCCTAGGTTTTTGGCCTTTCTCAGGAGTTTTTCCTAGGGAGTTTTTCCCAGCCACCGTGCTTCTTTCACATGCATTGCTTGCTGTTTGGGGTTTTAGGCTGGGTTTCTGTACAGCACTTTGAGATTTCAGCTGATGTACGAAGGGCTATATAAATAAATTTGATTTGATTTGATTTGATTTATGACTGTTGCTTATTGACGCTTTGATGACTTATATTTGTCCAACAACAAAAACAAGCTAAACAAGCCACTCTCGTGAAAAGCAGAGCAGCAGAATAAAGGATACAATTTCTCTCTACTGCAGCCGTCACAGTCGGATCTGTATGGGTCCTTCCGGACAAGTCAGTTAATATTACACAATCCCAAAATCCGTGACAATCCGATCAGACCGAAACCTGTGACATTATTTAGAATTCAGTATGTGAAGTTACCTTCTCTGTACCTTTGACCTTTTTGTACCCCAGGGAACAACACTGTATCCTAACTGTACCTTAATTTTGAGTGTGTGGATGTATGTTTTTGTAATAAAGATGTACCTGGTGCCACTGCTGAAACATTAATCCACATCTGCCAAAAAGCTTGCAAGTTCAAACCCCAAAGCATTTATGAGTACTTTACATCAATTGTCCCGGAGTACTACAGTTTTTATATATATATTTTTTTACGTTTTTGCCTAGAAGGCCAGCATCCCGGAGTTGCCTCTTCACTGTTGACGTTGAGACTGGTGTTTTGCGGGTACTATTTAATGAAGCTGCCAGTTGAAGACTTGTGAGTCATCTGTTTCTCATACTAGACACTAATGTACTTGTCCTCTTGCTCAGTTGTGCACCGGGGCCTCTCACTCCTCTTTCTATTCTGGTTAGAGACAGTTTGCGCTGTTCTGTGAAGGGAGTAGTACAGAGCGTTGTACGAGATCTTTAGTTTCATGGCAATTTCTCGCATGGAATAGCCTTCATTTCTCAGAACAAGAATACACTGACGAGTTTCAGAAGTACTTACTTTGTTTCTGGCTATTTTGAGCCTGTAATCGAACCCACAAATGCTGATGCTCCAGATACTCAACTAGTCTAAAGGAGGCCAATTTTATTGCTTCTTTAATCAGACAACAGTTTTCAGCTGTGCTAACATAATTGCAAAAGTGTTTTCTAATGATCAATTAGCCTTTTAAAATGATAAACTTGGATTAGCTAACACAACGTGCCATTGGAACACAGGAGTGATGGTTGCTGATAATGGGACTCTGTACGCCTATGTAGATATTCAATTAAAAAGCTGCTGTTTCCAGCTACAATAGTTATTTACAACATTAACAATGTCTACACTGTATTTCGGATCAATTTGATGTTATTTTAATGAACAAAAAATGTGCTTTTCTTTCTAAAACAAGGACATTTCTAAGTGACCACAAACTTTTGAACGGTAGTGCATGTGTATTAAAGTAGTAAAAAGTTAAGTATTTGGCTAGTTACAGACGCACAAATAGCATACCCCCTAGACATGCTAACCTCTCACCATTACAATAACAGGGGAGGTTATCATTTTTTTGGGGGGGGTATGATTTTTGTGTCTATGTTCTCACTCATCATTATTCACGATTCTTTCAGGAATATCCATAATCATGGTAGCATCCACGTTAATGGATTAGTGTTTATAAATATATTCTATTTTTGTGTACAATAAAAGTGACTACAAAATGACACAGTAAATGATTAACCTTTCATTTTTGTGCACAAAATAATCTAAAACACAATCAAAACAAACAGCAAATACTGTACATCCAACTAATTTATAAAGTCACAAGCTTGATGTAGTCATTGCGTGCTATGAATTTGGGACCAAATACTTTTTACTACTTTCAGAGGGGACTATGTACAACAAGTGGCTGTCATTTCTAAACGGTTCATCCGGTATGGATGAAAATATCCTGAAATGTCTGCACGTTAACCTCATAGTCATTGTTTGATTTCAAATTCATACTTTTGGAGTATAGAGCCAAAAGAAGAAAAAATCCATCACTGTCCCAATAATTACGGTGGGCACTGTAGCTCCAGGAAATACGGTAATCTGGTCATTCCATCACTCTCACATCCCCCAGCCGTCTCCCCATTCTAGGCTCTCCCTTCTTCCTTCCTCCTCTTCACCCTCTCTCTCCAATTTTTCCTCTCTCCCCTTCTTCTCATCATTTCCTTCTCCCCCTCTCCCCCTTTCCCCTTCTCAGAACCCACTCCTTGAGTCTAATGGCTATTTATAAGCCAAGAGCCAAGGATGGGTCTGGAATGACATTACTGAAAAGGTACACAGCAAATTGGCCAGTGTTAGCTAGTGTTGATTTTTCACTTTAACATTTTGAGTGTTGATTTAGGAGTTAATTTTACTTTTAGAGAGTTAATTTAACACACAGTGGTGTAAAAGCCTGATGTTTTACCAGTTTAAGTGGTGTATGGTTATGTTAATTAAAGTTTGAGCATGTCCGCTGCCAGATCTAAAGTCTGCAAATGCTTATTTGAGGTGTTATTGCACAACACTAAATTTGTTAATTACCTAACACTGACAAAGTGTAACAGTCTCAGCACTAAGCATAGTGTTAGTTTTACACTCAAAAGCGTGGAACCGTATAGACACTAGAGGTCGACCGATTAATCGGAATGGCTGATTAATTAGGGCCGAATTCAAGTTTTCATAACAATCTGTATTTTTGGACACCGATTATTTAACTAGGCAAGTCAGTTAAGAACACATTCTTATTTTCAATGACGGCCTAGGAACGGTGGGTTAACTGCCTTGTTCAGGGGCAGAACGACAGATTTTTACCTTGTCAGCTCGGGGATTCATTTTTGCAACCTTCCGGTTACTAGTCCAACGTCTAACCACCTGCCTTACATTGCACTCCACGAGGAGCCTGCGTGGCAGGCTGACTACCTGTTATGCGAGGGCAGCAAGAAGCCAAGGTAAATTGCTAGCTAGCATTAGACTTATCTTATAAAAAACAATCAATCTTAACATAATCACTAGTTAACTACACATGGTTGATGATATTACTAGTTTATCTAGCGTGTCCTGCATTGCATATAATCGATGCGGTGCCTGTTAATTTCTCATCATCACAGCCTACTTCGCCAAACGGGTGATGATTAAACAAGCGCATTCGCGAAAAAAGTACTATCGTTGCACCAATGTGTACCTAACCATAAACATCAATGCCTTTCTTTAAAATCAATACACAAGTATATATTTTTAAACCTGCATATTTCGTTAATATTGCCTGCTAACATGAATTTCTTCTAACTAGGGAAATTGTGTCACTTCTCTTGTGTTCTGTGCAAGCAGTCAGGGTATATGCAGCAGTTTGGGCCGCCTGGCTCGTTGCGAACTGTGTGAAGTCCATTTATTCCTAACAATTAATTTGCCAGAAGTGTACATAATTATGACATAACATTGAAGGTTGTACAATGTAAAAGCAATATTTAGACTTAGGGATGCCATCTGTTAGATAAAGTACAGAACGGTTCCGTATTTCACTGAAAGAATAAACATTTTGTTTTTGAAATGATAGTTTCCGGATTCGACCATATTAATGACCATAGGCTCGTATTTGTGTGTGTTATTATGTTATAATTAAGTCTAAGATTTGATAGAGCAGTCTGACTGAGCGATGGTAGGCAGCAGCAGGATCGTAAGCATTCATTCAAACAGCACTTTTGTGCGTTTGCCAGCAGCTCTTCGCTGTGCTTCAAGCATTGAGCTGTTTATGACTTCAAGCCCATCAACTCCTGAGATTAGGCTGGTGTAACCGATGTGAAATGACTAGCTAGTTAGCGGGGTGCGCGCTAATAGCGTTTCAAACGTCACTCGCTCTGAGACTTGGAGTAGTTGTTCCCCTTGCTCTGCAAGGGCTGCGGCTTTTGTGGAGCGATGGGCAACAACACTTCGAGGGTGGCTATTGTCGATGTGTTCCTGGTTCGAGCCCAGGTAGGGGCGAGGTGTGGGACGGAAGCTATACTGTTACACTGACAATACTAAAGTGCCTATAAGAACATCCAATCGTCAAAGGTATATGAAATACAAATGCTATAGAGAGAATTAGACCTATTATTCCTATAATAACTACAACCTAAAACTTCTTACCTGGGAATATTGAAGACTCTTGTTAAAAGGAACCACCAGCTTTCATATGTTCTCATGTTCTTAGCAAGGAACTTAAACGTTAGCTTTTTTACATGGCACATATTGCACTTTTACTTTCTTCTCCAACACTTTGGTTTTGCAATATTTAAACCAAATTGAACATGTTTCATTATTTATTTGAGGATAAATATATATATATATATATATATATATATATATATATATATATATATATATATATATATATATATATATATAAAAAAGGCAGATTATTCGGTATCGGCTTTTTTGGTCCTCCAATAATCGGTATCGGCGTTGAAAAAAATCGTAATCGGTCGACCTCTAATAGAGACTGGCCCAGTGTTAAATTTAACACTGTCTGTCACGTCCTGACCATAGAGAGCTCGTATTTTTCTATGGTAGAGTAGGTCAGGGCGTGACTGGGGGGTTTTGTCTAGTTTAAATTTTCTATGTTATGTTCTAGTTTCTTTTTTCTATGTTGGGGTTTTCGTATGATTCCCAATTAGATTCCCAATCGTTGTCTCTAATTGGGGATCATATTTAAGTAGTTGTTTTTCCCACTTGGTTTTGTGGGAGATTATTTTGAGTAATGCATGTTGCACCTCTTCGTCACGGTTTGTTGTTTTGTTTATAGTATGTCTTGCATAGTTTCATATAAATAAAGATGTGGAACGATACCCACTCTGCGCCTTGGTCTCCTTCCTACGACGAACGTGACAGAATCTCCCACCACCAAAGGACCAAGCAGCGTGGCCAGGAGTGGACATGGGAGGAGATCCTGGATGGGAAGGGACCCTGGATGCAGATTGGGGAGCATCGCCATCCAAGGGAGGAGATAGAGGCAGCAAAAGAGGAAAGGCGACGCTACGAGGAATTAGCACAGCAACAACTGAAGCCCGAGAGGCAGCTCCAAAAAAAATTGGGGGGGGGGGGCACACGGAGTGGTCGGCGGAGCCGAGGGGTGAACCAGAGCCAGTCAGGGAGTCGAGTGAGGAACTCGACGAAGGATTCCGGAGAGAGGTGTTGACGTTGAGAGCACTGCAGAGCGGGCGTGCTTACCGTGGGGAGCGTGTGACCAGTCAGGCACCGTGTTATGTGGTGATGCGCACTGTATCTCCAGTGCGCAATCATAGCCCAGTGCGCACTGTGCCTGCGCTCCGCATTTGCCGGGCTAAAGTGAGCATTCAGCCAGGACGGGTTGTGCCGGCTCAGCGCTCCTGGTCTCCAGTACGCCTCCTCGGTCCAGGATATCCTGCCCCAGCTCTACGCACTGTGTCGCCAGTGCGCATTCACAGCCCAGTTCGTCCTGTGCCAGCGCCCCGCATTTGCCGGGCTAAAGTGAGTGTTCAGCCAGGATGGGTTGTGCCAGCTCTACACTCCAGACCTCCAGTGCGCCTCCACGGTCCAGTATATCCTGCACCGGTACTACGCACCAGGTCTCTAGTGCGCCTCCACATCCCAGTACGTCCTGTGCCTCCTCCTCGCACTCTCCCTGAAGTATGTGTCCTCAGTCCAGTACGTCCTGTGCCTGCTCCTCGCACTCGCCCTGAAGTGCGTGTCACCAGTCTGGTGCCACCTGTTCCGGCTCCACGCACTAGGCCTCCAGTGCGCCTGCCCAGTCTGGTGCGTCCTGTGCCTGCTCTCTGCACTCGCCCTGAGGTGCATGTTACCAGTCTGGTGCCACCTGTGCCAGCCAGTGTGCCTGTGCCAGCCAGCATCAGGCTTCCAGTGCGCCTTCCCGTTCCAGAGCTTCCGGTCGACAGTTCCCAGTCCAGAGCTTCCAGCGATAGCTCCCAGTCCAGAGCTTCCGGCGACGGTCCGCAGTCCGGAACCTCCTGAGACGGTCCGCAGTCTGGAATCTCCTGAGACGGTCTGCAGTCTGGAGCCTCCAGCGACGGTCCGCAGTCCGGAGCCTCCAGCGACGGTCCGCAGTCCGGAGCCTCCACCGATGCTGGCGGATCCGCAGGATGAGAGGGTTCTTCGTCCCGCACCAGAACCGCCACCAACACTAGACACCCCCCCTAACCCTCCCTTTTGGTTTCAGGTTTCAGAGTCCGCACCTTTGGGGGGGGGGGGGTTACTGTCACATCCTGAACATAGAGAGCTCGTATTTTTCTATGGTAGAGTAGGTCAGGGTGTGACTGGGGGGTTTTGTCTAGTTTAAATTGTCTGTTATGTTCTAGTTTCTTTTTTCTATGTTGGGGTTTTCATATGATTCCCAATTAGAGGCAGGTGGTCATCGTTGTCTCTAATTGGGGATCAGATTTAAGTAGTTGTTTTTCCCACTTGGTTTTGTGGGAGATTATTCTGAGTTAGTGCATGTTGCACCTCTTCGTCACGGTTTGTTGTTTTGTTTATAGTTTATTGTATGTCTTGCATAGCTTCACATATAAATAAAGATGGGAACGATACCCATGCTGCGCCTTGGTCTCCTTCCTACGATGAACGTGACACTGTCAGAGTTAATTTAACACTGTAGAATTTTGCTGTGTATCAAGCACATCAAACATACACATGTTTATGATGTTCTATTTAGTCCATTTAGCCATTGCAACGAGCCAGACACCAGCCTCCACTGGCCTGTAGCGCCACCTCCCAGCAGAGCTCTGAGTGATGCTTAGGGTTGCAACATTGTGGTAAATTGCCCAAAATTGCCTGGTTTTCCAGAAATCCCCGTTGCAGGATTCTTGCATTTCCTGCTTATTCCCTCTTAATTCCTGGGAAATTCAAACATATATTTCTGTAAAAACTATGATTTTTCTTTGCAACCCTAGTGATGCTGCTGCCTCTACCCTGGTGGTCTTACCAATCTGTGAGAGAAGGAAGCAATAACATCCTGGGGGGTGTCGCTGCTTCCATTTAACACATTGTATCACAAGTCCGACAGACAGGCCGCTGAGCCGGGTGAGTGAGAATCGGATTGTGGAAAGAGGGGGGAGGGAGAGGAGGAGAGGGTGGAGTATAGGGACGTCCTCCTGTCCCAAACCAGACGCTGGGGAGCTCAGGATGTCACCCGCCTCGCGTTCTGCCAGGCTTTGAGTGACATTGATGGGAGCCAGGGGCTGAGGAATCCACCACTTCTGCCCCCTCCTCCCAATTCCCTGGGTCTCTTACAGACTGTGACATGGAGCTGGAGCTGTGTCTCTGTACAAGGCATCTCTCTCTCTCTCTACTTTTTCTTTCTCTCTCTATCACTGTCTCACTCTATGGCACTGGAAGATGATGTGTGGTTATTTCTGTAGTGTTGTTACTGATATGTCAAGGAGCAATTGAAATGACTGACATGACAAGCTAGAGCTGTACTCTTCACTGGGACTTCACTCCGCTGTCGTAGAATTACAACATTATGTTAAATCTCATAAATTTTATATTAGAATGTAATCCTATATTAGTACTCACACTGTCTGTTTTTCTTAGAGGCAAAATAATAGGTTTCTTAGGACTCTCATGTGTCTGTGTAAAGAGAGAGAAGCCTCTGAGATTTAACGTTGACAGAAGATTTACGATGGCTTGGTGATAAGACAACATTTCATTCCATGATTAGTGTCTGTGTGCCTGTCTGTCGGTAACAGGGAGAACCAATCTCCAGTTTATTTAAGGAAAGGATTTAGTATTCTAGGTTGCATTAGTAGTTTTGTATAAGCAAGCAGTAAATGAACTAGAGACAGATATTTGGCGCCATATAAATCTTGATGTCTGTTGCATGAGAGCACAATGTACCTTTCGTATAATTTCAACGTATCTGTTCTTTGTCGCAAGGTGTCACGCCCTGACCTGAGAGAGCTGTTTTTCTCTGTTTAGTTAGGTCAGGGTGTGATATGGGGTGGGCATTCTATGTATTTTATTTCTATGTCTTGGCCAGGTATGGTTTCCAATCAGAGGCAGCTGTCTATCGTTGTCTCTGATTGGGAACCATACTTAGGCAGCCCTTTTTCCCTCCTTGAGTTGTGGGATCTTGTTTTTGTGAAGCTGCCTTTGAGCAGCCCCAGAACGTCACGTTTCTTTCTGTTTATCCTGTTTATTGTTTTGTTCGGTTTCACTTCTAAATAAAGGATGTGGAATTACCGGCACGCTGCGCCTTGGCTTATTTATGACGGAGTTCGAGGACAGTGATCATGACATCAGTTGGTAGAGCATGGTGTTTGCAACGCCAGCATGGTGTGTGCAACGCCAGGGTTGTGGGTTCGATTCCCACGGGGGGCCAGTACAAAAATTGCATGAAATGAAATGTATGCATTCACTACTGTAAGTCGCTCTGGATAAGAGCGTCTGCTAAATGACTAAAATGTAAAATGTAAAGAGTTGTAACTGAATCCTGTTTATTTGGGCTTTAACTCTACACCATTGGGTGATTGTTAATGTTCCATTACTGTAGTAATTACTAATAAAGTTTAATTGTTTCGAAGAAATCTAAAAGTGTCTCCTTTGATAAGAATAATTCCACGACACTGCTTATTGTGAATCGGACACAACAGCCATATAATGGGAATATACAGTATCATGCAATGGATATTTATACAACGCTTAAGAAAATATAGTAGACAGTTATACACATTTCCATGCTTAACTTAAAATGTTAAAACATCTAACCAGATTCCTTACTAACTGTCATGGCGTGTTAACCTTTTTGGGATAGGGGGCAGTATTTTCACGGCCGGATAAAAAAAGATTATGTCAGGAGAGTACCCAGCCAGAAATAATCACACACCCATTTTTCAAGCTGGCATATATGTCACAAAAACCAAAACCACAGCTAAATGCAGCACTAATCTTTGATGATCTTCATCAGATGACACTCCTAGGACATTATGTTATACAATACATGCATGCATGTTTTGTTCAATCAAGTTCATATTTATATTAAAAACCAGCTTTTTACATTAGCATGTTTTGTTCAGAACTAGCCTACCCACCGAAAAGTTCTGGTGAATTTACTAAATTACTCATGATAAACGTTAACAAAAAAACATAACAATTATTTTAAGAATTATAGATACAGAACTCCTTTATGCAATCGCGGTGTCCGATTTTAAAATAGCTTTTCGGTGAAAGCACATTTTGCAATATTCTGAGTAGATAGCCCGGTCATCATGGCTAGCTATTTTGACACCCACCAAGTTTGGCACTCACCAAACTCAGATTTACTATAAGAAAAATTGGATTACCTTTGCTGTTCTTCATCAGAATGCACTCCCAGGACTTCTACTTCAACACCCAATGTTGTTTCGGTTCCAAATAATCCATAGTTATATCCAAATAGCTGCGTTTTGTTCTTGCGTTCAAGACACTATCCGAAGGGTGACGCGCCGGCGCATATCGTGACAAAAAAATTCAAAATATTCTATTACCGTACTTCGAAGCATGTCAAACGCTGTTTGAAATACATTTTTATGCAATTTTTCTCGTAAAATAGCGATAATATTCCAACCGGGAGACGTTGTATCCGTTCAAACACTGAAAATAGAAAATGGAGTCATCACATGCATGCGCACGCCAGTGCCATTGTTCTCAGAAGTACCAGTCTCCAAAAGCCATACTGTCTTTCGCCCAGGGACTGCAGAGTCATCATTCCCCGTTCTGGCGCCTTCTGAGAGCCTATGGGAGCCTTAGAAAATGTCACGTTACAGCAGAGATCCTCTATTTTTGATAAAGAGGTTATAGAAGGCCAAGAAATGGTCAGAGAGGGCACTTCCTGTATGGAATCTTCTCAGGTTTTGGCCTGCCATATGAGTTCTGTTATACTCACAGACACCATTCAAACAGTTTTAGAAACTTTAGGGTGTTTTCTATCCAAATCAAACAATTATATGCATATTCTAGTTTCTGGGCAGGAGTAATAACCAGATTAAATCGGGTACGTTTTTTATCCGGCCGTGTAAATACTGCCCCCTAGCCCTAACAGGTTAAAACCTCTTGTTGGGCTCGTCCCGTATGCGGGACGGACATCCAGCGGACATCCAGTGAAAAATCCTATCGCCATTAGCATAACAAAATTTAATATATATTTTTTTTCAAATATAGGACTATGTTATATCGTTTTATAGATACACCTCTCCTGAATCGAACCACGTTGTCCGATTTCAAAAAGGCTTTACAGCAAAAGCAAAACATTAGATTGTTAGAGGAGTATATCGTAAAAGTAGCAACATAGCCATTTTCCGACCAACCACATGCATCACAAATAACCAAAAACAGCTAAATGCAGCACTAACCTTTGAAATCTTCATCAGATGACACTCCTAGGACATCATGTTATACAATACATGCATTCTTTTGTTCGATAAAGTTCATATTTATATATAAAAACAGCATTTTACATCGGCGCGTGACGTTGACTAACTATTTTCCCTCAAATGCAGCCGGTGAAACAGCGCTACAATTTACAAAATTACTATTCGAAAACATTTTTAAAATGTAATATTGTCATTCTAAGATTTATAGATGAATATCTCTTGAAAGCACCTGTAATGCCAGATTTAAAAATAACTTTACTGGGTAATCACACTTAGCGATAAAAGGGGATGCGATACTCAGAAAAATAGGCTACCGTTACAGGTCAGCGCCATCTTGGAACAATCGCATATCAAATCTACTCTTGTATACTATTGTCAATAATCCCTTACCTTTGATTATCTTCATCAGAAAGCACTTCCAGGCATCCCAGGTCCACAACAAATGTATTTTTGTTTGAAAAATGTAATCCTTTACGTCCCAATAGCTTGTTCTTGTTAGCGCGTTCTGAAGGCTTCTCCAAAAGTTCCGTCGGCCGCGGGACTCCTCTTTCAATAAAATGCATTTTTTTTTTATTTAGGTTCGTTCAAACATGTCAAACGTTGTATAACGTAAATCTTTAGGGCCTTTTTCAACCAGAGCTCCAATAAGATTCAAGGGGGACGATTGCATTGTCTTTCTAAATGTTTCGAAAGGGGAGGGTAGCCAGGGGCGCCGGCGTCATAATGGTGATGGCCCTCTCCATGTGACCACTTTCCACAGACTCTCATTCATTCAGTTTTCACATTAGGAGGCTCAAACCACTTTGTAAAGACTGGGGACATCTAGTGGAAGCAATAGGAAGTGCTCAATGAACCATTGCTCACAGTGTGATTTAGAGGCAAAGTGATGAAGTTGAGTCAGCAATTCAGAATTCCACATCCTGTTACGATCTGTCTCGGGGTTTTGACTGCCATATGAGTTCTGTTATACTCACAGACACCACAGTTTTAGAAACTTTAGGGTGTTTTCTATCCACAAGTATTAATTATATGCATATCCTAGCTTCTGAGTTTGAGTAGGAGGCCATATAAAATGGGCACGAATTTTTTTCAAAAATCGCTGTAGCGCCCCCTATCCTAGGCGACCGTCAAGAGGTTAACATCGACGGGGCTGTAGTGGAGCGGGTCGAGAGTTTCAAGTTCCCCAGATCATCAAAAGGTTCTACCACTGCACCATCGAGAGCATCCTGGTTGGTTGCATCACCGCCTGGTATGGCAACTGCTCGGCATCTGACGCTACGGAGTGTAGTGCGAACGGCCCAGTTCATCACTGGGGCCAAGCTCCTTGCCGTCCAGGACCTATACAATAGGCTGTGTCAGAGGAAAGCCCATAAAATTGCCAGAGACTCCAGTCACCCAAGTTATAGACTGTTTTCTCATCTACAGCATGGCAAGCGATACCGGAGCACCAAGTCTAGTACCAAAAGGCTCCTCAACTGCACTGTTGGTTAAGGGATTGTAAGTAAGCGTTTCACAGTAAAGTCTACACTTGCTGTATTCAGCGCATGTGACAAATAAAGTTTGATTTGATCTTTAAGAGGGTGTGAACAATGCTGAATGGATGTAGACAAAGGAGAGCTCTCCAGCAGGTACCAAAACATTCAAAGGCTCTTTTCTCAAAAGTGAGTTTACAAGTTTATCAACTTTCAAAGCATAATTACTTTCGCATTGTTCCTCAAAAATGCAGTGTATGACATACAATTTTGTAGCTCTGAGTCTCTACTTTTATCCAATGTAAAAAAACACAAGACCAACTTGAGCTGGTCAGTCACATTTTTCTGCGTGTGCAGTCTTTTCAGAAATGGCGCACACACAGTGTTAAATTGACGCAACGGTTATAAATGAGGTCCCTGAAATCTTTGTAAATGCTTACATAAAGCATGTGACAAAAACGACTTGTGAATAGTATTGTAACACCCTTAACCCAACACTGAGCGACCTTGTCAAGAGATATGGACCTCTGGGCATAATGGTTAAAAAATACTGTATTGGTGCTAACTATAATACACTTCCTAGTGTTTAACAAAGGGTAACACTTTACTTGACACCAGTGTTATAACACTTATGACAAGGTCATAACCATGTCATAACAGCTGACATAATATGGTGATAACACTGCCATGACCCATATAATTACCTATGTTGTGACATATACGGCGTTATTTTATGGCTGGTTAGGAAACCTACTTAAGTGTCAAAACCCACATGTTTTTCCCTGCCAAGAAGTTTCCTTTCATTTAAAAGTTTGTTTCTTAAAAACTTTGTTGTTGTTGCTGTTGTAATGGATTCTTTACAGTCATGCTTTTCATCATATTTTAAATACACTTTATGACACTGTCATGAAGCATTATGACCATCATGTGTCATTTCACTTGGACTAAGAATATACACTTTATGACACTGTCAATACGCATTATGACCATCATAATCATAAAAGCCAGATAGGCCTATCACGTACATGCCATTATTTCAATCATCCGTCAAAAATAGGGTGTCTTGTCCCGCTGCTGAAATCTGCTCCTGCATTCATCCCAGTTATCAACAACAGAGCATTGGGGTAGGTGCATGTCAGACATCAATGTGTGTGTAGCCTACGTGTCAACAGTATGTTTATGGTGTAATGGAATGTTTTGGTTAGTGTGGTAGGTTTTGTTAGTTTTTACACTCTTTTAAAGGTGTCATAACCAGTCATAAAATAACTACCGTGGTAGGTTTTGACACTTATGTAGGTGTCATAACCTGTCATAGAATAATGTAATATATCTCACAACAGGTCTAAATACGTGTCATGACAGTGTTATGACCACATTATAACTGGTTATGACAAGTTATATCAGCTGTTATGACATTATGACGTGGTTATGACCACTTCATAATGTGTCATGACACTGGGTGTCAAGTAAAGTGTTTCCAAAAAAAACAATATGAGTTGTCATTTCATAACACCATTGGTGTAAACTATATACACTTCCTAGTGTTAAAAATATGATATGAGGTGTTATTGCGTAACAGCACTAAGCAAAGTGCTTGAATGAATGAATGCATTCCACATTGATCCACCTGCAGCTGACATACAGAGATATAAACATGCATGGCAGAACAGAACAGTAGAACACAATCAACAAGGGTATTGATGCCTGGTAGCACAGTCAATGGGATGCCATTGTTGCAGCAGCTATTTTACAACACTTATTGTTTGAAGTTATAAGAAAAACGGCCAGGTATACAAGAGGCTGAATTAGATGAGAGTGAATGAAGGCTATAAGAGCCCTCTTATCAGTGGCTCTGGCACAGAGACTGTCTACCAGACCTTTCAGACAAACAAACAGCACATTGTTTTCCTCTTGTCCTGTAAACATTGACCTAGTCACAGGTGGCGTCAGTCAGGTCTGTGACCACACAGCTTCATCCACAGTGCGTGGTAAAAAACCTGTGGTTGTGTAAAGCGTGGTAAAAGCCTACTGCGTTAAATGACCCAGGTCTCATTTCACACTTACTCTCTGTGTTGTAGATCAGGACTCTGGGGCACACAGGCGCACACACACACTCACTTGCTGTAGAAGCCCACCAGAAGTGTGGCGCACACCACAGAACAGTCCGTTGTGGCTATGTGCTTGATTTGTGTCGCCAAGGTTCCTCTCAGGAATAACATTTTCCAGCCTCCTTTTCTGTCTTCATGCTGTGTAGGCAAGTGTTTCGTAATCCACTTTTAAACTGTGTGAACAAACACTCTGTAATGTGGTCTGTGTGTAGCTGGTGTAGAGGAGTCAGGCGCAGGACAGCAGATATGAGTAAATAAACGTATTTTACTCAAAAATGTCAAAGACAATACAAAATAAGCGAGCCCACATAAACGGACCATATTACTTAAAAACAATCACTCACAAACACACAGGGGAATAGAGGGTTAAATAATGAACAAGTAATTGGGGAATTGAAACCAGGTGTGTAAGACAAAGACAAAACAAATGGAAAATGAAAAGTGGATCGGCGATGGCTAGAAGGCCGGTGACGTCGACCACCGAACGCCGCCCGAACAAGGAGAGGGACCGACTTCGGCGGAAGTCGTGACACACTCCCTGTTGTGTAATGCTGTCATCTTGGAGTTTATTATAGTAGATCAATGTAGGGTAAAGGAGTACAGTATGCACAAATGTTACATATTTATAACAAAATAATTTTAAGTTAATGGTGTTAATTCTAGCTTATTTTTTCTATATAGGCTAATGATATTATCATGCAGGTATATTAAAGTAAACTGAGTTGCCATGGTAATATCCATGGTAATATCATGATATTGTCATGCCCTGATCTGTTTCACCTGTCCTTGTAATTGTCTCCACCCCCTCCAGGTGTTTCTTATTTTCCCTGGTGTATTTATCCCTGTGTTTCCTGTCTCTCTGTGCCGGTTTGTCTTGTATGTTCAAGTCAACCAGTGTGTTTTTCCTGTGAGCCTGCTTTTCTATTCTCTTTTACTAGTCCTCCCGGTTTTGACCTTTGTCTGTTTTTCTGGACTCCATTCCCGCCTGCCTGACCATTCTGCCTGCCCTGACCTTGAGTCTGCCTGCCATTCTGTACCGCTGGAACTCTGAACTGGTTTTTACCTTTTGCCTGTCCACGACCATTCTCTTGCCGACCCCTTTTGGATTATCAATAAGCATCTTGGACTCTAACCGTCTGCCTCCTGTGTCTGCATCTGGGTCTCGCCTTGTGCCCTTATAGATATAGTGCACTACTTTTGACCAAGGCCCATAAGATCAAAAGTAGTGCACTATATAGGTTGCCATTTGGGGTGCAGCCAGGGAAAACGGTTCCATGGCCGGTATAGAATAGATCATTGTCGAGAGACTTCTCCGGAGAACAAATAATCTGTCCTTCGCCACGCAGCGCTTCTCTGCTACAACCAACATCGGATCAAATGCCCCTGAGGAATAGGTCACTGTTACCAATAACATGAAGTTTACTCAGGTAGAAGATATGTCATATCAGTGGGTTTATTTCCTGGAAACAAGTTGCTAAACAGATTTTAAAAAAATAAATGACCAATACAAGGCTGTGATTCCCAAATGTTTTTGACTGTTTCAGGCTGTCTTCAAAATGTTTTTAGGAGACCATCCAAGTGAACAACTAATCTAATCAATACTGCCTTTAACCAGTTTTCACACTATAAGCTGCAGCCCTCGAAGCCAAGGGTGTGATCCAACTAGCCTGGTCCTAAATCTGTTTGTGTTGTCTTACACTTGGCAAGATTGCACAAACAGATCTGGGATCAAGGTAGGTTCCAACCCATTATTTGGTAAACACGAGACTACTAGTGCATGATCCCCAAACAGTGTCCTCTAGGGTTTGAGAGAGGACAATACAGTGCCACTGCATTACACTAGCAGCAACTCAAGCAGAGCCTTCTCAGAAGCCTGCTAGGCTATTTCTCTTTAAAAGCAACTTAAAAGTCAACCTGTTAATAATGAATGGTTGTTAGTGACGGGACAATAGTGGTGTATATATAAAGACCCTATCTTTATTCATTCAAATAGAGGTCACTCTCACAGGTGTCTACCTCTCTCAATCTCTCTCTCTCTAGATTATTATAAATTGCATTTTTTCTTCTTCTCTCTTGACCATCTCTTTTGAGTGAAATATTCTCTCTCTCCATCTCTCTCTCACAAAGCCCAGGTTCCATCAGGGGAAGAAGACCATATTTAAATGGAATAAATCATCCATCTGATTAAAATAATATTCCCTGTGATGTGGAAGAAGAGAGAGTTAATATGGAGGAGATGATGAATTGGAAATGAAGAAGAGATAAATGTGACTCTTTCCTCTCCGTCCAAGCAAGGCCTTAAGTTTAATAATTTACCACCTCGGGAAATAATGCCGTGGACTCATTAAAAGAAGAGAAAGTTCTCTGGATATCGATGAAGATGTCTGCTAATAGATGTGTCTTACAGACCCATTAGACTGTACTTTCACATTAGTGATGAATAGTGTCTTTAGCTGCTTCGCTTATTAGGGAATGTTTGAATGTTTCAAAAAATATATAATTAGGATCAAAGGTAAATAAAACAAAGACAAATCTAATTATTTATATTTTACACCTATCACAGAAAGTAATACGTGTTCTAAATACCTCCTGCTGATATAGACAGAGGCCTACTGTACTCCTAAAACCACTGTCTGCCACCTGTATAGCTACACTCTCATGCCGACTTTCCTTTACCAAACTACTGCTGCTGTTGAAAATTAGTAGGGGAGAAATGGTACTCCAAAGGGCACACAAGAAAATGATAGATAATAACTTGGCTTTCCAGGAACTGGGAGTAAAAATACACATTTGTCTTTGTTTTTATTAAGGATCCTGATCATGGGGTCCAGCAACATTAAGGCAGTTATATACAATTAAAAACATTATACTGAACAAAAATATAAACTACATGCAACGTGTTGGTCTCATGTTTCATTTGCTAAAATAAAACATCCGAGAAACAGATTTGTTTACATCCCTGTCAAGACAATCCATCCATCTGACAGGTGTGGCATCTCAAGAAGCTGATTAAACAGCATTATCATTACACAGGTGCACCTTGTGCTGGGGACAATAAAAGGCCACTCTAAAATGTGAAGTTTTGTCACACAACACAATGCCACAGATGTATCAAGTTTTGGGGGAGAGCGCAATTGCCATTCTGACTGCAGGAAGATCCACCAGAGCTGTTGCGTTGAGAATTTAATGTGAATTTCTCTACCATAAGCCACCTCCAACCTCGTTTTAGAGAATGTGGCAGTACGTGTAACCGGCCTCACAACCACAGATCATATTTAACCACACCAGCCCAGGAGCTCCACATCCGGCTTCTTCACATGCATGATCATCTGCACCCACGTCTGCTTCTGCTCTTCCCCCCTGGCACTTGAGGGCACCAGGCTGCCATGCATCACTCATTCCTATCATCTATTACGCACACCTGCCTTCCCTTGTCACACGCATCAGTGATATTGGACTTACTTGGACTCACTCATCTGTTTATTTCATCCCCTATATTTGTCAGTTCCCTTGCTCTGTTCCCCGCAGCTGCATTGATTGTTTTTTTGTCTGTGTTTTCTGTTTGCTGATGCTGTTACCGTCTCGTTCCATGTCCATTCTATATTAAATGTTTTACTCCCCGTACCTGTTTCTTTTCTCCAGCATCATCCCATGTGACATAAGGTGTATTTTTATCATCTGATTCTACTGCTTGCATCAGTTACCTGATGTGGAATAGAGTTCAATGTATCCATTGCTCTATGTAGTACTGTGCACCTTCCATAGTGCATTCAGCATGTCAATACTTATTACAAAAACAAGTAGTAATGAAGTCAATCTCTCCTCTACTTTGAGCCATGAGAGATTGACATATTAAAGTTTGATCCCTGTGTACATTTAAGGGCCAGCCATGCTTCCCTGTTCTGAGCCAATTGTAATTTTCACACAACAAAACTAGGGTCTGTAGAAACTGCCTTGTTTGTAGTGTTGTTAACAAAAAGCTGCCGTCAATTTCAGAATGGGTGGCAAGAAATAAATTAGTCCTAAATATTTCTTAAACTAAAAGCATTGTATTTGGGACAAATCATTCACTAAACCCTAAACCTCAAATACGTATTATAATGAATAAGGTGGAACTTGAACAAGTTGAGGAGACTAAACAGCTTAGAGTAACCCTGGATTGTAAACTGTCATGGTCAAAAAATGTTGATGCAACAGTAGTTAAAATGGGGAGAAGTCTGTCCATAGTAAAGCACTTCTCCGCCTTCTTAAAAGTTGTGTCATACTGCGGCACACCTTGCGTGCTGCTGCAGCATTCTGTGGCACATCATTTAATTGTCAGCCATTTTTGCTGTTACTGCAAGTTATTGCTAGTTTGACCACCAGGGGCATCTTTGAGAAGCATTTGATAGTATTCCGTATTGGCATTACCAGAGAATTTAAAACCTTTTTTGTAATAACATAGTATATGGGATTGATTTTAAGAAAATTGGCTTAATTAATTTGATTAACCTCTCTGGGCCAGTGGGACGCTTCCGTCCCACCTACTCAACAGCCAGTGTAATCCCGTGGCGCGATATTCAAATACCTTAGAAATGCTATTACTTCAATTTCTCAAACATATGACTATTTTACACCATTTTAAAGACAAGACTCTCGTTAATCTAACCACACTGTCCGATTTCAAAAAGGCTTTACAACGAAAGCAAAACATTAGATTATGTCAGCAGAGTACCCAGCCAGAAATAATCAGACACCCATTTTTCAAGCTAGCATATAATGTCACATAAACCCAAACCACAGCTAAATGCAGCACTAACCTTTGATGATCTTCATCAGATGACAATCCTAGGACATTATGTTATACAATACATGCATGTTTTGTTCAATCAAGTTCATATTTATATCAAAAACCAGCTTTTTACATTAGCATGTGACTAGCATGTGATTAGCATTCCCACCGAACACTTCCGGTGAATTTACTAAATTACTCACGATAAACGTTCACAAAAAACATAACAATTATTTTAAGAATTATAGATATAGAACTCCTTTATGCACTCACTATGTCCGATTTTAAAATAGCTTTTCGGTGAAAGCACATTTTGCAATATTCTGAGTAGATAGCCCGGCCATCACAGGCTAGCTATTTTGACACCCACCAAGTGTGGTACTCACCAAACTCCGATTTACTATTAGAAAAGTTTGATTACCTTTGCTGTTCTTCGTCAGAATGCACTCCCAGGACTTCTACTTCAATAACAAATGATGGTTTGGTTCCAAATAATCCATAGTTATATCCAAATAGCGGCGTTTTGTTTGTGCGTTCAAGACACTATCCGAAGGGTAAAGAAGGGTGACGGGCCCGACGCGTTTCATGACAAAAAAAATCTAAATATTCCATTACCGTACTTCAAAGCATGTCAACCGCTGTTTAAAATCAATTTTTATGCTATTTTTCTCGTAAAAAAGCGATAATATTCCGACCGGGAGTCGTTGTTTTCGTTCAAAGAGAGAGAAAGTAAACATGGTGTCGGCTCGTGCACGCACCTCCAGTCTCATTGTCCTCAGATCGACCACTATCCAAATGCGCTAATGTTTTTCAGCCATGGCCTGCAAAGCCACCATTCATCGTTCTGGCGCCTTCTGAGAGCCTATGAGAGCGTTAGAAAATGTCACGTTATGCCAGAGATCCCCTGTTTTGGTTAGAGATGATCAAGAAGGCCAAGAAATAGTCAGAGAGAGCGCTTCCTGTTTGGAATCTTCTCAGGTTTTGGCCTGCCAAATGAGTTCTGTTATACTCACAGACACCATTCAAACAGTTTTAGAAACTTTAGGGTGTTTTCTATCCAAATCAATCAATTATATGCATATTCTCGTTACTGGGCAGGAGTAGTAACCAGATTAAATCGGGTACGTTTTTTGTCCGGCCGTGCAAATACTGCCCCTTATCCCCAACAGGTTAATATTATGGTGTTTCTATTCAGAGAAAAATGAAACCCTCAGGGTTTCCGTTAGGATGGGATGGAACATATGGCGCTGTACAACGTGACGGTCGGGAGTAGACTACAGGATTGGAGGATTCTAAATTGTTTGCCTTCATTAGACAACTTTTTTCCAATATTTCTGTAAATCATTGATATTTTTTCCTATAGTAATTTGTTATGGATCCATAACTAAATCAACGTCTGCATTTTGACATAGTATTTTTTTATCATTATTTTATTAACGAAATGTGTTTATTTGTTTATTAGGCTAATGTGCAGTCTATAATACATACTGTAGTAAACATGGGAAAGTGCCTAATTCCTTACATAAGGGAGAGCTGGCCATGTCTGTACTACAGAATGCAGGGCACATGGGAGAACGGTGTTATTTCATAGTTGTGATGTCTTCACTATTATTCTACAACGTAGAAATAGTAAAAAATAAAGTTAAATCCTGGAATGAGTAGGTGTGTCCAAACTTTTGACTGGTACTCGCTTAATAAATTTGATTAATATTATGGTGTTCCCATTCCATGAAAAACTAAAAACCCTCTGTGTTTCTGTTAGAATGGAATGGAAAATATGGAACTGTACAACGTGACAGTCGGCAGTATTGTACTGGGCTATTTAGCTAAAGAATCCCTGTGTCGTGTGGACGGGAGACCGGGGTTCAATCCCCCGACGGGTAGGAAGGAGGAGGCTGTCTTTGTAAATAAGAATTTGTTATTATCTGATTCCATATGTGTTATTTCATAGTTGTGATTTCTTCACTATTATTCTACAATGTAGAAAATAGTAAAAATATAGAAAAATCCTGGAATGAGTAGGTGTGTCCAAACTTTTGACTGGTACTTGCTTAATTAATTTGAACAATATTATGGTGTTTCTATTGCATGAAAAACGAAACTGACGGTCAGGAGTAGGCTACAGGATTGGAGGATTCTAAATAGTTTGCCTTCATTAGACAACTTTGTTCCAATATTTATGTAAATCAGTGATATTTATTCCCATAGTAATTCGTGATGGATCCATAACTAAATCAACATCTGCATTTTGAAAGTATTTTTTTATATCATTATATATTTTACGTTCCCCACTTTCTGTGTTGTGGGTTTGTGTATATGTATGTGTGTATTTCAGGAAATGGCTTCCTGGATTTGAAGCAGCTGATTGGTCGGCCCCATCGATGATTGGAGATCTGACCCCGCCCTCTCGACAGGAGATACAGCTGTCTTTAATTACAAGCTCCTTCTGCAGCTGGATAAAAGCCAGTGTTCCTTTGTTAGGAGAGAGAGCTTCTTGGTATGTCCCGTGTTTCGTTGTTGGTCTATATAATTTGTTGCAAGTATTTTGTAGCCAGTCCTGCAGAGGTATGTGTATGCCATAGAACTTAGTGTTTTTTCGGTTTAATGAAATTGTCTACTTATGTTAGTAATTCTATTTTTGTTCCCAGGGGGAAGGCACCTTGGGAGTGCTTAGGCGAGAGCCTGCGGACATACATATACCCGTAGTATTTACTATGTCTATGAACACTAGGTAAGACCTGGGCAGACCATCCCCTGTATTTTAGTTAGTGCACCAGGTGGTTCTAAGATGTGTAAGTAGTTTGTGTCAGGGGGCTAGGGTCAGTCTGTTATCTGGAGTATTTCTCCTGTCTTATCTGGTGTCCTGTGTGAATTTAAGTATGCTCTAATTCTCTCTATTGGAGGACCTGAGCCCTAGGACCATGCCTCAGGACTACCTGGCATGATGACTCCTTGCTGTCCCCAGTCCACCTGGCAGTGCTGCTGCTCCAGTTTCAACTGTTCTGAACCCTGACCTGTTCACCGGACGTGCTACCTGTCCCAGACCTGCTGTTTTCAACTCTCTAGAGACAGCAGGAGCGGTAGAGATACTCTCAATGATCGGCTATGAAAAGCCAACTGACATTTATTCCTGAGGTGCTGACCTGTTGCACCCTTGACAACTACTGTGATTATTATTTGACCATGCTGGTCATTTATGAACATTTGAACATCTTGGCCATGTTCTGTTTATAATCTCCACCTGGCACAGCCAGAAGAGGACTGGCCACCCTCATAACCTAGGAATAAACCTAGAGGAACCAGGCTTTGGCCTTTCTAGACTTTTTCCTAGCCACTGTGCTTCTACACCTGCATTGCTTGCTGTTTGTGGTTTTAGGCTGGGTTTCTGTACAGTGCTTTGAGATCTAAGGGCTATAAAAAAATTGATTTAGTGGGTAGGAGAGGGGCCCAAACTGTAACTTTCTCTGTTTTGGTTCCGTCCAGCCCCCCTCTTCCACAAATTACCATGTGAAGGAAATAAATTCCCTTTTAATGGTAAGATTCTCTGCCTGTCATCCTTACCCGCACCTGCAGTCGCATACTACTTTCACTCCACAGGGAGTTGAGTAGCAGGGTGTTGCGTTCCCCCCTCCAAGAGGCGTGTGTAACAATTTCATTAACAAAATTTGTTTAGGCTACTGTGCAGTCTACAATACATACTGTAGTAAACATGGGGAAAGTGCCTAATTCCTTATAAGGGAGAGCAGGCCATGTCTGTACAACAGAATGCGGGAGACCGGGGTTCAAATCCCCTTTGGGGAGGAAGGAGTAGGCTGTCCTTGTAATTAAGAATGGGTTTTTAACTGTTATTTCATAGTTGTGATGTCTTCACTATTCTACAATGTAGAAAATAGTAAAAATATCCTGGAATGAGTAGGAGTGTCAACTTTTGACAGAGGGGAAAATATGGCGCTGTACAACGTGATGGTTGGCAGTACAGTACTGGGCTATTTAGCTAAAGAATCCCCGCAGGGCATGAGGAAGGAGTAGGCTGTCCTTGTCAATAAGATTTTTTTCTTAACTGATTTGCCTAGTTAAATAAAGGTTACACTAAGAGCATAACATTTCTGCACCCTAATTTTCAAATTCTTGTCTAACCAATACCCAAATGGAGATTAAGTGAAAATCTCAATTTATCAAGACCAGTCCCTTGTTTGCCTCAGATCCCGTGCCTAAATAGTTTTTGCTTCTAACTTCCATATGCTCTTTAAATAAGACCTACACCATTTTTAACAGAACATTACTCAACACTAGTAAGACTCACTTCGCCTATGGTAGGCCTACAGTATATCAGAAAGTAAATGTTCAATGATGTGACTCTCCGCCAATAATTACATTTAAAGGATTGGAGGACTCTAAATTAATATCTAAGGCGCATTTTCCAATAGATTTTCTCACAGATCCTAAGGGGCTTTAATATAATTCTAAATTAATTAATATTCAATTTCTTGTACCATCACACGGGTGTGATCATTCTACAGTGGTCCCTGAAGCGTACAATCACAACCGTGTGATTAGAATGCTTATTTAGTATGGCCAGTTTCGAATGACACAACAATCAGCATTTGAGCTGGCCACACTTTTTTCAGAAACTATTTACACAAACACAGTCCTTACAAAGTTATGTCCAGAATGTGAGCAGTTTATTTTGGATCCAATGTTAAGATATTTACAGAGATTTTCACAACAGTAGCCAGGCTATAAAAAGTCTATTGTCCTGCTAATAGGAAACATTTGCATGATGGGCTACATTCTTTATTGTAACCACAGTGTCACGCATAATTTGTATCTACCTTTCCAATTACTTTTAGAGTTTGGATTTATAAATGTGCGCTTTTAATTATTGGTTACATTGTTTTAGTTTGAACGTACAGACTTTTTTTTAAATGGTTGCTTTATGTAGGATGCTACATTTTTGACCAGTTGCAATTGTGAGTAGTCCCTCTTAAAGAAGTTACTGAGTGGTCTGCCTGGCAACAAAGTGATTGGATATGCTCGGTCCCGCGAGCGCGCCCCTCCTTCTTTTTCTTCTTGAATGAATATGCTATTGTCTGGTTGGAATATTATCGCAATTTTACGTAAAAAATACCATAAAGATTGATTTTAAACAGCGTTTGACATGCTTTTAAGTACGGTAATGGAACATTTTGACTTTTCGTCTCTCGTTCCGCGCTCGCGCGTTACCCTTTGGATAGTGCTCTGAACGCACGAACAAAACGGAGGTATTTGGACATAAATATAGATTATTTGGAACAAAAACAACATTTCTTGTGGAAGTAGCAGTCCTGGGAGTGCATTCTGACGAAGATCAGCAAAGGTAATACAATATTTCTAATACTAATTCTGAGTTTAGGTTGCCCCGAATTTGGCGGGTGTCTGAATAGCTCGCCGTGATGGCTGAGCTATGTACTCAGAATATTGAAAAATGTGCTTTCTCCGTAAAGCTATTTTAAAATCAGACTACTGCTTTATGCAACCGCTGTGTCAATCTATAATTCTTAAAATAATTATGTATTTTGTCAACGTTTATGATGATTATTTTTGTAAATTGATGTGCACATTCACTGGTGTTTTGGTGGGAATACATTTTCTGATTATCACGAGCCAATGTAAAATGCTGTTTTTGGATATAAATATGAACTTTATCGAACAAAACATACATGTATTGTGTAACATAATGTCCTAGGAGTGTCATCTGATGAAGATCGTCAAAGCTTAGTGCTTCATTTCACTGTGTTTTGGGTTTTATTGACACATGTCCTTGCTTGGAAAATGGCTGTGTGATTATTTTTGTCTATGTACTCTCCTAACATAATCTAATGTTTTGCTTTCGCTGTAAAGCCTTTTTGAAATCGGACAATGTGGTTAGATTAACGAGAAGTGTATCTTTAAAATGGTGTAAAATAGTCATATGTTTGAGAAAGTTGAATTATGACATTTTGTTGTTTTTGAATTTTCCGCCCTGATATTTCACGCTAGCGTCCCACCTAGCCCATAGAAGTTAAGTCAGGATTCCTACTTGACTCAGCCATGCCTCCTTGCCTGTCTAACATTTCCTAATCTCCCACCCCTTCTAATGCGACTAGCCCCGATGCTCATCCCTCTTTTTCCCCTGCCCCTCTACGAAGTTTCTCCCTGCAGGCGGTCACTGAGTCCGAGGTTCTACAGGAGCTCCTTAAACTTGACCCCAAAAAACATCTGCGTCAGATGGTTTGGATCCTTTCTTCTTTAACCTGTTGGGATAGGGGGCAGTATTTGCACGGCCGGATAAAAAATGTACCCGATTTAATCTGGTTACTACTCCTGCCCAGTAACTAGAATATGCATATAATTGTTTGATTTGGATAGAAAACACCCTAATGTTTATAAAACTGTTTGAATGGTGTCTGAGTATAACAGAACTCATATGGCAGTCAAAACCCTGAGACAAATCCTGACAGGAAACTGAAATCTGATGTGTGGATATCACTTCAAACATTTGCCATTGAAACACACAGCCACTTCCTATGGCTTCCACTAGTCCCCAGTCTTTACAAAGTGGTTTGAGCCTCCTACCATCAAAAGTGACTTAAAGAGAGGATGTTTACCTTGGTCACAGGGGATGGGCCATTACCATTGTGATGTCGGCGCCCATGGGTACTCTCCCTTTTCGAAACGTTTTGAAAGACAATGCAACCGTCCCAATGGAATATTATTGAAGCCCTGGTTGAAAAAGCCCCTAAAGATTTTGACATGTTTGAACGAACTTAAATATATTTTTTTTGCTCATTCCTGACGACAAGTCAGACGCACACGGTATATTTTCACTAGCCTTCGGAGCGCGCTAACACTATTGGGACATAAATTATTAACTTTTTTGAACAAAACTACATTTGTTATGGACCTGGGTGTAACGGTTGTCTTCATAAATGGACCAAGGCGCAGCAGGTATGTGAATACTCATGGTTATTTATTACCAAAAAAGAGTAAAGCATCCACTTGAAAAAACAAATAAGGTGACAACAGTTTTACAGGCTATAAACGCAGTGCAAAAACAACCACCCACAACCCCAAAGAAAAACACACACACCTATATAGGACTTCCAATCAAAGGCAACTATACACACCTGCCTTCAATTGGAAGTCCCAATCATCCACACAAACATTCCCAACACAAACATGCCACGTCCTGACCCCAAAACTAAAACACTAGCTCCATCTGCTGGTCAGGACGTGACACTGGGATACCTAGAAGTGCCTTCTGATAAAGATAATCAAAGGTAAGGGATTATTTACAATAGTATTTTTGATGGTTGATCGTTCCAAGATGGCTCCAACATGTATAGCCTAGACTTTTTTTCTGGGCATACCACGTCGTTTATTGCAAAGTGTGATTTCCCAGTAAAGTTATTTTTAAATCTGGCAAAGAGATGGCATTCAAGACATGTTAATCTATAAGTCTTTGAATGACAATATTACATTTTAACAATGTTTTCGAATAGTAATTTTGTAAATTGTAGCGCTAATAAACCGGAAGCATTTGAGGCAAAAGATTTTCTGAACGTCATGTGCCGATGTAAAATGCTGTTTTTATATATAAATATGAACTTTATCGAACAAAAAATGCATGTGTTGTGTAACATGATGTCCTAGGAGTGTCATCTGATGAAGGTTGTCAAAGGTTAGTGCTGCATTTAGCTGTGTTTTGGGTATTTGTGATGCATGCTAGTTGCTTTGAAAATGGCTGTGTGATTATTTCTGGCTGGGTACTCTGCTGACATAATCTAATGTTTTTCTTTTGCTGTAAAGCCTTTTTGAAATCGGACAACGTGGTTCGATTCAGGAGAGGTGTATCTATAAAACGGTGTAAAGTTATAGCATTTATGAGGTTTTGCATTTAGTGCGACGCGATTCCACTGGCTGTTGATTAGGGTGGGACGCAAGCATTCCACTGGCCCAGAGAGGTTAAACGCTCTTCAACAAAGCTTTCTTTGTGTCCATCAAGCTTTCTCTGTCCTAAATCTTGTTCTGAACACCTCCAAAACAAAGATAATGTGGTTACCTTTGGGCATTCTTCAGATTTGCCACCAATACTCCTTATAGGACGCATCACTGCACTCTATAGTCTTCTGTAAACTGGTCATCTCTGTATACCCATCGCAAGACCCACTGGTTGATGCTTATTTATAAAACCCACTTACGCCTCACTCCCCCCCATCTGAGATATCTACACTAGCCCTCATCCTCCACATACAACACCTGTTCTGTCTGTCACATTCTGTTAAAGGTCCCCAAAGCACACACATCCCTGAGTCACTCGTCTTTTCAGTTCGCCGCAGGTAACGACTGGAACAAGGTGCAACAAACACTCAAACTGGAGAGTTTTATCTCAGTCTTACCATTCAAAGACTCAATCATGGACACTCTTACTGACAGTTGTGGCTGCTTTGCGTGATGTATTGTTCTCTCTACCTTCTTGCCCTTTGTGCTGTTGTCTGTGCCCAATAATGTTTGTACCCTGTTTTGTGCTGCTACCATGTTGTGCTCCTGCCATGTTGTGTTGCTACCATGCTCTGTTTTCATGTGTTGCTGCCATGCTATGTTGTTGTCTTAGGTCTCTCTTTATGTAGTGTTGCGTTGTCTCTCTTGTCGCGATGTGTGTTGTGTTTTGTCCTACACTTTTTTTATTTGATGTATTTGTATATTTAATCCCAGCCCCCGTCCCCGCAGGAGGCCTTTTGCCTTTTGGTAGGCCATCATTGTAAATAAGAATTTGTTCTTAACTGACTTGCCTAGTTAAATAGGTTAAATAAAGGTTAAATCACAAATAACATCCCTCGCAACCATGCCATTTTTCAATTCCTCATCAATCCACAGGGATTTAACAGTTTTTACAGTCATTTTCTTAATGGGTGTATGCTTATTAATAACTGGAATAAGCAATTTCATAAATGTGTTAAGTGCAGCGTCTGGTTGCTCGTCATTACACACCACAGACCAGAAAATATTATTTAGATCATCAACATAGGAATAACTACAAAACGTATTGTATGACCTTTGAAACACCGTATTAGGCCCAGCCTTTGGAACGTTCGTTGTCCTAGATATGGCTACTATATTGTGATCACAACATCTGATGGATTTGGATACAGCTTTAAAGCAGATTTCTGGAGCCTTAGTAAAAATGTGATCAATACATGTTGATGATTTCATTCCTATGCTTTCATTCAATATTAAGGTCACCCAATATACCTCTCTGTTGATATCACATATGTTATCAAGCATTTCACTCATATTATCCAGATATTGACTTTTAGCACTTGGTGGTCTATAGCACCTTCTCACAAGAATGGGCTTTAGGTGAGGCAAGGGAACCTGTAGCCATATTACTTCAACAGTATTTAAAATGAGATCCTCTCTAAGCTTTATAGGAATGTGGCTCTGTATATAGGCCGCAACACCACCCAATAGGCATTACTGTTTTTTTCTGTAAATGTTATATGGTTATTTACAGAAAAAAACAGTATTCCTACCACTTTATCATCAAAGGTATTATTTAAGTGAGTTTCAGAGATAGTAAGAATATGAATGTCATCTGTTACTAGCAAGTTATTGATTTCATGAACCTTATTTCTTAGGATACATATGTTAATGTAGGCAATTTTTTCACTTGTCTGGGATGCTTGATTGTTTTTATTGCTTTACTGGGAAGCTTATCAGAAGTAGACATGACAATGTTATTTATGTTTGAGCTCATGGTGCAGGGTAATCTGCACATAGTGAATTTTCTACTAGGGCACACCGCCTCAGTGCTAACAGTATAACTCTGGTTCATTGGCACATGATTACTGTATACGATAGCTGTAGGATCGACAGAGGCATTCAGGGGAGTTAAAGGGACTTAAATTATGTTACTTACATTGTGACTGCCAACGCTCCTGGGATAATGTACATTTGCTGTAGCATGACTACAACTCAGCAACACAATGGTAGGGATTATCTGAGCTGGGTTTAGGGCTGTGGCGGTCACAAAATTTCATAAATCGGTGATTGTCAAGCAAAAAACTGTCGGGCCCATGGTAATTGACCATAATTAACATAAACAAATGTAGCATCTCCTGGCTTCCACACATAGCCTACAAGCCACTGATGCAGACCTTTGGAACATCTACATTTGTATTCTAAGAAGTCCATGTAATATAGCCTACACCTTCACAATAAAACCATTATTTATTTCAGACAGGTCTAAAGAAGCATGATATGAAGAATAGCATACTCTGAGTTATCCTTATGTTAGGTCCTGATCTGGCTATGCCACATGGCTGTGGGCTACACTAATTCATTTAGCAGACAAGATTTGCTTAGAATTCTGTGGCATTATTTTACAGTATGAAGAATACAATTGAACAAGGCTGAATAAAATATAAATACAATTTTCTCCAAACGATTTGAGGGAGTGCGCACATGCGGCTATCCTTTGTTGAGCTGTTAACAAACAAATAAGTACTCCTATATGCTTAATTTAGAGTTATTCATGTAACTTGAATTGTTCTACAAACATTGGGCTATATGTTTTGATTTTTGATAAATTGTAAGGCTACATGATGCGACTCTAATGATGATTTGAAAAAAGTAGCTTGAAAAGCATGAGCTCTGCTTTGTTTTTTTGGAGCAAGCTGTACACGTTTCATCAGTCTCTCATTCACAATTTGACAAGCACTTGATAATGCCACGAATTTCATGGCAGCATCCCCTTGTGTGGCTGCAATGCACCAGTCTTTATCCAATTCCGAGGTGCATATAGAAGATATTGGAAGAACAGTCCACATTTACTTTTCGTCACCCAACAAGATGAGTAGGCCTAACGAACAGCAAAAGCACTAGCCTATGTCAATCTACTATCCCCCATAGTACAATAGTTGACCTATTCTGTGCGAAAAATAAATATTCCAAACTTAGTCTGGGACAGTTATGGGATGCGATAGATCCCAAATTAGTACAACCACTAGCATCCCCCCCAAAAATTGGCTGACACAACAGATCAGAACATTTAGCTTAAAATGTTGATAAACTATTAGGCTATTTCTTCACATTATAAGTGCAGTAATGCGCACAAGGCATTGTGTGCGAGCTGCTTATGTATGCCAGTTAGGCTCTACACCCCTTATAAAGCGGATTCATGTGTTAAAATTTAAGAAGTTATTTGGCCACTTTAGTTGTGATTACAAACCTTATCAAAACATATAGGCCTATGGGCTAGGCTACATGAGGTGACAAAAAAATGGCTAACAAAAAGGCTTTGTCTGCTGCCTTACGCTGGGCATCATTCACAAGTGATAATACACTGCTCAAAAAATAAAGGGAACACTTAAACAACACAATGTAACTCCAAGTCAATCACACTTCTGTGAAATCAAACTGTCCACTTAGGAAGCAACACTGATTGACAATAAATTTCACATGCTGTTGTGCAAATGGAATAGGTGGAAATTAAAGGCAATTAGCAAGACACCCCCAATAAAGGAGTGGTTCTGCAGGTGGTGACCACAGACCACTTCTCAGTTCCTATGCTTCCTGGCTGATGTTTTGGTCACTTTTGAATGCTGGCGGTGCTTTCACTCTAGTGGTAGCATGAGACGGAGTCTACAACCCACACAAGTGGCTCAGGTAGTGCAGCTCATCCAGGATGGCACATCAATGCGAGCTGTGGCAAGAAGGTTTGCTGTGTCTGTCAGCGTAGTGTCCAGAGCATGGAGGCGCTACCAGGAGACAGGCCAGTACATCAGGAGATGTGGAGGAGGCCGTAGGAGAGCAACAACCCAGCAGCAGGACCGGTACCTTCGCCTTTGTGTAAGGAGGAGCAGGAGAAGCACTGCCAGAGCCCTGCAAAATTACCTCCAGCAGGCCACAAATGTGCATGTGTCTGCTCAAATGGTCAGAAACAGACTCCATGAGGGTGGTATGAGGGCCCGACGTCCACAGGTGGGGGTTGTGCATACAGCACAACACCGTGCAGGACGTTTGGCATTTGCCAGAGAACACCAAGATTGGCAAATTCGCCACTGGCGCCCTGTGCTCTTCACAGATGAAAGCAGGTTCACACTGAGCACATGTGACAGAGTCTGGAGACGCCGTGGAGAACGTTCTGCTGCCTGCAACATCCTCCAGCATGACCGGTTTGGCGGTGGGTCAGTCATGGTGTGGGGTGGCATTTCTTTGGGGGGCCGCACAGCCCTCCATGTGCTCGCCAGAGGTAGCTTGAATGCCATTAGGTACCGAGATGAGATCCTCAGACCCCTTGTGAGACCATATGCTGGTGCGGTTGGCCCTGGGTTCCTACTAATGCAAGACAATGCTAGACCTCATGTGGCTGGAGTGTGTCAGCAGTTCCTGCAAGAGGAAGGCATTGATGCTATGGACTGGTCCGCCCGTTCCCCAGACCTGAATCCAATTGAGCACATCTGGGACATCATGTCTCACTCCATCCACCAACGCCACGTTGCACCACAGACTGTCCAGGAGTTGGTGGATGCTTTAGTCCAGGTCTGGGAGGAGATCCCTCAGGAGACCATCCGCCACCTCATCAGGAGCATGCCCAGGCGTTGTAGGGAGGTCATACAGGCACGTGGAGGCCACACACACTACTAAGCCTCATTTTGACTTGTTTTAAGGACATTACATTATTGAAATAGATTGTGATACTTCACATCTCAAAATAGGGCTACTTAATGTTAGATCCCTCACCTCCAATGCAGTTATAGTCAATGAACTAATCACTGATCATAATCTTGATGTGGTTGGCCTGACTGAAACATGGCTTAAGCCTGATGAATTTACTGTGTTAAATGAGGCCTCACCTCCTGGTTACACTAGTGACCATATCCCCCACGCATACTGCAAAGGTGGAGGTGTTGCTAACATTTGACGTTTTCGTCTTTTGAGCTTCCAGTCATGAAATCTATGCAGCCTACTAAATCACTTTTTATAGCTACTGTTTACAGGACTCCTGGGACATATACAGCGTTCCTCACTGAGTTCCCTGAATTCCTATCGGATCTTGTAGTCATGGCAGATAATATTCACATTTTTTGTAACTTTGAAATTCACATGGAAAAGTCCACAGACCCACTCCAAAAGGCTTTTGGAGCCATCATCGACTCAGGGTTTTGTCCAACATGTCTCCGGACCTACTCACTGCCACAGTCATACTCTGGACCTAGTTTTGTCCCATGGAATAAATGTTGTGGATCTTAATGTTTTTCCTCATAATCCTGGACTATCGGATCACCATTTTATTATGTTTGCAATCGCAAAACAAATAATCTGCTCAGACCCCAACCAAGGATCATCAAAAGTTGTGCTATAAATTCTCAGACAACCCAAAGATTTCTAGATGCATTTCCAGACTCCATCCACCTACCCAAGGACGTCAGAGTACAAAAATCAGTTAACCACCTAACTGAGGAACTCAATTTAACCTTGAGCAATACCCTAGATGAAGTCGCACCCCTAAAAACAAAAAACATTAGTCATAAGAAACTAGCTTCCTGGTATACAGAAAATACCCGAGCTCTGAAGCAAGCTTCCAGAAAATTGGAACGGAAATGGCGCCACACCAAACTGGAAGTCTTCCGACTAGCTTGGAGAGACCGTACCGTGCAGTATCGAAGAGCCCTCACTGCTGCTCGATCATCCTATTATCCAAATGAATTGAGGAGAATAAAAACAATCCAACATTTATTTTTGATACTGTCGCAAAGCTAACTAAAAAACAGCATTCCCCAAGAGAGGATGGCTTTCACTTCAGCAGTGATAAATTCATGAACTTCTTTGAAGAAAAGATCATGATCATTATAAAGCAAATTACGGACTCCTATTTAAATCTGCGTACTCCTCCAAAGCTCAGTTGTCCTGAGTCTGCACAACTCTGCCAGGACCTAGGCTCAAGGGAGACAGTCAAGTGTTTTAGTACTATATCTCTTGACACAATGATGAAAATAATCATGGCCTCTAAACCTTCAAGCTGCATACTGGACCCTATTCCAACTAAACTACTGAAAGAGCTGCTTCCTGTGCTTGGCCCTCCTATGTTGAACATAATAAACGGCTCCCTATCCACCGGATGTGTACCAAACTCACTAAAAGTGTCAGTAATAAAAGTCTCTCTTGAAAAAGCCAAACCTTGACCCAGAAAATATAAAAAACTACCGGCCTATATCGAATATTCCTCTCAAATATTTTCGGAAAAGCTGTTGCGCAGCAACTCACTGCCTTCCTGAAGACAAACAATGTATACGAAACGCTTCAGTCTGGTTTTAGACCCCATTATAGCACTGAGACTGCACTTGTGAAGGTGGTAAATTACCTTTTAATTGTGTTAGACCGAGGCTCTGCATTTGTCCTCGTGCTCCTAGACCTTAGTGCTGGTTTTGATACCATTGATCACCACATTCTTTTGGAGCGATTGGAAACCCAAATTGGTCTACACGGACAAGTTCTGGCCTGGTTTAGATCTTATCTGTCGGAAAGATATCAGTTTGTGTCTGTGGATGGTTTGTACTCTGACAAATCAACTGTAAATTTCGGTGTTCCTCAAGGTTCCATTTTGGGACCACTATTGTTTTCACTATATATTTTACTTCTTGGTGATGTCATTCGGAAACATAATGTTAACTTTCACTGCTATGTGGACGATAATCATCTGTACATTTCGATGAAACATGGTGAAGCCCCAAAATTACCCTCGCTGGAAGCCTGGGATTCAGACATAAGGAAGTGGATGGATACACATTTTCTACTTTTAAACTCGGATAAAACAGAGATGCTTGTTCTAGGTCCCAAGAAACAAAGAGATCTTCTGTTAAATCTGACAATGAATCTTGTTGGTTGTACAGTCGTCTCAAATAAAACTGTAGGACCTCGGCGTTACTCTGGACCCTGATCTCTCAATTCACGAACATATCAAGACTGTTTCAAGGACAGCTTTTTTCCTTCTACGTAACATTGCAAAAATCTGAAACTTTCTGTCCAAAAATGATGATGAAAAATGTATCCATGCTTTTGTCACTTCTAGGTTAGACTACTGCAATGCTCTACTTTCCGGCTACGGATAAAGCACTAAATAAACTTCAGTTTGTGCTAAACATGGCTGCTAGAATCTTGACTAGAACCAAAAAATGTGATCATATTACTCCAGTGCTAGCCTCTCTACACTGGCTTCCTGTTAAGGCAAGGGCTGATTTCAAGGTTCTACTGCTAACCTACAAAGCATTACATGGGCTTGCTCCTACCTATCTTTCCGATTTGGTCCTGCCGTACATACCTACACGTACGCTACGGTCACAAGACGCAGGCTTCCTTATTGTCCCTATAATTTCTAAGCAAACAACTGGAGGCAGGGCTTTCCCCTATAGAGCTCCATTTTTATGGAATGGTCTGCCTGCCCATATGAGAGACGCAGACTCGGTCTCAACCTTTAATTCTTTATTGAAGACTCATCTCATCAGTAGGTCCTATGATTGAGTGTAGTCTGGCCCAGGAGTGTGAAGGTGAACGGAAAGACACTGGAGCAACGAACCGCCCTTGCTGTCTCTGCCTGGCCGGTTCCCCTCTCTCCACTGGGATTCTCTGCCTCTAACCCTATTACGGGGGCTGAGTCACTGGCTTACTGGTGCTCTTCCATGCCGTCCCTAGGAGGGGTGCGTCACTTGAGTCTGACGTGACCTTCCTATTTGGGTTGGCGCCCCCCCTTGGGTTGTGCCGTGGCGGAGATCTTTCTGGGCTATACTCGGCCTTGTCTCAGGATGGTAAGTTGGTGGTTGAAGTTATCCCTCTAGCGGTGTGGGGGCTGTGCTTTGGAAAAGTGGGTGGGGTTATATCCTGCCTGTTTGGCCCTTTCCGGGGGTATCGTCGGATGGGGCCACAGTGTCTCCCGACCCCTCCTCTATCCTGTCTCAGCCTCCAGTATTTATGCTGCAGTAGTTTATTATGTGTCGGGGGGCTAGGGTCAGTCTGTTATATCTGGAAGTATTTCTCCTGTCTTACCCGGTGTCCTGTGTGAATTTAAGTTCTCTCTCTCTCTCTCTCTCTCTCGCTAGGTTTCTGTACAGCACTTTGAGATATCAGCTGATGTAAGAAGGGCTTTATAAATACATTTATTTGATTTGATTTGATTGACTGCGCCACTCGGGAGGCTAGTGGCTCATCTTTTAACCAGGTAAATTTCTATGGCAACGAATCTTTCACATCTAACTTGCTCTGCGCAGGCTAATTTAGGGCTAAGCAACATTTATCCTGAATTAAATGTTTGAGGTGCAAGTTGAGGACCAATGAAATCAGAACTGATGAAAAAATAGTTTTCATATTAGATATTTAGTAATGACAGATGCATTTCAAACTTTTGTTGATAGGAGTGAGAAAAAAGGTGCTTGTGCATTGATAACCACACCAAAGCACACCAAAGTAATAAAATAAAGACAGCACTAAAAGTCTATTTAACACGATAGCCTGCTGAATTTTGCTTTCGGGGCAAATGAAAATGTGGCACTGATTGATATTTCAGCGTTGTCTCAATAAAGAGTTTTGTGTTCGACTAGCCATGTGCCATGTGCGACGCGCAGTACAAGTCTGCTAGAGTTAGCGGCAGGTGGACGATCAATATTCACCATCATACTACGGATAGATCTGCAATGGGAAGCTAATTGAAGCTGGGTAGCTTCTGAAAACCCTGAGTAGATCTAGCTTGATTCATAGTATACCCATCTAAAGTCTTTATTTGCACCCCCCCTTCCATAATTTGACCATCCCTGTCCTAGGTGAATGTTATCATTAAAATTCAACTCTTTATGGCAATACATTACTTATATCATAAAGCCTTACTTTAAACTGGAACAACCATTTCAGTAATTGATGCAACAAATCTAACAAACTGAAAAATGTGTTAATTATCTTTAAGTAGAATACTGTAAGATTAATCAATCAATATAAAGTACATGCAAAAACACAGATATTAAAAACAACCATTAAAAATATATATCTGCAGCAGAGCATGCTGGGAAATATGATAACCATTGGCGTGGTTTTGATGAGAATGTTGTATGCTGCGTTCATAACTACGTTGGAAATTAGTAATTACCAGTTGTGAAGTCGTAAATACCAGTTCGATGCATTCACATGCTTTGAACTCGTTGAAAAACACTGATTGGCTAATGGCCAACAAGCTGCGTCAACCATAAACTAAAAGTACAGCTATCATGCTTGTAAACAAACTACAGTGTTAAAAAAAACATATTAATATATAGCTTTTTATAAATAATATTTTGTTTCGTTTAACTGCTGAAAATGCTTTTATCTTACAAAGGTAATTTAATTCCTGAATCAACACTAGAAATGTTACACAGAAAAATATAAACTAGGTTACACTTGCCAATTTGCTGTGTATCTGCTCGCTTCATAAAAATAATTGAGTTTTAGCAATTGACTGATGTTGAAAGAGAAAAGTTTGAAAAGAAAAAGGTTTTATTTTAATTTATCACAGCATCATAAACAGGTATACATTGATCTAGGTTTGTTGTTAGAAATGTATATACCAAAGCTAAATTACCTCCATATTCTTCCATTTAAACCTGTAATATGTAAAGTTTTGTATTTTTTATGTTAAAAAGCTCCAGTAAATCACTAGTGGTCATCCAATGTAATGCAGCAATAACAATAGTGTGCCCCTAGCCTGCTTCAGAACTGCTGTATTTGCTGGTATTCATTTTCCCAGTCGGGTCAAATGTTCCCGCCAGATTCTGTGGCGCGCAGAATGAGTGAAGTGTTTTCTGTGAGTGAGGAGGCAGTGTGATAACATGCTAGTTGAGCCCTTAGCCAACATGGCTATCGAAGATAGCTAGCTTACAGACATGGCAGACATGAGGGGCAAAATACCCGACCCAGCAGCAACTACTCCTCCATCTAAGACAAAGATACAGATACATTTGGGGAGCGATAGAGCGTTCACAAAGTGGAGAGAAGTAATGAAGTTGAATGGGTTAAAAATCGACCCAGAATTTGCATTTTGTTCTGCTTAAAAGGTAAGACATAGCTAGCTATATTATATATCTTGTTAGAGATAAAGTGAAATGTTACTATTTTATGGAACGCCGTTTGGGCCTTTGCTTGTCAAAAAAGATACACTTGAAGTAACACTATTTGACATGTCAAATAAGCTTTTAGTTTGACACGTAAAATAACACAATTCTAATATAGAATGTTGTGTTTAGAATTTGCACGTGCAAGTCAATCGCCACCACTACGTTCAGTAGCACTGTCAAAGCTGTACAAAAAAAAGTCTGCAAACAAGCACACACACGGGCCATGATGTGTTTACAATATCGCGTTGGTAATGAGGCATTATTTGTTCTAAAACATCTGTGTGAGCATTTTGAATAAGAGCAGGAGCAAACAAGCAGGACCAATTTTTTAAAATAAATATCTTTGATACATGTTATTAGAAACTCTGGGGTAACTAACTAGCTTTAGCGTGGTACCCACCAATGCAAGCAGCCTGAAAACAATTAACAGTAGAAACTGAAGTCATTTTCAATAATATTAGCAATGATTTAGGAGTCCATTAGCTAGGTAGCCACTTGTTGTTCTCCTATGGAAATCAAATTTCAGTTCATGAAAATAACTAGCTAGCCAGCTACTTAACCCTGTTGCCCAAAGCTAATGTTATAAGCAGCCTTTAGCTTCAGTGAGGCTTGACCTGACCAGGTTATGTATTGTGAAGGCAGCCACAATAAGGAATTTGAAAGTGACGCAAATGGTTGCCATTTGTGGAATCATGCCATATTTAGACTAGATACTGTTGAACAAGGTTGGAGTGTTGGAATGTGGAGCAATAAAATGGGGTATCAGTCTTCTTGCTGACACCCACTGAACACAACTGTGAAGAGTTTACGCAAATATTAGCTTCGTAGCTCCTATTGCACTACTTTGGCTATGGGAAATCACCTCCCCAGTCAGCCTATTGTGCATATTGACATTCATATTGCACTGTAAAGCCTTACCTAAGGATTTGGGATCAATGAAATGGGGTATCAGTCTACTCAGTTCCCAAGTGCTTTTTTCCTAAAGTCCTCCTTAGAGTTATCAGACTCCAAAACATCCACGTTGTATTGTTTTTCCTCTGGAATAGTGTTTAATACACATAGTAGGTTGACTAGTACAATAAATGTGGCTCATTACACAGTGGTTTCAGAGTCCCGCAATAAGAGCTATGACGCTAATGTTCTGTGGGTGTCACTGAGTAGACTGATACCGCATGTCATTGATCCACAATCCATAGGTAAGGCTGTACAGTGAAATAAGTATGCCCCCAATGCAATTCTAAAGTCTAATACATCTGCAGTGTGATTTAAACAGATTGTCAAATTAACAAATTATTGTCTTTTGTTGAATTTATATAACAACATTCCAACCTCGTTTAGCATGATCTATTCCATTATGGCACTGTTTGTATTCATTTGGATCACTTTCAATGAGAGACTTATATTGTGAAGGCGAACCGCAAATTCCACTATTGTGGCTTATCCTTATTGTGTCTAGCTTCACATAGATGGGTCTGACCATCATTAATCAAATAAGAACTGTCTTATAAATTAGGAGTATTTTAGATTATGACACCTAACTAGATAGTTAGCTAGCAAACTATAGCTACTGAAACGGATGTCGTTTTGCTAGGTTTTTGGGGAAGAACATTGTTTGCATCCATCAGCTAGCTAGCTTTTTTTTATGACCAGCACTTTCCCAGAGCTTTGAGGAGTGTGTCTGCACTCAAGTGCGGCAGAGGCAGGTGCACGCGACAAAAACATACCAGCATCAGAGCATACGTATCGGTGAATCGCTGTGACATATGAAATACAAGTGATAGTGTAATGTATGAGTAATAACTACGTTAAAAAAATGTATGAACGAGTTAAATTATGTGACGTGCAGTCATATTCAAGTCCCGATTGGTCAATAAGCTTATTTGACGTGTCAAATATTGTTATTTGACAGATCAAATAGCGTTATTTAACGTGTATCTTTTTTGACACGCAAAGACCCAAATGGAGTTCCATACTATTTAGTTGTAAATATGTATGCCAGTAATATTTTGTACAACTTGTTTTGATTGTTTTCAAGCCACACGTCCAATAGTTTGTGTTAGCTAGTAGCTTGTTAGCAGATTGCAACGTTGGTCTGTTCCATTTGAATACAAAATGTTGCTTCACTAGTTAGTCGTAACTAGCTAACGTATGTGTATAATGTTACTTGACCTTGTGTTACATATCTGATGTCCGTGGTCTTAAAACCATGCTGATATTGGCTGGATAGCTATTGCAGTTCAAACAAGTGTACTGGCACGGATTAGCCACAAAGCCCATTTCTGATACATAAGATGAGAGACATGACGCAACGGTTTGTTTGATCTGAACGGTCTAGTTTTAGAACGTCTCATGTCGGTGGCTGGAGTATTCAAAATGTAACCTTTCAAATGTTCAACTAATCATGGTCTTCAGTTTAGAATGCAATTAGTTTAATCAGGTGTGATAATCAGGTGTGATAGTTAATTCTATAGACAAAATTCTCAACATATAGTATTCCATCTTTCAGCTAAATTAGACTACAATAACAAGTCTTGAAGGTGAAGTATCTATGCATTGAAAACTGCAAAGGACTACATCGACATCCCAGAACAGAGAGCAGTGTTGAGAAGAATGGGCTCTCAATTGGGGCTACCAGCGAGAATGATCCTGAGATCAGATGACCCAAGACTCCCTGAAGTGCCACCACCAACTACGGTTGAGCTTCTACAACTTCGAGGAGACGTAGCCATTCAATACAGGGTGCCGTACGCACACCTTTGAGCTGAGAAGGACCGGAGCTTTCCCTGTTGTCAGACTTGGTGGTTCACATGAAGTGTGAAAACCTACTTAGAATTGATGTTGAAAGAGGTGGGCCTACAACCAAACATATAAATCATATACAGTGCCTTCAAAAAGTATTCATAACCCTTGACTTACTCCACATTTGTCACGCCCTGATCGGTTTCACCTGTCTTTGTCATTGTCTCCACCCACCTCCACATGTCACCCGTTTTCCCCATTATTCCTAGGGTATTTATTCCTGTGTTCTATGTTTGTTTGTTGCCAGTTTGTCTCGTCTTGTCAAGTCAACCAGCGTGTTTATCCGTGCTCCTGCTTTTTCCAAGTCTCTGTTTTTCTAGTCCTCCCGGTTCTGACCTTTGCCTGCCCTGACACTGAGCCCGCCTGCCTGACCATTCAGCCTGCCCTGACCTCGAGCCTGCCTGCCACTCTGTACCTCCTGGACTCTGACCTGGTCTATGATCTTTTGCCTGTCCATGACCTGTCTCTTGCCTGCCCCTTGTTTTATAATAAATATCACAGACTCTAACCATCTGCCTCCTGTGTCTGCATCTGGGTGTCGCCCTGTATCGTTAAAACATTTTGTTGTGTTACAGCCTGAATTCAACATTGATTAAATACATTTTTTTCACACCAATCTACACACAATACCCCATAATGACAAAGTAAAAACATGTTTTAGAAATCTTTGCAAATGTATTGAAAATGAAATACAATCATATCTAATATACATAAGTATTCACACACCTGAGTCAATATATGTTAGAATCACCTTTGGCAGTGATTACAGCTGAATCTTTCTGGGTAGGTCTTGGGAAAATGGATTGTACAATATTGCCCATTATTTTTTTTGATATTCTTCACGATTTGTCAAATTGATTTTTGATAATTTCTAGACAACCATTTTCATGTCTTGCCATAGATTTTCAAGTAGATTTAAGTTGAAACTAATAAACTCCAGTATAGATTTGGCCTGCTGTAAAGTGAAAAATCTCCCAGTGTCTGGTGGAAAGCAGACTGTACCAGGTTTTCCTCTAGGATTTCATCTGTGCTTAGCTCCATTTCATTTTTTTTTATCCTGAAACGCCTAAGTCCTAAACAATTAAAATGTTTACACATCTACCAATAGGTGCCCTTCTTTGCGAGGCATTGGAAAACCTCCCTGGTCTTTGTGGTTTAATCTGTGTTTGAAATGTACTGCTCGACTGAGGGACCTTACAGATAATTGTATGTGTGGAGTACAGAGATTAAGTACAATGTTAAACACTATTATTGCACCATGCGTTCTTATTTTGGGCGGCAGGTAGCGTAGTGGTTAGAGCATTGGGCCAGTAAGTGAAAGGTTTCTGGATCAATTCCCCGAGCTGATAAGGTAAACATATGTTGTTCTGCCCCTGAACAAGGCAGTTAACTCACTGTTCCCCGGTAGGCCGTCATTGTAAATAAGAATTTGTTCTTTACTGACTTGCCTAGGTAAATAAAGGTCAAATAAAAAAAATGATGTGACTTGTTAAGCACATTTTTACTCCTGAACTTATTTTGGCTAGCCATAACAAAGGGGTTGAATACTTCTTGACTCAAGACATGTCATCTTTTCATTTGTTATACATTTTTAAACGTTTCAAACTAATTCCACTTTCAAATTATGGGGCCAGTGTAGGCCAGTTACAAAAACATCGGAATTTATTGAATTTTCAATTCAGGCTGTAACACAACATTTGAAAAAAGTCAAGGGGTGTGAAAACTTTCTTGTACACAACACTTGTTAAGATTGTATTGTAATGTTCACTACATTGTCTTTTATGTTTAACCAATAAGGATTTTCATGCAGAAGAGTCGAGTATAACACTTCTACAATATCTTCATAGCCATATCTCTCCAGAATCCCAGTAATGTTATTATCAGAGAAGGGCAAAGGACTTGCCAAAGCCAAGGATATTTTCCATTAATGCATAGCTATGATAGTCAAAATGTATTATTTTACACTGTTTTTTTACGCAACTGTGATAACTAATGTACTAAAGCGATCATCATATTGCTATCATGTACCAGGCAGCGAAATTCAGAATAGTTATTATCAACCATGTAGCTAGCTAAGTTAGCCAGCTAGCTAACGTGACATTGCTAATGTTAGCTACCTTTCTGGCTGACAACGTCAATGTTGTAACATGTCATTTTTAGTAACTGTTCTAAGAGATCTTCAATCGTGCCCGTAATTGTTATCGCATCGGCATCCGCAGTCTCAAATTTCCCGATTCTGTTGGGTTGTGATTAGTTACCACAGCCACAAAGTCCTTATTGGCTACACTGTGTTTCCACTACATAACACACCCACAAAGTCGAAGAGTTACGTCATCCCAGCGGCGACTACCATTGATAACTGTGTTTTCTGGGATATCGTGTTCAAATGTTAAAAAAATACTGCATTCTTGCAATAGGGGTCTCCAAAAAAACTGTACACGCATGGTTAAGCAATTCAGGTTAAGATTTAGATGCACTATTGTAAAGTGGTTGTTCCACTGGATATCATAAGGTGAATGCACCAATTTGTAAGTCGCTCTGGTTAAGAGCGTCTGCTAAATGACTTAAATGTAATGTAAATGTTTCAAATCTACTTGGTTGCAAAAAGCTTCTTAGTAATATAGACAAGAGCGACCTCTCTCCTCCCTTCCCGGAGGACCTGAGCCCTAGGACTATGCCTCAGGACTACCTGGCCTGATGACTCCTTGCTGTCCCCAGTCCACCTGGTTGTGCTGCTGCGCCAGTTTCAACTGTTCTGCCTGCGGCTATGGAACCCTGACCTGTTGTTTTTGACTTTCTCTCTCTACCGCACCTGCTGTCTCGAACTCTGAATGCTCAGCTATGAAAAGCCAAATTACATTTACTCCTGAGGTGCTGATCTGTTGCACCCTCTACACCACTGTGATTATTATTAATTGACCCTGCTGGTCATCTATGAATGTTTGAACATTTTAGGCATGTACTGTTATAATCTCCACCCAGCACAGCCAGAAGAGGACTGGCCACCCCTCAGGGCCTGGTTCCTCTCAAGGTTTATTTCTAGGTTCCTGCCTTTCTAGGGAGTTTTTCCTAGCCACCGTGATGTAAAAAAGGCTTTATAAATACATTTGATTGATTGAGTTAACTATAATTAATGTGTAATTGTGACAAAGAGCAGTGGGAGGGAGGATTAAAGGCCTGCAAATTGGTTTTAAAGTGTTGGATTGCTATGAACTCTTAATCACTTCAAACATTATCTCTGTAATGGGTGGAGATTAAATTAAGACCAAAGTGACTGTGAAAAATAGATCAAAGTTTGTGAGGTGGCAAACTATTAAGTGCCTAGCAGTTAAGAGCGTTGGGTCAGTAATCAAAAGGACTACTTTGAATCCCTGAGCCTACTAAGTGAATAATCTGTTGATGTGCCCTTGAGCAAGGCAGGGAGGCCCTGTGTGTAATTCATTAACACCTTACCTTTTGAAATACAATCAACAGGTGATGAGACCAGTTACTTAAAGTATTACAATACAAAAACATAAAAATTCACTCAAGTCAACCTTACCAACACGATTGTAATACAGTCATCAGTACAATTCATATTAACCTACTGGACCTTCTTAGCACAAACAAGAATATGAAACAAAGATGATTCACTTTATTTTAAATTATGATGTAATGGTGAATGAATCACACATTGTTAAGTGTGGCAGCTGCAAGCTGTCTGTTTACAGTTCATTCGGAAAGTATTCAGACCCCTTGACTTTCCACACTTTGTTACTTTACAGCCTTATTCTAAAATGGATTAAATAATTTGATTTTCTCATCAATCTACACACTTACATAAATATTCAGACGCTTTGCTATGAGACTCGAAACTGAGCTCAGATGCATCCTGTTTCAATTGATCATCCTTAAGATGTTTATACAACTTGATTGGAGTCCACCTGGGGTAAATTCAATTGATTGGACATGGTTTGGAAAAGTACACACCTGTCTAAATAAAGTCAGAGCAAAAACCAATCCATGAGGTTGAAGGAATTGTCCGTAGAGCTCCGAGACAGGATTGTGTCAAGGCACAGAGCTGGGGAAGGGTCCCAAAATATTTCTGCAGCATTGAAGGTCCAGAGGGACACAGTGGCCTCCATCATTCTTAAATGGAAGAATGGAACCACCAATACTCTTCATAGAGCTGGCCACCCGGCCAAACGGAGCAATCGGAGGAGAATGTCCTTGGTCAGGGAGGTGACCAAGAACCCAATGGTCACTCTGACAGAACTCCAAAGTTCTTCTGCGGAGATGGGAGAACCTTCCAGAAGGACAACCATCTCTGCAGCACCACCAATCAGGCCTTTATGGTAGAGTGGCCAGACAGAAGCCACTCCTCAGAAAAAGCCACATGACAGCCCACTTGGAGTTTTCCAAAAGGCATCTGAGGATTCTCAAACCATGAGAAACAATATTCTCTGGTCTGATGAAACCAAGATCGAACACTTTGGCCTGAATGCCAAGTGTCACATCTGGATGAATCTGGCACCATCCTGCTGTGGGGATGTTTTTCAGTGGCTGGGAGTGGGAAAGTAGTCAGGATTGAGGTAAAGATGAAAAGAGCAAGGTACAGAGAGATCCTTGATGAAAACCTGCTCCAGAGCGCTCAGTACCTCAGACTGGGGCAAAGGTTCACCTTCCAACAGGACAATTACCCTAAGCACACAGCCAAGACAACGCAGGAGTGGCTTTGCGACAAGCCTCTGAACGTCCTTGAGTGGCCCAGCCAGAGCCCAGAGTTGGACCCTATCGAACATCTCTTGAGATACCTGAAAATAGCTGTGCAGTGACGCTCCCCATCCAACCTGACCGAGCTTGAGAGGATCTGCAGAGAAGATTCGGATAAACTCCCCAAATACAAGGATGTAGCGTCAAACCCAAGAAGACTCGAGGCTATAATCGCTGCCAAAGGTGCTTCAACAAATAACTGTGTAAAGGCTCTCAACACTTATGTAAATGTGATATTTCAGTTTGTAATGTTTTTATTTATTAGCAAACATTTATAAAAAACATTTTTTTCTTTGTCATTATAGGGTATTGTGTGTAGATTAATGAGGGAAAAAACGATGTAATCAATTTTAGAATAAGGCTTGTGAGAGAAAAATTATGTATTTACCTGACAATTATATGCTTAACAATAGTAAGACATTTCTGTTTGACTAATGCTGTGTTTCTGTAAAGGGATGGTTCCATTCTAGCTCCTTGCAGCTGGTTTAGACGTATAGTCAAGGACATGGGGCGGCTTGGGATAGAGATAACCTTGAGGAGCAAAATAGACCTCTATTGTTACAAAATCATCTTCTGTCTCTGAGTAACTTGGTCACGCTGCATATTTTTATTTATTTATTTTATTTCACCTTTATTTAACCAGGTAGGCAAGTTGAGAACAAGTTCTCATTTACAATTGCGACCTGGCCAAGATAAAGCAAAGCAGTTCGACAACATACAAAAATACAGAGTTACACATGGAGTAAAACAACATACAATCAATGATGCAGTAGAAAAAAATAAGACTATATACAATGTGAGCAAATGATGTGAGATAAGGGAGGTAAAGGTAAAAAAGGCCATGGTGGCAAAGTAAATAAAGTATAGCAAGTAAAACACTGGAATGGTAGATTTGTAGTTTGAAGAAAGTTCAAAGTTAAAGTATAAATAATATGGTGCAAAGGAGCAAAATAAATAAAATAAATAAATAAATACAGTAGGGGAAGAGGTAGTAGTTTGGGCTAAATTATAGATGGGCTATGTACAGGTGCAGTGATCTGGGAGCTGCTCTGATAGCTGGTGCTTAAAGCTAGTGAGGGAGATAAGTGTTTCCAGTTTCAGAGATTTTTGTAGTTCGTTCCAGTCATTGGCAGCAGAGAACTGGAAGGAGAGACGACCAAAGGAGGAGTTGGCTTTAGGGGTGACCAGAGAAATATACCTGCTGGAGCGCGTGCCACAGGTGGGTGCTGCTATGGTGACCAGTGAGCGGAGATAAGGGGGGACTTTACCTAGCAGGGTCTTGTAGATGACCTGGAGCCAATGTGTTTGGCGACGATTATGAAGCGAAGGCCAGCCAACGAGAGCGTACAGGTCGCAGTGGTGGGTAGTATATGGGGCTTTGGTGACAAAATGGATGGCACTGTGATAGACTGCATACAGCTTGTTGAGTAGGGTATTGGAGGCTATTTTGTAAATGACATCGCCGAAGTCGAGGATTGGTAGGATGGTCAGTTTTACGAGGGTATATTTGGCAGCATGAGTGAAGGATGCTTTTTTTGCGAAATAGGAAGCCAATTCTAGATTTAACTTTGGATTGGAGATGATTGATGTGAGTCTGGAAGGAGAGTTTACAGTCTAACCAGACACCTAGGTATTTGTAGTTGTCCACAAATTCTAAGTTAGAACCGTCCAGAGAAGTGATGCTGGACAGGCGGGCAGGTGCAGGCAGCGATCGGTTGAAGAGCATGCATTTATTTTTACTTGTGTTTAGGAGCAGTTGGCGACCACGGAAGGAGAGTTGAATGGCATTGAAGCTCGTCTGGAGGGTTGTTGACCTGTTAGGGTATAGGGGGCAGTATTTTCACGTCTGGATAAAAAAATGTACCCGATTTAATCTGGTTACTAATCCTACCCAGTAACTACAATATGCATATACTTATTATATATGGATAGAAAACACCCTAAAGTTTCAAAAACTGTTTGAATGGTGTCTGTGAGTATAACAGAACTCATTTGGCAGGCAAAACCTTGAGACAGATTCTGACAGGAAGTGGATACCTGATGTGTTGAATTGACTTTAAGCCTATACCATTGAAAAACAAAGGGGCTGAGGAATATTTTGGCACTTCCTATTGCTTCCACAAGATGTCCCCAGCCTTTACAAAGTGTTTTGAGTCTTCTACAGTGAGATCTGACTGAAGAAGAGCGTTGGAACGGCGATGGCCCATTAGACACCTTGCGCGCGAGTTGATGGTGGGTACTCTCATTCCAAAACGTTTTAAAAGAGAACCCAATGGTCCGCCTTGAATTTTATTCATGTTCTGGTTAAAAAAGGCCCTAATGATTTATGCGATACAACGTTTGACATGTTTGAACGAACGTAAATATATTTTTTCCGTTCGTGAAGTGAAGTCCGGCTGGCTTAGATCATGTGCTACAACACGGAGGTTTTTGGACATAAATGATGAGCTTTTTTTGAACAAAACTACATTCGTTATGGACCTGGGATTCTTTTGAAGTGACATCTGATGAAGAGAATCAAAGGTAATGGATTATTTACATAGTATTTTCGATTTTAGATCTCTCCAACATGGCGGTTAGTCTGTATCGCAATGCGTATTTTTCTGGCGCAGTGCTCAGATTATTGCAAAGTGTGATTTCCCAGTAAGGTTAATTTTAAATCTGGCAAGTCCATTGCGTTCAAGAGATGTAAATCTATAATTCTTTGAATGACAATATAATATTTTACCAATGTTTTCTAATATTAATTAATTATTTTGTTGTCATGACTTGACTGCCGGTATTGGAGGGAAACGATTTCCTGAACATCAACGCCATAGTAAAACGCTGTTTTTAGATATAAATATGAACTTGATAGAACTAAAAATGCATGCATTGTCTAACATAATGTCCTAGGAGTGTCATCTGATGGAGATTGTAAAAGGTTAGTGCATAATTTTAGCTGATTTTATGGTTTTGGTGACGCCTGTCTTTGAATCGACAATACACTACACACAGCTATTGTCAATGTACTCTCCTAACATAACCTAACTTTATGCTTTCCCCGTAAAACCTTTTTGAAATCGGAAAACGTGGTTAGATTAAGGAGATGTTTATCTTTCAAAGGCTGTAAGTTAGTTGTATGTTTGAGAAATTTGAATTTTGACATTTATTTGGTTTCAAATTTGCCGCTCTTGAAATGCACCTGCTGTTGATAGGGTGCGCCACGGGTGGCACGCTAACGTCCCACATAGCCCCAAGAAGTTATTAACACAGTGTCCAAAGAAGGGCCAGAAGTATACAGAATGGTGTCTTCTGCATAGAGGTGGATCAGAGATTCACCAGCAGCAAGAGCGACATCATTGATGTATACAGAGAAAAGAGTTGGCCCAAGAATTGAACCCTGTGGTACCCCCATAGAGACTGCCAGAGGTCCGGACAGCAGGTCCTCCGATTTGACACACTGAACTCTGTCAGAGAAGTAGTTGGTGAACCAGGCGATGCAATTGTTTGAGAAACCAAGGCTACTGAGTCTGCCGATGAGGATGTGGTGATTAACAGAGTCAAAAGCTTTGGCCAGGTCAATGAATACGGCAGCACAGTATTGTTTCTTATCGATGGCGGTTACGATGTCGTTTAGGACCTTGAGCGTGGCTGAGGTGCACCCATGACCAGCTCTGAAACCAGATTGCATAGCGGAGAGGGTGCAGTGGGATTCGAAATAGTCGGTAATCTGTTTGTTGATATACACTGCTCAAAAAGCAGTTAAACAACACAATGTAACTCCAAGTCAATCACACTTCTGTGAAATCAAACTGTCCACTTAGGAAGCAACACAGATTGACAATACATTTCACATCCTGTTGTGCAAATGGAATAGACAACAGGTGGAAATTATAGGCAATTAGCAAGACACCCCCAATAAAGGAGTGGTTCTGCAGGTGGGGACCACAGACCACTTCTCAGTTCCTATGCTTCCTGGCTGATGTTTTGGTCACTTTTGAATGCTGGCGGTGCTTTCACTCTTGTGGTAGCATGAGACGGAGTCTACAACCCACACAAGTGGCTCAGGTAGTGCAGCTCATCCAGGATGGCACATCAATGCGAGCTGTGGCAAGAAGGTTTGCTGTGTCTGTCAGCGTAGTGTCCAGAGCATGGAGGTGCTACCAGGAGACAGGCCAGTACATCAGGAGACGTGGAGGAGGCCGTAGGAGGGCAACAACCCAGCAGCAGGACCGCTACCTCCGCCTTTGTGCAAGGAGGAGCAGGAGGAGCACTGCCAGAGCCCTGCAAAATGACCTCCAGCAGGCCACAAATGTGCATGTGTCTGCTCAAACGGTCAGAAACAGACTCCATGAGGGTGGTATGAGGGCCCGACGTCCACAGGTGGGGGTTGTGCTTACAGCCCAACACCATGCAGGACGTTTGGCATTTGCCAGAGAACAGCAAGATTGGCAAATTCGCCACTGGCGCCCTGTGCTCTTCACAGATGAAGCAGGTTCACCCTGAGCACGTGACAGACGTGACAGAGTCTGGAGACGCCGTGGAGAACGTTCTGCTGCCTGCAACATCCTCCAGCATGACCGGTTTGGCGTTGGGTCAGTCATGGTGTGGGGTGGCATTTCTTTGGGGGGCCGCACAGCCCTCCATGTGCTCGCCAGAGGTAGCCTGACTGCCATTAGGTACCGAGATGAGATCCTCAGACCCCTTGTGAGACCATATGCTGGTGCGGTTGGCCCTGGGTTCCTACTAATGCAAGACAATGCTAGACCTCATGTGGCTGGAGTGTGTCAGCAGTTCCTGCAAGAGGAAGGCATTGATGCTATGGACTGGCCCGCCCATTCCCCAGACCTGAATCCAATTGAGCACATCTGGGACATCATGTCTCGCTCCATCCACCAACGCCACGTTGCACCACAGACTGTCCAGGAGTTGGCGGATGCTTTAGTCCAGGTCTGGGAGGAGATCCCTCAGGAGATCATCCGCCACCTCATCAGGAGCATGCCCAGGCGTTGTAGGGAGGTCATACAGGCACGTGGAGGCCACACACACTACTGAGACTCATTTTAACTTGTTTTAAGGACATTATATCAAAGTTGGATCAGCCTGTAGTGTGGTTTTCCACTTTAATTTTGAGTGTGACTCCAAATCCAGACCTCCATGGGTTGATACATTGGATTTCCATTGATTATTTTTGTGTGATTTTGTTGTCAGCACATTCAACTATGTAAAGAAAAAAGTATTTAATAAGATTATTTTATTCATTCAGATCTAGGATGTGTTATTTTAGTGTTCCCTTTATTTTTTTGAGCAGTATATATAAGACAAAGAGCCTCTGGGAGTGACCACAGTTCTTCAGTCCATCCTGTTCTTTTCATAATCTTTCAAGGGCACAGCTGTGGAGATATGAGGTGAACACAGGGTGGCTTGAGCACTGTTAACAATTTCTATTAGATTAGAAAGATTGAAATTGTTTGTGAAACATTACAGCATAGTTGAAAGATATGTGTTGCGTAGAAACCCGAAGAGGGTGGCCACAGCAATAGATGGAATGGGGAAGCTGAGGGTTGGGATGTGGAATTGGAGACAAGTGGGAGTGGAGTTGCTGTGCGGGAGATAGAATGATGGTCAAAGATAATGCATTTTTATTGTACTTGACACACCAAAGCATACGAAAAGCACTAACATGCATTTTGTATGTTTTCACATAATAGTTTTAAAAGAACCGATCTCAGTCCTCGTTAAAGTGAACTCTGGGGTAAAGAAAACAAAAGATCTCAGTTCTCTTTGTATTCGCACTGCCTTTGACCTTGAATGAGGACAACTCTTTTGCCAGTTGACTTCACCTATTTTCTGGTCCAAGCTACCTTTGCATTCACAAGGCTATGTTTAGAAAGGAACCAAGATCTTTTTTCCAACATACATGTGTAGGGCAAGCCATATCATCAGAATGTGTTATCGGACAGATATACCTACTTACATTTTGGAAGCTAATAGATTGCATTTAGTTAAAAGATGAGACGTAATAATTGTAATCAGCAGAATAAACAGCAGAATAATAACTGCAGGTTAAAGTGCTGTGTTATCTTGACAATCGCTAATCAATATCCAAAAACAGCACACATCTTTTTCTGTGAACCTGCAAATCATCATCTTATCTCTTTTGTGGCAACAATGAGAGGTGTTATGGCAGGGGAAATGGTGTTTCAGTAGTGTAGTGTGTTGTGCGAGAATAATGCCAAGCAGAATCTGGGGAGCTTTGTGTTCACATTGCCCTAAAAAGGAACCAAACCGCAGATTTCAAGTGAACTGAACTGAGACCACCTCTCGAGATGGTCTTAGTTTGGTGTGCTTCAGGAGCTCTTTTGATGGGTCTGAGTTCCTTTGGAGTGTTCACACGGCACAAAATGTTTTGCAAACTGCACTGATTTCACAAAAATTGTCTGAATGGGACCAAGTGTGAAAACACCCTAAATGACAAAAACAATGAGTACAAACATGGTACGTTATCAACCATGTAGTGACTCCATGTCTTTCATGTGCATTTGACAAGTAAACAAACAAACTTGACGAGAGCATTGCAACTAACGTCCAACGGGGAGAACTTCAACCTCGGGAGGCTGAAGAAATTTGGCTTGTAACCTAAAACCCTCACAAACCTTTACAGATGCACATTTGAGAGCATCCTGTCTGGCTGTATCACCGCCTGGTACGGCAACTGCACTGCCCACAACGGCACATCTCCAGAGGGTGGTGCGGTCTGCACAACGCATCACCTGGGACAAACTACCTGCCCTCCAGGACACCTACAGCACCCGATGTCACAGGAAAGATCATCAAGGACAACAACCACCCGAGGAACTGCTTGTTCACCCCGCTACCATCCAGAAGGCGAGGTCAGTACAGGTGCATCAAAGCTGGGACCGAGAGACAGAAAAATAGCTTCTATCTCAAGGCCATCAGACTGTTAAACAGCCATCACTAACACAGAGAGGCTGCTGCCTACATACAGACTTGAAATCATTGGCCACTGTAACAAATGGATCACTCTATTAATGCCACTTTAATAATGATGGTTACATATCTTGCATTACTTATCCCATATGTTTATATTGTATTTTATACCATCTATTGCATCTTGCCTATGCCGCTCGGTCATTGCTCATCCATATATTTATATGTACATGTTCTTATTCCATCCCTTTACTTAGATTTGTGTGTATTGGATATTTGTTTTGGAATTGTTAGATTACTTGTTGATATTGCTGCACTATCAGAACTAGAAGCACAAGCATTTCGCTACACTCGCAATAACATCTGCTAACCATGTGTGTGACCAATAAAATGTGATTTGATTTGACTTAACGTGTACTGTGTCGTTCCATGAAATTAATGCCTTTTGCATCCCTTTGCTATGTTAAGTAGAAATTATGCACCAAAATAGAATTTTAAAAGCCTGTTATATGTAATTAAGTGCCCTTTAATATAGACAACATTGATACAGTAATTCACTAAGTCAGATCTTTTATATGAATAAAGACTTGCTAAAGTGACAAAATTCTGCATTTTGACATGTCCCTCCGTGGGCCCTCTGTGACTTCTAGGAAGGTTTTAACCCACTAACCCCCCCCAAAAAACTCTAAATGTTCACCAATGACAAAGTTATTGCTGAAGATGATTATTTATTTATGTCATTGCTCATCCATATAGTTATATTTATATAATTTTATTCCATTCCTTTATTTAAATTTGTGTGCATTAGGTATCTATTGTGGAATTGTTAGACATTACTTGTTAGAAATTGCTGCACTGTCAGAAATAGAAGCACAAGCATTTCGCTACACTCGCAATAACATCTGCTAACCATGTGTAACATTTGATTTGATTAATTTACATCTGTCCCTCATTTGAAGGTCAACCCTATTGTGTAAACTAAACTCTCATTTATTATGGTGAAACTATTCCTTTTTAAATATTTTTTTCAAAAAGGAACATTGAACATCTAATAGTAAAATCATTGTGTTAAATCAGGAGAGCTGGTTCTACTGTTTTTTACAATTATCTGGTGTTTTTTGGTGAAAAACTGAGCGGGTCAAGCATTACACGTCAACCCTGTTACCCTTAGATAGGCAGACTATAAATCTTTTAACAATATAAAATAAGAATCTTGCATTCAATTGCCCCTCCCTGTTTCATACAACAAGCTTCCATTCCCCGTCACAAGGGGATTCATGGCTGATTTAACTAGATTTTTCCTAGATGTGGTAAATTCCCACTTGGTTACGAATGCACCATAACACCTCTAACCATCCACTGCACATATAATACCACTCTTTGGAAGCACAAGACCTAGACATCGTCACATCTGCTCCTGCTACGCCCTCTGGTGTTCATCCTGTCTTCTTGACCTGCAGTTACTCCCCCTGTACACTCTCTCTCTCCCTCTCCCTCTCTGTGTGATTGTGTGGTTGGAAACAGGTGTGCTGTAGTCAGAACAGATCCCTACCAGCTGCAACTTGTTCCATAATCAAGACCTCTACAAATACTCAGTCTTGCCACTTCCACTCTGCCAGATCGTAATCTCTGCTCAGTCAGTTCATGATTCTAGCCATTTATGATTATTCACGCTCCTGTTACTCTGTCGTGCCTGTTTCCCTGCCTGACACCGTTTATCCTCTCATTGCAGTTACCTCTCTGGCTCCTGTCTCCTGTTCCACATCTCACCAGCCAACTACCTTGCTCTAGATTTTACTCACCACCACTATCTTGGATTCCCCTCAGGACCTGTTTATCCTGTTCTACTCAGCTAACTCCAACCTCAGTCTCCAAATCATCTGGTTTTTCCGTAACTCATCCGAGCTTCCCGGGTTCTGCACTCCATATCTCCCTATGAAACAATAAATATTTTGGTTCATTCATCTTTTTTCCCTCATCTGAGTCTGCTCATGGGTTCCCCTGTGTTGCTCCACTTAACAGACCTATACTTTGACATATTGTGGATTTATAGTTTTTGTTTAAATCAATAAAAATAATAGCCATTTCCTATAGTCTTTTTTTCCCACTTGAGATGGGAAAATGTGTTTATTATGAAGTTGAACCTGTGCTCTATATGAGAAAATTTTAAAACATTAGCAATAAAAGTTAGTATGTCTTGGGGGTATTATCTTTGACCCACTGTAACTTTCTCACACAATTATTCACGATTCAGTCAGGATTATCCGTAATCATGGTAGCATCCACATTATTAATGTAGAAATGTTTAGAAACATATTCTATTCTTATTTACAATAAAAGTGATTCCAAAATGACAATTATTTATCATTAATTTTTATTGGGCACAAAATAATCTTAAACACAACCAAAATGAACTGCAAATGCATCCAACAAGTTTGTAGAGTCACTAGCTTGATGTAGTCATTGCGTGTTAGGAATATGGGACCAAATACTCAACTTTTGACTATATTTATAAGAATAATGTCTATAATTTTGACCTGTATCTTTTTGAGATCTTATTTGTATTACTTGTTCATATATTTATATATATTTATACATATATTTCTCTGAGCAATTTTATTAGTATAAAATATTTAAATAAGTATTCACACCAATGAGTCAATGCATGTTAGAATCACCTTTGACAGTGATTACAGCTGTGAGTCTTTCTGGGTAAGTCTAAGAGCTTTGCACACCTGGATTCTACAATTATTCTTCATTATTCTTTTCAAAATTCTTCAAGCTCTGTCAAATTGGTTGTTGATTATCACGACTTCCGTCGAAGTTGGTGCCTCTCCTTGTTCGGGCGGCATTCGGCGGTCATCGTCACCGGCTTTTCTAGCTGCCACCGATCCATGTTTCTTTGTCCATTTGTTATGTCTTAATTGTTCACACCTGGTTCCCATTTCGTTATGATTACTTCCCTATTTAAACCCTCTGATATTCAGTATGTTTTGTGCGTTATTGTTTTACTGTTGCTCGTTGTATGTATAGTTATTATTTTATCCCTGCATGGATTTTGTATTATGAACTTTTCAGAGAGTAAAATAACGTATGTTTTACTCAGTTCGGTGTCCTGCGACAGACTCTATTTCTCATCTCATACACACGGACTGTCACGGTCGTCGTAATGGATGGACCAAGGCGCAGCGGGTATGTGAATGCTCATTTTATTTAACACGAAACAAAACAAGAAAACGATGAACGGACGACAAACAGCCTTGTAGGCTCACACAGCAGTACAAAGAACAATCCCCAAAACAAACAAACTCCTAATTATAGGACCTTCAATCAGAGGCAACGATAACCAGCTGCTCTCCAATTGAAGGCCCCAATTCCAAATACTAAACATAGAAATAAACACCCTAGAAACAGACATAGAACTGTACAACATAGAACTAAACCAAAAACCCCGGAAACATAAATAAAACGCCCCTCTATGTAAACACACACTCAAAACCATATAAAACAAATACCCCCTGCCACGTCCTGACCAAACTACACTGCTCAAAAAAGTAAAGGGAACACTTAAACAACACATCCTAGATCTGAATGAAAGAAATAATCTTATTAAATATTTTTTTCTTTACATAGTTGAATGTGCTGACAACAAAATCACAAAAATAATCAATGGAAATCCAATTTATCAACCCATGGAGGTCTGGATTTGGAGTCACACTCAAAATTAAAGTGGAAAACCACACTACAGGCTGATCCAACTTTGATGTAATGTCCTTAAAACAAGTCAAAATGAGGCTCAGTAGTGTGTGTGGCCTCCACGTGCCTGTATGACCTCCCTACAACGCCTGGGCATGCTCCTGATGAGGTGGCGGATGGTCTCCTGAGGGATCTCCTCCCAGACCTGGACTAAAGCAACCGCCAACTCCTGGACAGTCTGTGGTGCAATGTGGCGTTGGTGGATGGAGCGAGACATGATGTCCCAGATGTGCTCAATTGGATTCAGGTCTGGGGAACAGGCGGGCCAGTCCATAGCATCAATGCCTTCCTCTTGCAGGAACTGCTGACACACTCCAGCCACGTGAGGTCTAGCATTGTCTTGCATTAGGAGGAACCCAGGGCCAACCGCAAAAGCATATGGTCTCACAAGGGGTCTGAGGATCTCATCTCGGTACCTAATGGCAGTCAGGCTACCTCTGGCGAGCACATGGAGGGCTGTGCGGCCCCCCCAAAGAAATGCCACCCCACACCATGACTGACCCACCGCCAAACCGGTCATGCTGGAGGATGTTGCAGGCAGCAGAACGTTCTCCACGACGTCTCCAGACTCTGTCACGTCTGTCACATGTGCTCAGTGTGAACCTGCTGTCATCTGTGAAGAGCACAGGGCGCCAGTGGCGAATTTGCCAATCTTGGTGTTCTCTGGCAAATGCCAAACGTCCTGCATGGTGTTGGGCTGTAAGCACAACCCCCACCTGTGGACATCAGGCCCTCATACCACCCTCATGGAGTCTGTTTCTGACCGTTTGAGCAGACACATGCACATTTGTGGCCTGCTGGAGGTCATTTTGCAGGCCTCTGGCAGTGCTCCTCCTGCTCCTCCTTGCACAAAGGCGGAGGTAGCGGTCCTGCTGCTGGGTTGTTGCCCTCGTACGGCCTCCTCCACGTCTCCTGATGTACTGGCCTGTCTCCTGGTAGTGCCTCCATGCTCTGGACACTACGCTGACAGACACAGCAAACCTTCTTGCCACAGCTCGCATTGATGTGCCATCCTGGATGAGCTGCACTACCTGAGCCACTTGTGTGGGTTGTAGACTCCGTCTCATGCTACCACTAGAGTGAAAGCACCGCCAGCATTCAAAAGTGACCAAAACATCAGCCAGGAAGCATAGGAACTGAGAAGTGGTCTGTGGTCTCCACCTGCACAACCACTCCTTTATTGGGGGTGTCTTGCTTATTGCCTATAATTTCCACCTGTTGTCTATTCCGTTTGCACAACAGCATGTGAAATGTATTGTCAATCAGTGTTGCTTCCTAAGTGGACAGTTTGATTTCACAGAAGTGTGATTGACTTGGAGTTACATTGTGTTGTTTAACTTGTTATGGATAGGGGGCAGTATTTTCACGGAAGGATAAAAAACGTTCCCGATTTAATCTGGTTATTACTCCTGCCCAGAAACTAGAATATGCATATAGTTAGTAGCTTTGGATAGAAAACACCCTAAAGTTTCTAAAACTGTTTGAATGGTGTCTGTGAGTATAACAGAACTCAAATGGCAGGCCAAAACCTGAGAAGATTCTATACAGGAAGTACCCTGTCTGACAATTTCTTGGCCTTCAGTGTCTTCTCTATCGAAAATAGAGGATCTCTGCTGTAACGTGACACTTTCAAAGGCTCTCATAGGCTCTCAGAAGGCGCCAGAATGGGGAATGATGACTGCAGTTCCTGGGCAAAAAACAGTAGCGCATTTGGATAGTGGTCGATCTGAGAACAATGAGACGGGCGCGCGTGCATGTGAAGAGTCTATTTTACATTTTCAGTGTTTGAACAGATACAACGTCTCCCGGTCGGAATATTATCGCTATTTTACGAGAAAAATCGCATAAAAATTGATTTTAAACAGCGTTTGACATGCTTCGAAGTACGGTAATGAAATATTTCGATTTTTTTTTTGTCACGATATCCGCCGGCGTGTCACCCTTCGGATAGTGTCTTGAACGCAAGAACAAAATGCAAGATACCATCGTAACGGTCGTGCGCACGGCGCATTTCGTGACAAAAGATTTCTAAATATTTCATTACCGTACTCCGAAGCATGTCAACCGCTGTTTAAAATCAATTTTTATGCCATTTTTCTCGTAAAAAAGCGATAATATTCAGACCGGGAATCTGCAATTAGGTAAACAGCCGAAGGAAAATACTGCACGGGGTCGAATCGGGCACGCGGCTAAGCCCTTTGTCCTCTGATGGGCCACTTGGAAAAGGCAATAATGTGTTTCAGCCAGAGGCTGCCTCGTCATCGTTCAGGTTTTTCCCGGGCTCTGAGAGCCTATTGGAGCCGTAGGAAGTGTCACGTTACAGCTAAGATCCTGACTCTTCAATAAACAGAAGCAAGAACAACAACACCTTGTCAGACAGGCCACTTCCTGCATGAAATCTTCTCAGGTTTTTGCCTGCCATAGGAGTTCTGTTATACTCACAGACACCATTCAAACAGTTTTAGAAACTTTAGGGTGTTTTCTATCCAAAGCCAATAATTATATGCATATTCTAGTTACTGGGCAGGAGTCGTAACCAGATTAAATCGGGTACGTTTTTTATCCGGATGTGAAAATACTGCCCCCTAGCCCAAAGAAGTTAACAACCGGATCGTAAATACCCTGCAGAAACTCTTCCTTTGGCTCTGCAGTATTGGGAAAGAAATCCTTTGTTACAACATCAAAACTTCAAACATCAAGCAATAAACATTGGGAATATATATTTCAATATACAAATGTTGGGAATTATGACAGATGGAGTATGGAAAATTGATGTCTATTTTGTGATGTCATTAAAATTATCAGAAAGACAAGATACACTTGTATACAAGATAACTGTAACTCTGAAAGTATACACATCCGAGTTATCGGGTTTGCATCTAAATGTTGTATAAAATAAATGATTACGTATAGGAATACTTTTGAAAAGATAGAAATGTGATTTTAGCCTTCTAAAATGAGCTATAAACCTGGGCCAAGTCACTAACCACGCTCACGTGAACACAGACATTGTGTCGGCGTGATGGAACCGCCTTTCAGACCAGAGTGCTTAAAAGGACTTGTAACAAAATTTACATTAGACCAGACAGCGTGGAGCGGTGGCTACATGGATGGAAATGGTTAAAACTACAAGACCAGAAAATGGTAAGACCCTCTGAAACTCTCGACGAGTGACAAAGGTGAAGACTAGACTAAAACTTACACTGCATGCAGCTCTGCATATATCATAGTCTAGGAAACCCGAGCCAAGACGAGAGAGAAGGACAAATCCCTCTCCCCATCATAGGTACCTCTGAGGTATCTATGATAATGAACAGAGGGAAGGACAGATCTCTGACCACCGCGTGGTACACCTCCAGAGTATCCATTCTAAGGACACTCTAAGACGAAGAAGCCTACTACAACAAAGAGGGACATTGTGACCTTTGGTGGACAACCAGAGACTTACACAACCAGAGACTTACATTGAACCACTTACCATAGACGGATTGAGTTCAACAGAGAAATGACAAAGACATCCAAGTATAAATATGTACATTGAAATTATTTTCAAAATGAGCAGTCATTCATATGCAAAGTATTCATATTCCCATGAGCATAGCTTCCACATGTATGTATGATAAGCCCACTCTCTTTGTCTCTCCCGCTCTTCATATTCCCCACCCCCTTTCCATTGTGTAACAAGCCATCATATCGGGTTAGTCCACTAGGGACTTTTCATTGCATTATGTTAGTGATCAATATAACCTATACCGTGTGTGTGTTTATGTAATTATGTATGATTATTTAGTTAGTTAGTAAATAAATAATTAAGCCAATTTGTGTATCGCTGATTCATCACTTAGGCTAGGTTTCATGCAGATATCCAAGGATTATGCAATGTTCAGAATGAGACTGATATGAGGAAATAATTGATTGATGACTGGTATGATATTGATATATTCTTGAGTTAATTCGGGAAATGGTAACTCATTAAATAAACTTTCTGTGGTGCCCCAAATGACTAATTAATGAATTGTTACATGATTGATTTAATCAAGTAATAATTAAACGTAGGAGGTAATTATTCGATTAATAGCAGTCATCACATTAATGATAGTCAGGTCACGACACTTCCTTCTTTTCACTCTGTAATTTAGGCTAGAGTTGTGCAGTAACTACAATGTTGTTGATCCATCCTCAGTTTTCTCCTATCATAGCCATTAAACTCTGTAACTGTTTTAAAGTCAACATTGGCCTCATGGTGAAATTCCTGAGTTGTTTCCTTCCACTCCGACAGGAAGGACGCCCGCCTCTTTGAAGTGACATAGTGTATTGATACACCATTCGAAGTGTAATTAATAACTTCACCATGTTCGAAGAGATATTTAATGTCTGTTTATTTGTTTAACCCATCTACCAACAGGTGCCCCTTCTTTGTGAGGCATTGGAAAACCTCCCTGGTCTTTGTGGTTGAGTCTGTGTTAAAAATTCAGTGCTCGACTGAGGGACCTTTCTTTGTTGTTGACTTTTTACCCCTTTTTCTCCCCAATTTTCATGATATCCAATTGGTAGTTACAGTCTTGTTCCTGTTGCTGCAACTCCCGCACGGACTCGGGAGAGGCGAAGGTCAAGATCCTTGCGTCCTCCGAAACACGACCCTGCCAAGCCGCACTGCTTCTTGACACACTGCTCACTTAACCCGGAAGCCAGCCGCACCAATTTGTTTGAAGAAACACCGTACAACTGGCAAACTTGGATGACGCTGGGCCAATTGTGCGTCACCTCATGGGTCTCCCGATTTGCGGCCAGCTGCGACACAGCCCGGGATCGAACCCGGATCTGTAGTGATGCCTCAAGCACTGATCAGTGCCTTAGACCGTTGCGACACTCGGGAGGCCCTGACTGTGGGACCTTACAGATAATTGTAGGTGTGGGATACAGAGATGAGGTAGCCATTACAATATCATGTTAAACACTATTATTACACACAGAGTGAGTCAATACAACTTATTACGTGACTGGTTAAGCAAATTTGTACTCCTGAGCTTATTTAGACATGCCATAACATAGGGGTTGAATACTCAGCTTTTATTTATTTATTCATTAGTAAACATTTAAAAAAACATAATTACACCTCTACATTATGGGGTATTGTGTGTAGGCCAGTGACAAAAAAAAGGCTGTAACACAACAAAATGTATAAAAAGCTTTGGGGTGTGAATACTTTCTAAAGGGACTGTAGCTCAGTATTTGAATAATTTATTTTATACAGTCATTATTGCTCATCTTTATCAAGGGTGTCAATTTCAGACCCCACTATATGTAATGGGGATTTGATCATGATAAACATAGACAATCAAAGGGCAACGAATCACAAAATGAAACAACGAATGCGCACGAATTGGCGGGAGACAGAGAGCGCATTCTGGAGAGAGACGTTCTTAGTGCATTTTTGCCACACACTTCTCCCCTTCTTCTTGTTGTGACATTTAAAATTATACTCAAGATACATTATCTTCACACATAAGGAATACTCTCATACATAGTCAGGTCCAAAGCAATAGCCATTTATAGAAAACATTTTCGAAACAAATGCAATTTCACTTCTTTTTAACCATTTTATTAAATAGCTTGGCGTGCCAAGGCAAATACCTTCACATGCCAGCCTTAATTGACAGCCTGTCACACAGTCAGTAGGGATAGGGACAATATTCCTGAAATGAGCCTCTGCCACATTATGTTCTCTAAGCATCACACATACACACACACTCTCTATATTTTCCTCTCTTTCCTCCCTTCCTCCTCTCTCTGTGTCTCTCTGACACCATGCTGTCAGTCTTACTATATTAGCCTGGATGGAAATCACCAGAGTAGCATGAAAACAATACAATGAGCTCCACGCCACGTAGGTTACCGCTGGCAAATGACAATAACCGCTGCTTCGTGCCTCTGTATACGTCATGCCAATAAAGCAAATTTAATTGAATTGAGAGAGAGAGAGAGAGAGTCGATGTTAGAGAAAGGCAAAAACAAGAACGACAAGGCAGTATAAATAATATGACTGCAATCAGCTAGTCTGTTTAGGTGAAGGAGGTTGAAGTGAAAAGTGTTCCTGATTGTGATGTCATGACAGTGGTGCTCTCTGTCCCTGTGGTGGAGTGTCATTCAGTGAATCCAAGCATGCTAAAGACTTTAGAGTCATGGGCGGTCCTTGAAAACCAACCGTATATGCTCTTGAACTATTGAATAAAAAGATAGAATTGTCTGGTTCGCCGCACGTCATCTTGTTGACTTGTTGAGATAGAGACCAAGGTGAGACTCTCAATCTCTTAACCTTTTCTGTAGCGTTAAGGTATGCCAGTGTCATCCTGGGGACAAAATTGGATGCTGACATGTTTGTCAAGCTATGACAAATTAGCTGTCCACCCATGTGCCTGATTGTTTGACCTTTATTCAGGCAAAGGTAAAGGGGTCTGAAGGGGGCCTGACAGTGCTAAATGGTGCCACGCTCCAATAAGACCAGTGCTGTGTCCCAAATAGCACCCTATACCTCAAAAGTATTACCCTATTCCCTATTTTGTGCATCATTTGGGACACAGCCCGGTACGGGAAATGCACATTTGGGCAGTGACCATTATCATTCACCAGCTGAATAGCCTCCAACTAAACCAATAGGCTTTTTATATTACCTTTTGTATGCCTATATAACCCCCCAAAAAATGCCTTTCTCCCAAGACATGTAAAACCAGAGGCACACATTCCCATTTGGTGGCAGAAAAAGTATAATCATTCATTTAGATGTTCTTATTTGGGATCATTACACATGTGAACACGAGAAGTAGGAGAGGCACACAACTAATATTCTCCTGAGCCTGGCTGTAGTCATTGTTCCTCCCTCCATCTCCTTTTCAATGCTCGCTCTGACACTAAAGAAAAGAGCTTCAATCACATTAGAAACTAGATATCTCTGGCAAACTGACTGTTGAAAAATGAAGACATGTTAAGTGACATTACAAAGAGAATGGATCTTATTGCAGACAGACACGTGTAATGTCAGAGGTATAGACATAATGGTAATAACAGTAATACAGAGGGAAGCCTTTACATATTGTTAGGTGTAAATCGCTCAAGAGTCCACACAAACAGATTGTGTGTGTGTGTGCATGCGTGGCGTTCGTGCATGTGTTTGTGGGTGTGTTTGTATGGCACACACTTCACCCTTTATCTGCATCATTGTAAGGTTGTCCAGAGAATGTGTTCAGTCAGGCAACCTGTTGATGTGATCTCCCCTGTCTGATAGACATGACTGATGTGTATTCTCTAAAGCACAGCACAACGCCAAACATGCAACCAGGAAACCTGACGGTAAAAATACACACAGGAAGCTGAGTGGTATTATAAGGAACATGAACATTTCAAAACATCTTTTCTCATTTTCTTCAATGACCAATTATGAAATACTGAGGGGAAATTGTAAAATGTTGCCATTCCCTCAATGTCATCTGGTTTCACATAATCCACAATTTTTCCGTATTATATACTGTAAGTCCCATTCGAGTCTCCTAATTGAGTTGGTGGATTCTCTCTTTCCCTCTTCCCCCTCTCCCTCCCTCTCTCTCTCCCTCACTCTTCCTCTCTGTGGGTATGTGTTTGTGTGTGAGTGTGTGTGTGTACATGAATGTGCACATGCATGCATGCATGCATGCATGCTTATATCAATATGTGTGTGTGTGTGTGCGCATGTGTGTCGATGCCAGAGGAAGCAGAACACATATCTCACTCAGACAGAGAGAGACAGGTCCAAATCCATTTCTTTCAGAGATGACATTCCATCCATCTCCCTCTCCACTGGTCCTGCAGATGGATCAATTTCTGCTGAGGTGGTCAAACGAGCGCAGAAAGCTGCTATCTGCCTCTACATTAGTATTCCTCTGTGTTGGGCCCAGAGAATCGGCCTCCTGGGCCCCAGACAGCATGGGCAATGCAGGTGCCACGTCGATAGATTGATAAGACAAGAGAGACATGGCCCTCAAGGGCTAGGGGTGGACAGAGTGATTTAACCCACTGCCGGTTGTCCACCTTTCTTCTGACACACACACACAGACAAGAAGAAAAGAAACAATACAGACACGTTACAGGAATGAGAGGTCTCATCGATCTCGGCCAGTGAAGGACACAGTGACAAAGGCATGTGAGGTATCCATCATAGTTGCGTGTTGTTGTATAGTTGATGTTTTGCTTTATTATGGCAGCTTGGTTGCATTTTTCAACATACCGTATACGACTCTGTTAGAGTGCCTTGTAGATGAGGGTCACTTGAGTGTGCTGGTAAATCATGATTATGCTTTTTGATCTGTCCTGTCATCATTATTATTCTTATTATTATGATAAAATATGTGTTTTAAGTGGGTTTATTTAGTTTAGATCCTTATTCATTCTGATGCTATGATGATATGGAGGGTAAACATGATGACGACGATGATGATAGTGCGGTTATGCCCTGAGATTCAACTACTCCTACTCTTATATATTACATCTTGGAAACATACCAACTGTAATAGCTCATTTGTCCCAACAACAACAACAACAAAGTGAATAACATTTCACTGAAATGTGAATATTGTAGTTATAGGTACAGTGAGGGGGGAAAAGTATTTGATCCCCTGCTGATTTTGTACGTTTGCCCACTGACAAAGAAATGATCAGTCTATAATTTTAATGGTAGGTTCATTTGAACAGTGAGAGACAGAATAACAACAAAAAAATCCAGAAAAACTTATGTCAAAAATGTTATTAAATGATTTGCATTTTAATGAGGGAAATAAGTATTTGACCTCTCTGCAAAACATGACTTAGTACTTGGTGGCAAAACCCTTGTTGGCAATCACAGAGGTCAGACGTTTCTTGTAGTTGGCCACCAGGTTTGCACACATCTCAGGAGGGATTTTGTCCCACTCCTCTTTGCAGATCTTCTCCAAGTCATTAATACGTTTTCGAGGCTGATGTTTGGCAACTCGAACCTTCAGCTCCCTCCACAGATTTTCTATGGGATTAAGGTCTGGAGACTGGCTAGGCCACTCCAGGACCTGTGCTTCTTCTTGAGCCACTCCTTTGTTGCCTTGGCCGTTTGTTTTGGGTCATTGTCATGCTGGAGTACCCATCCACGACCCATTTTCAATGCCCTGGCTGAGGGAAGGAGGTTCTCACCCAAGATTTGATGGTACATGGCCCTGTCCATTGTCCCTTTGATAAGGTGAAGTTGTCCTGTCCCCTTAGCAGAAAAACACCCCCAAAGCATAATGTTTTCACCTCCATGTTTGACGGTGGGGATGGTATTCTTGGGGTCATAGGCAGCATTCCTCCTCCTCCAAACACTGCGAGTTGAGTTGATGCCAAAGAGGTCCATTTTGGTCTCATCTGACAGCAATACTTTCACCCAGTTGTCCTCTGAATCATTCAGATGTTCATTGGCAAACTTCAGACGGGCATGTATATGATCTTTCTTGAGCAGGGGGACCTTGCGGGCGCTGCAGGATTTCAGTCCTTCATGGCGTAGTGTGTTACCAATTGTTTTCTTGGTGACTATGGTCCCAGCTGCCTTGAGATCATTGACAAGATCCTCCCGTGTAGTTCTGGGCTGATTCCTCACCAGTCTCATGATCATTGCAACTCCACGAGGTGAGAGCTTGCATGGAGCCCCAGGCCGAGGGAGATTGACAGTTCTTTTGTGTTTCTTCCTTTTGTGAATAATCACACCAACTGTTGTCACCTTCTCACCAAGCTGCTTGGAGATGGTCTTGTAGCCCATTCCAGCCTTGTGTAGGTCTACAATCTTGTCCCTGACATCCTTGGAGAGCTCTTTGGTCTAGGCCATGGTGGAGAGTTTGGAATCTGATTGATTGATTGCTTCTGTGGACAGGTGTCTTTTATACAGGTAACAAACTGAGATTAGGAGCACTCCCTTTAACCTCTTACATCTAGACGTCCTGCTAGCGGAACACCTGCTCCAATATCCAATGATAGGCGTGGCGCGAATTACAAATTCCTCAAAAATACAAAAACTTCCAGTTTTCAAACATATGACTATTTTACGCCATTTTAAAGACAAGACTCTCCTTTATCTAACCACACTGTCCGATTTCAAAAAGGCTTTACAGCGAAAGCAAAACAATAGATTATGTCAGCAGAGTACCCAGCCAGAAATAATCAGACACCCATTTTTCAAGCTAGCATATAATGTCACAAAAAACAAAACCACAGCTAAATGCAGCACTAACCTTTGATGATCTTCATCAGATGACATGCCTAGGACATTATGTTATACAATACATGCATGTTTTGTTCAATCAAGTTCATATTTATATCAAAAAACAGCTTTTACATTAGCATGTGACGTTCAGAACTAGCATTCCCACCGAACACTTCCGGTGAATTTACTAAATTACTCACGATAAACGTTCACAAAAAACATAACAATTATTTTAAGAATTATAGATACAGAACTCCTTTATGCACTCGCTATGTCCGATTTTAAAATAGCTTTTCGGTGAAAGCACATTTTGCAATATTCTGAGTAGATTGCACGCCATCACAGGCTAGCTATTTTGACACCCACCAAGTTTGACCCTCACCAAACTCCGATTTACTATTAGAAAAGTTTGATTACCTTTCCTCTTCTTCGTCAGAGATGCACTCCCAGGACTTCTACTTCAATAACAAATGTTGGTTTGGTTCAAAATAATCCATAGTTATATCCAAATAGCGGCGTTTTGTTCGTGCGTTCAAGACACTATCCAAGGGTGACGAAGGGTTACGCGCCCGACGCGTTTCGTGACAAAAAAATTCTAAATATTCCATTACCGTACTTCGAAGCATGTCAACCGCTGATTAAAATACATTTTTATGCTATTTTTCTCATAAAAAAGCGATAATATTCCGACCGGGAGTCGTTGTTTACGTTCAAAGACGAAAGAATAAAAACATGGGGTCGCCTCGTGCACGCGCCTCAGTCTCATTGTACTCTGATCGACCACTATCAAAATGCGCTAATGTTTTTCAGCCAGGGCCTGCAAAGCCACGATTCCGCTTTTTTCCACCTTCTGAGAGCCTATGGGAGCAGTAGGAAGTGTCACGTAACAGCAGAGATCCTTTGTTTTGGATAGAGATGATCAAGAAGGCCAAGAAATGGTCAGACAGGGTACTTCCTGTTTGCAATCTTCTCAGGTTTTGGCCTGCCAAATGAGTTTTGTTATTCTCACAGACACCATTCAAACAGTTTTAGAAACTTTGGAGTGTTTTCTATCCAAAGCTAATAATTATATGCATATTCTAGTTTCTGGGCAGGAGTAATAATCAGATTAAATCGGGAACGTTTTTTATCCTTCCGTGAAAATACTGCCCCCTATCCATAACAGGTTAAGAGTGTGCTCCTAATCTCAGCTCGTTACCTGTATAAAAGACACCTGGGAGCCAGAAATCTTTCTGATTGAGAGGGGGTCAAATACTTATTTCCCTCATTACAATGCAAATCATTTAATAACATTTTTGACATGAGTTTTTCTGGATTTTTTTGTTGTTATTCTGTCTCTCACTGTTCAAATAAACCTTCCATTAAAATTCTAGACAGATCATTTCTTTGTCAGTGGGCAAACATACAAAATCAGCAGGGAATCAAATACTTTTTTCCCTCACTGTAAAAGCTACAGGAAAAACCTCGAGCAAAAAAAACTTTGACACTTAACAAGAGCCAGGGTCCAGGAGGCTCTTCTGACCATACGTTTCTTTTCTGGGGCAAACTCACTACTTACCCTTTTAATATTACAGAAACAACAGCACAGCACAGCACAGCACACACTCCATCCTATGACAAGAGGTAACCTTAGAACTGCCTGGGACAGGTGCAGGTAGGTACTCGAGGGATATCCGATGACCAATTAGCCCCGTCTATTCTGGAGGAAGAAACCCCAGGTCCTAGAGCCTGTTTGGTGCCATGTTGCTCTTCTTAGACTAGATCTAGGATATCACCAACATCAGCAGCCTCAACATTGGCAGAAATTGTGGCAGCAACACACACCACACCTACACTTTGTTAATGACAAACTTTGTTAATAACATAGGTGCTGTTAAATGCTTGACCTGCCTTTTCAACACTCGAAAAGGGTCTTGAAAATGACCATTAAATATAAGTGTGATACTTAGTGTTAACAGTAACTTAAACAATTTTATATAAAAAGAGATTGACTGTTACAAAATAATTTCTATAGTAGGAGACTACATTGTGGATGATTCACAAATGAGAAGTGCACGACTATAAACCAGAACCGTTTTACCACATGCACTATAGTGAAAATACTTCCATTCAAGTCACAGCCTGTGTGTCTAATCTCGACAAGATAGTCGAGATTAGAAGAGGAAATTATTTGAAATTAATTTCCAAACCCGTTATCAATATTCCTGAAGTGCAGCACTGAGCAGAGAGATCTGCATTAAGCTTTCATGAAAGTGAAAATAAGTGTCCAAATTGGCACCCTATTCCCTATGTAGAGACCTATGCCCTGGTCAAAAGTAGTGCACTACATAAGGAATAGGGCGTCATTTGGGACTTAAACAAAGTTAATTAGATATGATGACTAAACTCAGGGGATGGTAATTAGCCGAACTGCCTGACTTCACCGCAGTAATTAAATGTCATATTCTCTCAGTTCAATGAGCCTGAAAAACCACAGCGAAAAATGTAAAATGCAACAAATTCACTGGCCAACGCTGGACACTGATGGAAGAGAAAATGCGATGTGTGTAGAAAATTGTGTTAAGTAATCTCTTAAATCTAGAATCCTTAATTGAAACAATAACAAAGTGGGCACCTGCCTCTGTTTTGGTATAAAGCTGAGGGATGGGCCTGGAGAAATGTAATCACTCTCAAATTCATACACAGAGCTATGGATGCAAGGACTGACCATCCATGATATCAAATTAGTTTTCACAATTTTTTCAGGCTTTGTTTACGTGTACATTGTTTACAAACATTGGATTAACACAAGCTTATATTTTGGGTTCTCATGGGGTACGACAGTTGAACTAAGCTCATGAGGCATTTATAAGTTATATTCTTCAAGAATCAATGGGTATATATTTAATTAATTTATAGGTCCAAAAATGATAATTACAAATGTTCAGTGCTTTCTTGTGGTTTGGCGTTTTCCATATGCTGAGCGAGAAGAAGTCAAAGCAGGAAGTGAGAGAGTGAGAGTAGAGGTTGTTTCAGAAGGTGAGAATAAAATGTCACTCTCCTCCTCTTTGTCCTTCTTATCTGTCAAACATCACATGTTGCTGACCCCAGAATAAGAGAAGCAGGGAGCTAGTTCCAGCTGAGATCTACTGTCATCAGGCCATCACTGTAAATTAGTAATTGACTCGCTTAGATAAATATACAAATATATATTTTTTTTATCTGAAGAGCAGAGGAAGACAACTCAGTTATACCTGTGTGGTATGACGCAGTGACTGAAATCAGAGGCCAACTCAAGGGCAACAAGATGACAAGTGACAATGTTCCAGGCCAGTCACACTGTGCCGTAAGTGCCATGCACTGACACATGCTGATCCAGTTGAAAGGTGTTAATTACAGTGAATGGTGAAAAGGTCATGCAGCTAATCATCATGTTATATTTTTACCAAGAGTTGACATGAAGATGACATGAAGATGTGTGTGTGTGTGTGTCACCCGCAGGCATTTCCACTCAATAATAATCACTCTTCTTACCCTCTCTGCAGAACCCTCCCTTTGAAGATGTATAATTGACTTTGTTAGAAAGTGTGTGTGTTAGTGTGTGTGTGCATGTGTGTATGTGAGAAGCCAGCTTATTTGCGTATCCAGTACGGAGAGAAATTGATCACTAGAATGTAATAAGACTTAAACGTGTTTACTGGAGAAACGACTGCAGAGCTCCTGTGATGTTTGGAATTAGAAAAGCTACAGGTAAAAAACCCTCCTGCGTCCATCCATTGGTGAGTGAAACACCAATGGATGGAAGAAATCACACTTTACATTTTTTTCATTGTAACCATATTTTTCAATTGTATATCAAATCAAATTTTATTGGTCACGTACACATGGTTAGCAGATGGTATTGCGAGTGTAGCGGAATGCTTTTATTAGTACAAAAGCTGTTTTTTATGATATCAACTGACTTTTGAAGGTGACAATCGATAAGAAACAGATCTTGAGAAATGTCATTATGTGTTTGGGAGTATACTTATGCTATGCTAAAAATAAATAATAGACTTAGAATGACCACAATGGACATTCCAGAATTCTAAAAATAGGATCTAGATCTCTTCAGGATACAACCTGATTATAATTACCGTAATAAGATTAGGTTAATGCACTGTAGTGTTGTTTTACGCAACCAGCTACCTCCGTCTCTACACAACCAACTGCCTCAGCCTACGAGCAGGAGAGGTGTCAGCCTCTAATTCCACCCAATACTTTAATTGCCTCATTAATTTAGCCTGATAGAGTAGGTTTAACCTGCTCTCTGATCTCAGCAATCACACACAGACACTAAGAGCAATACCTGACTGCAGCTCTGTAGGCCCTATAAGGCCCCTGCGTGGTTACATTTACATTTTAGTCATTTAGCAGACGCTCTTATCCAGAGCGACTTACAGTAGTGAATGCATACATTTCATTTCATGCATTTTTTTGTTGTTGTACTGGTTAACGTGTTTAAACTAATTATAAAAGAAGACTTCTGCATTAGTGACATGCTGTTATATCTTCAGGTTGGATCAGGGTGTTTGGTTAGACATTGAAATATAGATAGCTGGAGAGGAGAATATTGTTACTATTTCAACAGGACTAGAGAAAATAAAATGAAGGTGAGACAGAGGTTTAAGATTCGGGTCTTTACAATGAAAGAAAAATACTGTCGTTTTTACAGTAAATTACTAGCAGCCAGTTACCATTGTGTTTGTGGTAACTTACAGGCTGCTGGCTGCCTGTAAGTTTCAATAAAACAACAGTAAATTACTGTAATCGTATTAAAATTATTGTAATGAATGAATTGGTGAATTACATTCTTTGAGGGGAGATGGGGTTTGTATTTTACAGTATTTTACTGTAATAACATGGAATTGGTGCAAGCAAGTTGTCTACTACGCTAAAAAACGTGTTTATGTTTTTTTTACGGTAACTTACAGTATATACATTGTCGTAGCATTTGCTGTCTTTAAATGTGAAGACTGTTATAATATCACATCACTTCTGTATGTGTAAACGAATCACGGAATAGTAATTAACTGGGAAGTCAGGGCACCACGGGAAAATGTTGTTTATAGAGTTACAATTTCCCGAATATAATAATTTATTATATTCTCAATTACAGTCTTCTATTAATTTATTGTTACCTCATCAGTCTCATTCTGAATGTCGCAAACCCTTGGATATCTGCATGAACCCAAGCATAAATCCCGAGTCAGCAATATACAAATTGGCTTAATTATTTATTTACTAACTAACAAATCAATCACAGAATTACATAAACACACACACAGTAGGCCATACATTGGTTACTAACATGATACAAAGAAAACATCCACTAGAAACCGATATGATGGCTTGGTAGACATGAGTGTATGCCTTTGTTGTCCCTCTCTGTGATCACCGGTCCATCTGCTGGATAATAGTTCATCAGAGAGCCTCTGGTTGTGTACCCCAGAAGTTCCAAGGTCTTTCGTGGTTGCAGTTTTCTCAGCGGGCTCTGGAAAGTGTCTGTTGTAATGGATACGTCAGATGTACCATTCTCCTAGAGTTGATCTGATAGAATCGATATTCTGCAGTTGTCGGTATCTTCGTCCTAGACTTGCTCACATTTTCAGTTGCAGACTGGTAAGGGCATCTAAGATTTGCTCCTTCTGTAGCAATCTATTGGTTTCTATTGTCTAACCATTCGTGATGTCCAGTTCACACCATCTGTCTCCTTGTTTTGTAGAGATTTAAATTCCAACCATTTCAACATGTAGCTACAGCTTCATGCTTTCTGTTCTAATGTACATTTTGTCGGAAGTGGGTTTTATACTGGAGTAGAAAAGGGGGCATTCCATGACGCCGATGTAAATGTCTGTGCTCACGGGGGCGTGGCCACTGACTGATCATAAGTTACAATGGAAAACAATTCTCATTTAGAAGACTAACATCACATTACATATTTTCAAAAGTAGTCTTATACTTAATCATTCATTTTATACAACATTCAGGTAAAAAGCTAATAACTGAGGAATGTACACTTCCAAAATTACAGTTATATTGGTCTACTGTCTTTCATGATGTCACAAATAGAAACAAATTCAACAGGATAGTTCTTTCATTTCCCACCGACCGGTTCCACATTCTCAAAAATAGAAATATTGTTTTATTCTCCAATTTTGGGGATGTAGGAGTTTTTGAGTGGAAATGCCTGCGGGTGACACACACACACACATCTTCAATGTCAACTCTTGGTAAAAGTATAACATGTTGATTAGCTGCATGACCTTTTCACCATTCACTGTCATTAACACCTTTCAACTGGATCAGCATGTGTCAGTGCATGGCATTTACAGCACAGTGTGACTGGCCTGGAACATTGTCACTTACCATCTTGTTGCCCTTGAGTTGGCCTCTGATTTCAGTCACTGCGTCATACCACACAGGTTTAACTGAGTTGTCTTCCTCTGCTCTTCAGATAAAAAAAAATATTTTTTTTTATTTATCTAAGCGAGTCAATTAAGAACAAATTCTAATTTACAGTAATGGCCTGATGACAGTAGATCTCAGCTGGAACCAGCTCCCTGCTTCTCTTATTCTGGGGTCAGCAACATGTGATGTTTGACAGATAAGAAGGACAAAGAGTTTTTCCAGTTTTGGGGATGTTTGGAGAATATCCTTTGTCTCACTGTGAAATCCTCCCCATACTGCATGTCCAAAGGGGGAGAGGGTATCTGCAAGGAATTTATGAGCTGTAGTTAACTGTTGGGGCTAGGGGCAGTATTTTCACAGCCGGATAAAAAAACATACCCGATTTAAACTGGTTACTACTCTTGCCCAGAAATGAGAATATGCATATAATTAGTAGATTTGGATAGAAAACACCCTACAGTTTCTAAAACTTTTTGAATGGTGTCTGTGAGTATAACAGAACTCATATGGCAGGCAAAAACCTGAGAAGATTCCATGCAGGAAGTGCCCTGTCTGACAATTTGTTGTCCTTCTGTTGCATCTCTATCGAAAATACAGTATCTGTGCTGTAACGTGACACTTTCTACGGCTTCCATTGGCTCTCTAAAGTGTTCAGAAAGCGGAATGACGTGTCTCCTGTCTCTGGGCAAAGTACAGAAGCAGAGTTTGTAAGTGGCCTGCCTGGGGACAGTGAGACTGAGATGCGCATTCACGAGACTTCTCAATTTTTTTCTTTCAGTCTTTGAATGAATACAACGTTGTCCGGTTGGAATATTATCGCTATTTTACGAGAAAAATAGCATAAAAATTGATTTTAAACAGCGTTTGACATGCTTCTAAGTATGGTAATGGAATATTTTGAATTTTCTTGTCACGAAATGCACTCGCGCGTTACCCTTCGGATAGTGACCTGAACGCACGAACAAAACGGCGGTATTTAGATATAACCATGGATTATTTGGAACAAAAACAACATTTGTTGTTGAAGTAGAAGTCCTGGGAGTGCATTCTGACGAAGAACAGGAAAGGTAATCCAATTTTTCTAATAGTAATTCTGAGTTTAGGTTGCCCCAAACTTGGTGGGTGTCAAATTAGCTAGCCTGTGATGGCCGAGCTATGTACTCAGAATATTGCAAAATGTGCTTTCGCCGAAAAGTTATTTTAAAATCGGACATAGCGTTTGCATAAAGGAGTTCTGTATCTATAATTCTTAAAATAATTGTTATGCGTTTTGTCAACATTTATCATGAGTAATTTAGTAAATTAACCGGAAGTTTTCGGTGGGTATGCTAGTTCTGAACATCACATGCTAATGTAAAAAGCTGTTTTTTGATATAAATATGAACTTGATTGAACAAAACATGCATGTATTGTATAACATAATGTCCTAGGAGTGTCATCTGATGAAGATCATCAAAGGTTAGTGTTGCATTTAGCTGTGGTTTTGGTTTTTGTGACATATATGCTTGCTTTGAAAATGGCTGTGTGATTATTTTTGGCAGGGTACTCTGCTCACATAATCTAATGGTTTGCTTTCGCTGTAAAGCCTTTTTGAAATCGGTCAACGTGGTTAGATTAATGAGAGTCTTATCTTTAAAATGGTGTAAAATAGTCATATGTTTGAGAAATTGACGTTATAGCATTTTTGAGGTATTTGTATTTCGCGCCACGCGATTCCACTGGCTGTTGACTAGGGTGGGACGCAAACGTCCCACTGGCCCAGAGAGGTTAAGTCATAAAACTGTGGAGACATAGAGAGAAAAATGGCGAGAGAAGGGGGGGCGCCTATGATCCTACCCCCAGAGCAGTCATGACAACATATGTATTTATTTTTATTTCACGTTTACTTAACCAGGTAGGCCAGTTGAGAACAAGTTCTCATTTACAAATGCGACCTGGCCAATCTAAAGCAAAGCAGTGCGACAAAAACAATAATACAATAGAAAAATATATGTACAGTGTGTGCAAATGTAGAAGAGTAGGGAAGTAGACAACAAATAGGCCATGGAGGTGAAATATTTACAATTTAGCATTAACACTGGAGTGATAGATGTGCAGTTGATGATGTGCAAGTAGAGATACTGGGGTGCAAAAGAGCAAGAGCATAAGTAATAATATGGGTATGAGGTAGTTTGGTGTGCTATTTACAGATTGGCTGTGTACAGGTACAGTGATCCGTAAGCTGCTCTGACAGCTGATGCTTAAAGTTAGAGAGGGAGATGTAAGACTCCAGCTTCTATGATTTTTGCAATTCGTTCCAGTCATTGGCAGCAAAGAACTAGAAAGGAAGTGTTGGCTTTGGGCATGAACAGTGAAATATACCTGCTGGAGCGCATGCTACAGGTGGGTGTTGCTATTGTGACCAGTGAGCTGAGATAAGGCGGTGCTTTACCTAGCAGAAACTTATAGATGCCCTGGAGCCAGTAGGTTTAGTGACGAATATGTAGTGAGGGCCAGCCAACGAGAGCATACAGGTCGCAGTGGTAGGTAGTATATGGGGCTTTGGTGACAAAACGGATGGCACTGTGATTGACTTGAAAATAAGGGAGAGCTGCACACTAGGAGCTCAAATGCAAAAATGTAATATCCAACGTTTCGACAGCCAAGCTGTCTTCATCAGGATATCATCACAAACACTGTGAGATGACTCGTTTATATAGTGTCAGAAGACACACAGGTGTCTGTAATCATGGCCAAATGTGGCCTAATATCATTGGTTAACTCTGAAATATAAAAATGGCATACAAAGAACATACAAAAGAACAAATGGATAGCATACGATCATAGATACATTTTAGACTACACAAGCTTACAAACAATTACAATGGCAAACAATTACTGTGATAGACTACAACCAGTTTGCTGAGTAGAGTGTTGGAGGCTATTTTGTAAATGACATTGACAAAGTCAAGGATTGGTAGGATAGTCAGTTTTATGAGGGTATGTTTGGCAGCATGAGTGAAGGAGGCTTTGTTGCTGTCACGGGCGTCGATTAGATTGGACAAAAATGCAGCGGGAGTCTGTATACTCAACTTCTTTTTTATTGGCAGAAAGAAGGAAAACAAAAATAAACACGTATACAAAACAACAACGAAACAGTCCTGTAAGGCTACTAGGCTATACAAAGAACAAATACCCACAAAAAAACATAAACATCCCTACTAAATAGGACCTTCAATTAGAGGCAACGAGGAACAGCTGCCTCCAATTGAAGGTCAAAACAATAAACTAGACATAGAAATTTTGTCCCGCACATTGAAATATAGTTCCGGAGAGTCCCTGTAATCCTAGATTCAGGTCACTCAGGCGTTACAAAACATCACACAGATTTGCCAGTCGTGTGAGAAACTCGTCATCATGCAAGTGGTCATACAAGTGAAATGTATGGTCAGCAAAGAAAACTTTAAGCTCATCTCTCAATTCAAAGAAACGTGTCAATACTTTGCCCCTTGATAACCAGCCCACTTCTGTATGTTGTAAAAGTGTTACATGGTCGCTGCCAATATCATTGCAGAGTGCAGAAAATACACGAGAATTCAGGGTCCTTGATTTAAAAAAGTTAACCATTTTCACTGTAGTGTCTTTCAAGCTGTCAGGCATTCCTTTGGCAGCAAGAGCCTCTCGGTGGATGCTGCAGTGTACCCAAGTGGCATCGGGAGCAACTGCTTGCACGTGCATTACCACTCCACTATGTCTCCCTGTCATGGCTTTTGCGCCATCAGTACAGATACCAACACATCTTGACCACCAAAGTCCATTTGATGTCACAAAGCTGTCCAATACTTTAAAAATATCCTCTCCTGTTGTCCTGGTTACCAGTGGTTTGCAGAAGAGGATGTCTTCCTTAATTGAACCCCCATAAACGTAACGGACATATACCAGGAGCTGTGCCAGGACCGCCATGTCTGTTGACTCATCCAGCTGTAACACACATATTTCACTGGCTTGTATGCGAATCAGTAATTGTTTCAAAACATCTCCTGCCATGTCACTGATGCGTCGTGAAACTGTTGTTTGATGAAGGAATTGTCTGTATAGTTTTTTGGGCCTTTTCCCCCAGCATTGTCCCAGCCATATCTGTGGCAGCAGGAAGATTTAAGTCCTCCACAATAGTATGAGGCTTGCCTGTCCTAGCCACTCGGTAGCTCACCATATAAGATGCTTCTAACACCTTCTTATTAACGGTATCTGTTGCTTTTATACATATCTTACTACTCGAAAGTCATCTTAATTCTTGCACAAAAAACTTGCCAGGGTTATTTTTCAAATCGGCATGTTTTGTTTCTAAATGGTTTCATCGAGTTGTGAGATAGTACTTTTGCACATAACACACTGTGGCTGAGGAAAGGCACTACTCCCAATATAAGTGAACCCCAAAAAACTCACCCAAATGTATAGCCCCGTTGGAAAATATAAATGGGCTGTTTTGAAAATGTGAAGATTTTTTTTATTTTCATAAAAATAACTTAATTTTTTATTTCATTTTAAATTTGGCTTACCCCTGACGGCATTTCTTGGGATTACATGCTTTAGAGGATGTGCTTTGATTTTGTTGCGATTGTGCTCTTTGTGTGGCCATCTATTTTGAACATTCACAGTAAGTAAACTGCTACTGTATTTTTTAGGTAGTATATTTTACGGTAAAATCTAAAATACATCCAATATTACAGTAACATCCAGAAGACATCAAGTATTTCAAGTCTGTTTAATTTTTCCCCACAATGCAATGTATGGTCATCCACTGTATTCAGTTTATACAGTATGATACTGTTGATTATATATGAATTTACTGTGACAATGAATTTAAATTTTGCAGTGTAGGATGTGGTATGATACTGTACAGTAAGATTCAATGGCACAATATGTGTTTACAGGATGGTATGGTATGTATGATGAGGGTGCTCCCACATCAGCCCCTGACTACTGATAGGATTAGAGTAGACATAAGGCAGTAAGACGTGTGAGAACCCAATGCTGCGGTAGCGTATGGAGGGGGGAAATTGCTTTCCAAGGCCTGGAAAAGGGTGTTGATACCGGAGAGAGAGAATTCTGCAAAAACATCCTCTCTGTACAACGCAAAACACAAAATAATGCACACAGACAAGAATAAGGACTATTCCCGATAATTATAAAAACCCAGAAAAGAGCAATGAAATTCTACAACTACCTAAAAGGAAACAATTCTCAAACCTTACATAACAAAGCCCTCAGCTACAGAGAGATGAACCTGGAGAAGAGTCCCCTCAGCCAGCTGGTACTGTGACTCTGTTCACAAACAGACCCCACAGAACCCCAACAATACAATTAGACCAAACCAAATCATGAGAAAACAAAAAGATAATTACTTTACACATTGGATGAATCAACAAAAAATTGTAAATATTATTTGACACTTAACAGAGAATACCTGACCACTGTGACTCATCCAAAATTAAGAAATGTTTTGACAATGTACAGACTCAGTGAGCATGTCCTTGCTATCGATACAGGCCGCCTTAGGCAGACCTGGGTAAAACAGGGTATGTGCCCTCCTGCCAAATGTATGAGCATATTAGAGACACATATTTTCCTCAGATTACACAAACCCACAAAGAATTTGAAAACAAATCTTGATAAACTCCCATATCTATTAGGTGAAATACCACAGTGCTCCACCCCAGCAGCGAGATATGTGACCTGTTGCCACAAGAAAAGGGCAAGCAGTGGAGCACAAACACAATTGTAAATACAACCTCTATTTACCTGTTTATTTTCCCTTTAGCACTTCAACTATTTGCACATTGTTACAACACTGTACATAGCCAATAATATAACATTTTAAATGTCTATACTTTTAAAACTATACTTTTAAAAATTATTTCCCTTGTATTTATTGTCTATGTCACTTGCTTTGGCAAGTTTCCCATGCCAATAAAGCTATTTGAATTGAATTGTTAGAGAGAGTGAGATGCAGAGAACGAGAGAGAGAAACAGACAGAAAGGAGAGAGAGTGGAGAGAGAGAGCAGCATGGCATAAGATTGATAACTGGCACGTCTTCATTCTACGATTTCCCATCTCTCCAGAGCCCCAGCCCAGGAGCCGCTCACCACCTGGCTCGCCCGCCGATGCCGCCACGCCACTGATAGTGGTGGAGGAGAGAAAGCTTAACAAAATCACAAGGTTGCTGAAAGGAAAAAAGAAAGAAAGAGGATTAAATGAAAAGAGACTGAATGATATTAGATAAAAGGCATGTAAAATGAAAAACTGTGAGCGCCACCAGCTGAATGTGGGCATGGACTAAGTGGCTGGTATGGAATCAAGTTCTCAAGCCACAGTTGTAGTCTAGGTTTGTGTCCCAAATGGCACCCATAGGTAATAATGGTACAATTTGGGATGCATCCTTATCAAGGCACAAGGCGAGACCCAAATGCAGACACAGGAGGCAGATGGTTGGACTCTTACAATGTTTATTAATCCAAAGGGGTAGGCAAGAGAGTGGTTGTGG